>NW_027518695.1:70442500-71042500 GCF_043159265.1 Tasmannia lanceolata
GTCCTCGTATGTTGCCCTTCTTGATGGATGAGAACGTCAATCATTATCTTTAAAAAATTTAAAGGATGAGAACCTCAATGCAGGGGGAATGAAAATATCATAAAAAAGCGTTAAAGTTACCCACTTTTCGTACGTCTCTTTTGGCTTAGAACGGCGACATTATTGAACATTTTATTATTTCCCACGTCTCTTTTGGCTTAGAATGCCGCCGGATTCTTGAGTACACCGCTGGAATATCAAATACGCCGCCGCATTTAAGAAACACCCATCGTTCATAGATATCAAGTCCGCCGCCGGATTCTAGAGTATGCCGCTGGAATATCGAGTACGCTGCCAGATTCTCTGGGTTCAAACATGTGTTCCAAACGTATTGAGTACGCCGCCGGAATATTGAGTATGCAGCCGGAATATCGAGTATGCTGCCGGAATATCAAGTACGCTGCCTGATTTTCTGGGTTCAAACATGTGTTCCAAACGTATCGAATATGCCGCCGGAATATCGAGTACGCCCCAGAATATCGAATGCCGCCGGAATATCGAGTACGCCTGTGGACCCCGATCCGAGAGAGAGACGGCGGTGGGACGAGCCCCCACGCGCTAACAGTCTCACTGGATCATCCACGTGAATGGAGAGCTCTACCAAGGAACTCTCGAAAGAAGAAATGCCTCTCACAGTATGAGTGGCGATATAAAAGGTGAGATACCTCTCGATTCGGGGACTAGCCCAGATTCGAGGCGTACCTTAAACAAAGAAGAGTCGCCATCCAAGGAAAAAGGCAAATGGGCCCTGGATCCCATACTATGCTCTGTTGCAACGGATAACCAGAGATATAAAATAAGGTTCGTGCCTGGTTACGAATTCGGAAGGTCTAAAGAGCACCTCATCCGCCCAAGTGCAAACACCTGGTCTCTTATGCCATTTACTTAATAATTTTGAAGAGCTTTGGGCGAAAATCATATGGAATGGGAATAAATATCTCCGAGAAGACGTCTATCTAATCATGCATGTCTCGGAGATGAAATCAAAGGCACACAAGATAAAATAAAAGAAACATGTGTCACCTAAGCATAGCTAGGTTATAAGTGACATGCCTAATGGGTGTCTAAGTTCTGATGAACAAACACATGCACGACACACCAAAAAAGTATAAGGTCTGCGCAATAAAGTAAGAAAACACTGCAAAACATAGAAAAATGACTCGATACCATACAACCCTAAGACTCTAATCTATACCTAGGCCTGAGTCTTTAGATGATCTGATGTTCATCCAAAGAAGCCTACGTATCCCCGCCTCCACGAGAATCAAGGCAACGTAGTTCTTCGCACCTATTCTAAGCTATGATGCCTAAGACATCTAGACCTCTATCCTAGACTCGATCTAAAAGACCGGACTAGTTCTTAAAGCTTCTTGTGTGATTATTTAAATTCCAATGGATTGTAGATTTTAGGACACCCTATATGCCTTAACTAAATGCAGGTTAGCCCTGAGCTAATGCAGGTGGTTCCTATAATCTATGTGTAGCTAGGCTGTACGCCCTAAGGGAAACAATGGGATCACTAGCGTATCCAAGACTTAATCATCAGTCGGCGATATGAATCGCCAACTGACTGGACGGAGGCGCTCCTATAACTCTAGGACAAACTCCTAACTCTAACACAAACACAAACAAACCACACAACACATCAAAGACAAACTCAAAACTCTAAAACTCTCTATCTAGGACAAACTCCTAACTCTAGAGGAAGATCTTGTTGAAAACAAAGTTTTGAAGATTTTTGGTATTTTTTCTTAAAATGGGTAAATGATTTATTTACAAAGGTTTGGCTGGACCTGAGATAAGAATCTCAAGCTGCACTACGTACCTCGTGGAAGAGGATCAAGCCAACGTAGTTCGAAACAGAATTCCTAACTACTCTCCTAATGACTCAAGATTTTTGAGATTTTTGGTTTTTCAGATGTTTTTGTTATTTTTAAGTGTTTTTGACTCGAGGGGAATAAATCCTATCATCATAAGGGGAGGACAGACTCCCGATATCCCGCAAAGGTTGGACAGCATCCTATGCTTTGCGGAGGGAAATGAACAGAATAACAACTCTGCAAGGGTTGGACAGCATCCTATACCTTACAAGAGCGGATAGAAAAACACAAGATTTGATGAGAGGTTGGATAAAATCCTAACCCCTATGATGATAGGACTGACTCCTGAAAGAAAAACAGACTCTCTAGCTAAGGACAGATTCCTAGGCTAAGGACTGACTCTGAAAATAGGATTCTAAGAAGGAGGTGCTAATGAGACAAAGCCTGTCTCCTAAAAGAAAAAGAGATAAAGAAGGGTGCTAGTGAGACTATTAAGCTAAGATAAAACTCACAAGTAATAAGGGAAGACCTTGTGCATATTTAGCAAAGGTAAAACATCCAGCCGGGCCGGACAGCTACCTAGCCCTAGGGTGCAACAAATGTGCAACCCAATACCCATAAGGGTAAGGGGTATGATGCCAAGCCGAGTAGTATGTTCTCCCAAAACCAAATGATGCACAAAGATGAGGATGCTAATAGAATGAGACTGGGAAAGTCTCTTAGACATATAGGTAGGATAGAGGAAAAAAATGCGAACAAGGAAAAAGAGACCTTGTGCCTATTTGGTTTAGGTAAAACACCCAGCCGGGCCGGACAGCTACCTAGCCCTAGGGTGCAACAAATGTGCAACCCAATACCCATAAGGTAAGGGGTATGATGCCAAGCCGAGCAAGGTGTTCTCCCAAAACCAAACAACGCACAAAAAGGAGGGTTTAAGACCTATGAGACTAGAGGTAGTCTTCTAGAGGTTAACTCAGGTTGATTCATTAATGAGACAATGCCTGTCTCCAAAGATTTGGATCTAAAAGACTAGGCAAGTCTTTTGAGAAAATAGAATGCTATTTGGACTGAGCAAGTCCCCTAGAGATGGGCTTGGGCTAGCGCCTTCATCGCCCTACAAGAAAAGGGGATTCTAATATCTAAAGAAAATTAACAGCAATCTATAAGACTGTGTTAGTCTATCAAAGAGAGAAGAAAAAGCTGCCAGATAATTGCAAATTTCACTCTAAAAACAAATCAAGTGCTAAGCAAAGAAGAATATACAATTTAATTGCAATCATAAAATGATAACTAACATTAATTAGTCCAGACCAGCCGCTGGATAGCCTAATAAAGTAAAAAAACAATATCAAACACTTCTAAACCAACCACAAACCCCAATACGGGGACTCCAATGAAATCAGATGATGCCAAAGTAATCATCTGATATCATATACACATTATAATATTTCTAATCCCGCCTTGAGATCAGACAGTACTCATGTCGATGATATCGAATAGAGTAGTCATCTGATCTCCTTCTTCCTATTAACAATTCATTTAAATAATAAGGAATGAGTATAATAAGCTTTGAGATAATCTCACCTGAATAATCCATTTATTACCATCTTCGAATCCCTAACTCAAAGCTTAGTATGAAAAAAAAGAAGTATTAAATTTATAAGTACTGGACTATATGAACTGGACAAATTTACAACCTATAAATCTACTCTCTGTCATTACTCTTTTGAAGGTATAAAATGAAGACTCTAAGGCTAAACTGGATAATAAAGAAGATGGTGATCCAAAGGTGACTAGGTTAGAAAAGAACTATATAAACCCTTATCAACAGGGGCTGAATCAGGGGTTTGAATGCCACAACTAAGTGAGAAGGTTATATAGGTTGAAACCAAATGAAGGAACACATGTCAAAGTAAAGTAAAATTACACATGTCTTAACCAAAGGAAATCTGCCCATATTTTAGTCAAATAAAGGGGACACAGTTTTCATTATCCACTTTCGATCATTGAGATTTAATCCCCAAAATACAATCCCCATTGCATAACCCTATATGAAAAATTAGCCTCTAAATTAGGTATCAAAGTGCAGAGAACCAGCTCAATGTACAAATCTATACATCCGGGATAGAATTATTGAACTTGAATATGATTTTTATATCAAAACACAGTTCAATCATAATCAAATATCTCGTAGATTCAAGTAGAAACAATTTAGTCTATAAACTCACTAAATACACAGGTTAACCAAATAATGCATTTTTAAGGAATGATAACATCTACTGTAGAGTGAACAACAATTCTGAATCAAAGGAAATTTGGAGACAAAACTGAACCATATGCATATTCAAGACGACATATTGAATCATTTAAACCAGAGAAACAGGCCTAATAAGAAAAATAAATCTTTATTAATCAATATGAAACACATGCCTTTAACATCCATCAAAAGCTTAAACTGCACATTTCAATAAAACACATTCTAAAAGAATCAAATACAAAATAAAATAAAATAAATCATCTGTTCTCATTTTTTTAAAGCTGGAGGTATTTCTGTTAGCTTGAACATAATTAAAAATAAAAATAAAAATTGAAACAGCTTGAAATCGATAAGATTCAAAGAGTTATATATTTTTTTTTTATTAAATTTTTTTTTAAAATATCTAATTAAAGATAATCTTAATAGGAATCAAAGCAAATCGCAACAAAATAGCAATTCGTTTTCTTAGAATTCGAAAGAAATACCTCTAATCTCTTTCTTCTTCTACTCTCAAATTTTCTTGATTCTCAACTGTTAAAGCAATCTTCTCTGCTCGATTTAACGCTCCTCAAACATGAATGAACGGAATAATAACCGGAATTTGACCGGAATTGAGCCGGAGAAGATATGCGGCTACCGGCGGAAAATGATCTGGACTCCGGTGGATCGGCGGAAAATGATCTGGACTCCGGTGGATCTGACCGGAGAAAATGATTGGGAAAGATGATCGGAGAAAAGAAAATTGATCGGAAAATCAAACGGAAAAAATGAACAGAGAAGAGAAAGAAACAGATTTAGGGATGCGGCTACCGGCGGAAAATGATCTGGACTCCGGTGGATCGGCGGAAAATGATCTAGAAAAGATGATCGGAGAAAAGAAAATTGATCGGAAAATCAAACGGAAAAATGAACAGAGAAAAGAAAGAAACAGATTTAGGGATTCGGGATTTTTCTCTTATTCTCTCTCTCTGCAAATTTTCTCTATTTCTCAATCTTCCTCTCTCTCTGCTTTAATTTCGTTCAGATCCAAATGAGATCTACGAAATCCCTAAAAAAAAACTCCTCTCTCAGAGATTTGCCGAAGAAGATCACCGGCCAAAGAGGAAATCAATGAGGGAGAGTTTAGGGGTTTGAACACAGCCGAAGCTCCGTCGGTTTTGCCGGAGAAAAGGATCGGAGGTGAAGAGCTGACGGATCGGAAAAGCGATCGGAGGGTTTGGGTTTGGACGAGATTCGGCTTCTCTCTCCTCAGAGCTTATCTCTCTAAAAAATTAAGAAAAGTTAAGATTTTTTTTAAAAATGAGCTTAAGTGAGTATTTATAGGAAAAATATGAAGTTGATATTGGCACCAACATTGATGGGCGCACAAATGCGCGACTCCTCTGGGATAATGCACCCCCTATACTTGATAACGGCACTAACTCAACTTGTCTTTTTCGAATTTTCTTGGCGGATTTTTCTGAAATTTTGCCGAGACAATTCTGAGATCCCAAGGCTTCTAAAAATGTATTCATGGATATTTGGGGTCTTTGGATAACTTGAATTTTCCCTAAAATACAAGGTTTTTAGGGTAAAATGAAAACCTAGTGGGGTCTTCCCTTCATTTACATTATACACACTATTTCAGCCTGATTGCTGGGCAAACGAGTCCCGATCTTGATGAAATTTTGCAGGGGGTTAAAAGAGACCCTAATCCAGCCTAGGGCGAAGCTTGGGACCTTAATGCTGAGATTCGGATGGATTTGGCACGAGCCGGGAAGGTTTAGGGCTTAGTCAAAATGGGGTGTCTACAGATGCCCCTCTTTGGCAGAGCGTGCTTGTCGCGCGAATGTCAAAGCTGAACAGACGTCACATTTTGACTAGCCCCAAAATTGATTTAGAGAACGGGATGGAGAAAATGATTTGGTGAAGGTTGGATTATTAGAGGGTTGGTTTGTTAGGAATGTTGGTTTTATGCTCAGAGGCGGATGGTATTATGCTCAGAGGCAAAATGGTTTATGCACGGAGGTTGAAAGGTTTTAGCTTAGATGTTAGGGAATTTTAGCTCGTAGGCCTGAGTTTTTTGCACAGAGGCGAGGATTTATGCTTGGAAGCAAGGTTTTATGCTCAGAGGCAAGGACTTATGCTCGGAGGCAAGGATTTTATAGCCGGAGGCAAGGATTTATGCTCGGAGGCAAGGAATTTATGCTCGGAGGCAGAGAATTTGTGTTCAGAAGTAGGGTTTATGCTCGGAGGCAAGGTTTTATGCTCGGAGGCAGAGAATTTATGCTCGGAGGCAAGGATTTGTGCTCGGAGGCAGGGTTTTATGCTCGGAGACAAGGAATTTATGCTCAGAGGCAGAATTTTATGCTCGGAGGCAAGGATTTGTGCTCAGAGGCAGGGTTTATGCTCGGAGGCAAGGTTTTATGCTCGGAGGCAGGGATTTATGCTCGGAGGCAGGGTTTATGCTCGGAGGCAGGGTTTTATGCTCGGAGGCAGGGTTTATGCTCGGAGGCAGGGTTTTATGCTCAGAGGCAAGGATTTATGCTCGGAGGCAGGGAATTTATGCATAAAAGCTTGATTTTTTTAGCTCGGAGGCTAGACGGTTTATGCACAGATGCAGATGATTTAATTTGAATGCTTGGTTTATTTACATTTTGTGGATAGAAACTCCACTGGGGATTATGAGATAGATTTTCAATAAGATGATAAGAAAGACTCTCAGAGGAATTTGACTAAAAACTCTACTGAAGCTCTTCTTATCTTCATTTAATGAAATTAATTATCTCAATTATCAGAGTTCACTTGATATCTTTTATAACCTGAACGGGTTATAAAAGATGCCCCTAGTACGAATTTATTTCCATGACAAATTCATAGGAGAACAAACATAGGGAACATTGTAGAAAAGGTTTTCATTTCCTGAATTTTTGAAGTTACAAATCTTTTCAAATACAACAGACTGAATCTGATAATTTTCTTCTCTTTCTGTCCGCTGCCAATACTTCGAATGGTTTGAGTACTATCCTTCTGAACTCTGCTCTGCTCTGTATCACTTTCGAGAATCTACAACCTCATCACTTTTCTATCACTCCAACCTTGGAGAGACATTGACCACACAGGACTCCCCACACAAGACCTTGGAGTTTAACCTTGACTTTGACAAGGACTGAACTGTGGCTAACAACAAAGGAGGACTTCGACCATGACTTGGATTCTAAGAGAAACTGAATCTGCTTTTCAGCCTGATAAGTATTTTAAAATGGTATAGTCTACCACTTCTTAGAATCTTTCAAAAACCGTATTTAAAGGTGTTTCATTCCTCTTTTCAGGTTTTCCGTCATGGTTATTATTCCTTTGGTTTGCTTAGTCTTAACTCCTTAGCTTTTAGAATGTCAGAAGAATCTCTACTGGCGCTTACTCAGACTTCAGAGTAATGCCTCAGAAGAAATAAAAGTCTTGCTGGCATTCAGAGGTTTTATCCTTTTGAAGTCACTGCCATGACCAAATCACCTTTTCAGGTTTTTGATTTGGCGGACCGCATGCCTTATTTTTTTGCCTGGACTGTCTGCCCTTGCAGATTTTCCATCCAGCAGGCTCTGCACCTTGATTTTTGCCTAAGCCGCCCTTTCGGGTTTTCAACTTAGCAGGTGAATGACCCTAATTTTTGCCTAGACCGCCCTTTCGGTTTTTCAGTCTAGCGGGTCTAAGACTCCATCATTTTTTCTTTCTTTCTGTTTCTCTACAAACCTGGACCTAAAATACACCAGAAGGACTTTTAGGTAGGCTTGGGTTCAAACAGGTTACATATTGGTGATTTTTCATGTATTTAACCGAATCTGGCCCTCCAGACTGCCTACGTATCCCCAAAGAAAATGGGAATCAGGTCCGCGTAGTTCGCCCATTTTTGGGATTTCAAGGATTTTTTGTTTTGTTTTGTTTTTTTTTTCATATTTTCAAGGATTTGAAAGATTTGAAGGATTTGAAGAATTTGACCGAACTCGAATTAATCAGGTGGCCTACGTATCCTGTAAAAAGGAATCAGGTCAGAACGTAGTTCAAGCTTACTATCTTTTATGACGCAAGTCATAAAAGATGCCCCTGGTTTGTGTTTGTCAATAAAAATGGATTTTTTTTTTTTTTTTTAGGCCCAAAGGGTTTGCAAACGGTATTTTGACTTTTGGGTTGTTAGCTTTTGGCTCTGATCGATCAAGGATGGCCTCCTGGTGTATTTAAGCATAATACTTTTTTAGTTGATCCAGGTTTGTAGGTTCTGTTAATTTTTCACCATTTTCATTGAGGAGTCTTACGGCTTTTCCAGGCAGGACTTTATCAACAATGTAAGGACCAGACCAATTTGGCCTGAATTTTCCTCTGGGATCGAACACCGGTGCTCGATAAGATTTCAAGACGAGATCTCCTGGTTTCAGGTCTCGAACTTTGACTTTCTTATTGAATGCCCTTTCGATTCTTCTCTGATACCCTTGGATGTGGTATAAGGCTCTGAGCCTCTTTTCATCAATCATCTGCAATTCATCATGTCTGGCTTTGGCCCACTCAGACTCTGGCAGATTCGCTTCCATCATAACTCTTAAAGACGGGATTTTCACTTCAACAGGGAGGACTGCTTCCATTCCGTAAACTAGAGAGTACGGAGTTACACCTGTAGAGGATCTGATCGACGTCCTGTAAGCCCACAAAGCATACGGGAGTTTATTCGACCAATCCTTATAAGTTTCTGTCATTTTGCTAATAATAACCTTGATGTTCTTATTAGCTGCCTCTACAGCACCATTTGTCTGCGGTCTGTAAGGAGATGACTTATGATGCTTGATTTTAAATTCTTCGCACAGGTGCACTACCTCTTTCTTGAAGTGAGATCCATTGTCAGAAATCAACTCATGAGGTACTCCATATCTGCAAATGATGTTTGCACGGATGAACTTCGCAACTGTATTGGAAGTTTTGGAAGCATATGAAGCAGCTTCTATCCACTTCGTGAAATAGTCAATGGCCACCAAGATGTACTCGTGCCCACTTGACGACTTAGGATAGACTTTGCCAATGATATCAATCCCCCATACTGAAAATGGCCATGGCGAGGTCATAGAATGCAGCTCTGACGGAGGCACATGAATAAGATTCGCATAGACTTGGCATTTATGACATTTCTTCACAAATGCGAAACAATCTGTTTCCATTGAGGGCCAATAGAAACCGAGTCTAAGGATCTTCCTTGATAGCATTTTACCATTCATATGAGGACCACAAACACCTTCATGTGTTTGCTCTATGAGCTCTGCAGCCTGATCTTCATCAACACACAGAAGCTGAATCCCATCAAAAGATCTTCTGTACAATTCTTCACCACAAATGATGAAGTTAGCGGCGAATCTCTGAAGAGTTTTTCTCTCTTTGCTGGAAGCTTCAGGGGGATGCCCCTTGCCTGAAATGAGATTTCGGATATCAGTATACCACGGTTTTCCATCTGGACATCGCGCTGATATCTCAATGGCATTTACATGCGCTGGAGCCCATTGCGACCTCACAGCTAAAGGCTGGACCTCCATTGTCTCAGAAATATCCAACATCGAGGCTAAGGTAGCCAAGGCGTCTGCAAAATGATTCTTGGTTCTTGACAGATGGGTAAATGTGATATTCTTGAATTTCTTGGCCAGAGATTCGAGATAGAAATTATACGGGATCAGTTTTGATTCTCTTGTCTTCCAATTACCGTTGGTTTGACAAATTATCAGAATTGAATCTCCAAATACATCAATCTCTTGGACTTTCAAAATTAAAGCTGCCTCAAGTCCTGCGATACAAGCTTCGTACTCTGCCATGTTATTTGTACATTCGAATTGTAACTTGATGGATATCGGGATATATTCTTTCTTGGGAGATACAAGCACTGCTCCTATTCCTTGTCCTCGATTGTTAACGGCTCCATCAAAGTACATTGTCCATCTGGTACTTGGAATTTCTTCTTCCAGTTCCATGATCTCTTCATCAGGAAATTCAGCCTTCAGAAAAGCATTCTCCTCAACAGGAGCATCAGCTAGCTGCTCAGCAATAACCCGTCCTTTGACAGATTTCTGAGTGACGTATGTGATGTCAAACTCAGATAACAATAGCAACCACCTTGCAGTTCTTCCTGTAAGGGCGGGCTTCTCGAATAAATACTTCAACGGATCCATCCGTGAAAGCAAAAATACCTTATTCGATAAGAGATAATGTCTAAGCCTTTGAGTCGCCCAGACTAATGCTAGACAAGTCTTTTCCAAGATAGTGTACTTTATCTCGTACTCTAGCATTTTCTTGCTGATGTAGTAGATAGGCTTCTCCTTCTTAGATCCTACATCTTGCTGAGCAAGCATACAACCCATTGCTGTATCTGTGATGGACAAATACATCAACAATGGTTGACCAGGAATGACTGGGGATAAGACAGGAGGTAAAGACAAACATTGCTTGACTTTTTCAAATGCTTCCTGACATTCTTCATTCCATTTCTTGGAGGAATTCTTTTTCAATAATTTGAAGATGGGTTCACATGTCATAGTTAAATGAGATATGAATCTCCTCAAGTATTGCACCTTGCCAAGGAATCCACGAATTTGCTTTTCCGTCTTTGGTGGTTGCATTTCTTGGATAGCCTTGATCTTCTGAGGGTCCACTTCGATTCCTCTTTCACTGACCATGAATCCCAGCAACTTCCCTGACGTGACCCCAAATACACATTTATTTGGGTTCAAGCGAAGTTGAAACTTTCGGATTCGCTCAAAGAACTTTCTCAAAGCGACTGTATGCTCTGGCCGAGTCCTTCCTTTGACAATCATGTCATCTACATAGACCTCGACCTCTTTGTGAATCATGTCATGAAGAAGAGTTGTCGCAGCCCTCTGATAGGTAGCTCCAGCATTTTTGAGGCCAAACGGCATTACTCGGTAACAGTACGTCCCCCATTGAGTAATAAATGCCGTCTTCATCATATCCTCAGGCGCCATCTTGATCTGATTGTAGCCTGAAAACCCATCCATGAAAGATAACAGAGCATGTCCAGCAGTGTTGTCTACCAGGATATCGATGTTCGGAAGAGGAAAATCGTCTTTCGGACTGGCCTTGTTCAGATCTCTGAAATCAACGCACATCCTGACTTTTCCATCTTTCTTGGGCACAGGAACTATATTTGCAAGCCATTCGGGATATTCCACTACTTCAATGAATTTTACTTCGAGTAGTTTCTTCACCTCATCATGAACCTTCAACTTCCATTCTGTCTTGAGTTTTCGGAGTTTTTGCTTCTTAGGCTTGATGCCAGGGATTAGAGGTAATCTGTGTTGGACAATGTCTTCGTTCAATCCCGGCATGTCATCGTAAGACCAAGCAAAGACCTCCTTAAACTCTTTTAGCAAGGTGATTAATTCTTCACGCTCCTCAGGAGATAAAGTTTTGCCAATCCGAATCTCCCGAATTAAAGTTTCATCACCTATATTTACGGTTTCAATTTCTTCTTCGAGTGGTTTTGCTCGGCGAATCTCCTCTTGTTGAATCATGTATTTGATTTCAAAAGGAGTTTCGTCGGCTTCCTCGTTTGAGGGGGAGTCTTGATTATTATTATTATTAGTTATTTGATCAGGCTTTGAAGCAGAATCAGAAACAGAATTAGAAATAAAGACAGGATCGTACACAAATGAATCTTTTATTTCTTTTGCAGAATTGATGATTACATCGAATGATTCACCCACATTGGGCGTTACAGACTCTGAATTCAAATGAAATGACATGTTGACATCAGTATCAACATAGACAGGACTATGTACAAATGAAGAATCAGTGAAAACATCTTCTGACCGAGACTCGACAGGAACCGACTCTTCACCACCTCCGAGAACTACTCCGACCTCTATGGTACCTGCATCAAAAGAAAAGTTAGAAATGACAGACTCTGGGTTGAACTCAGAAACTGACACATTTTTTGAAATGACTGACTCTTTTGAAAGGACTGGACTATACTGGAGGACTACTTGGGGTATAACCTGTGCGGTCCAATTGTCTAAAGGTCCAGTGGCTGGAGTAATGCAATCCCTTGGGCTCGTGAAGGGCACATCTCCTCCAATCATAGCGACGATTGGGGCCTCAACCTGATATAGGGAGTCTAGGAGATGTGGCTCAATATTTTCCGCCCAATCTGTAGCTGGTTTTTCTGCTATCGATGCCAAGGCAAACTGCTCACTGTAGAAATCTTCTGACAACTCATCTGTGAAGAAGATTTCTAACCCTGGAAGCCTCTTCCCAGTCTTATCGCACCAGGTCTCAGGAAAACCATAGAACGGACAGTCTGCCCCTTCTCTTCTGAATCGGCCGTTCATAATCATGCTGTACGGTCCTGTCAGAAATTCTATACCTCGACGACGGCATTCAGCCCACTTCATCATATAACGCTTCATTTCTTGAACCTCTTTCGGAGTTGGCTCGTACCCTAACCCGAATAATCCGCCGACTGCTTTCAATTCCGGCCACTCAGTTGGGCCCTGCAGATTTCTTCCCAGACCAGTTCCCGGGACATAACCATATTTTCGCATTATCTTCACCACTTGAGTGTTTGTGCTCGAGAGAAACATTATTTCTTCATTCATTGCTTCCCCAAAGGAAATAGTAGAGACTTCTAATGAAAAGCCAGTTAAACTAACATCTCTTGATTTTTCAGTGCTCAGTTCAGATGTTATTTGTCCAACTTCCGGCTCAGGGTCTCCTCGGACCGTTATCACTTTGTTATTCCTAACAAATTTCAACTTCTGATGCAAAGTTGAAGGAATAACTCCGACCTTGTGCAGCCAAGGTCGGCCCAGAAGAAGAAAGAAAGAAGTCTTTATATCGAGTACTTGGAATTCAACCTCAAAGGTTTCTCCCCCTATTTCGATATCGGTGGCCAGTATCCCGATCACGTCTCTTCTCGTACCATCATATGCTAATATGCCTTGCTCAGATGGTATGAAGTTGTTGGGCCCAAATCCCAAAGTAACAGCGGTGCTCAAAGGACATACGTTTAGAGCAGACCCGTTGTCTACTAGCACTTCAGGTACCCTTTTCTTGTTGCAGATTATGGTAATCCTGAGAGGTCGAGTGTGATCTCTACCCTCCGGAGGTAAATCCTCATCAGTGAAGGATAAAGTCTTTGAGGCCCTTGCCATGGCAACTAGACTGACTAGTTCGTCAGGAGTAATCTCGACTGACACTTGGGATGCGTTAAGCTCTCGAAGTACAACTTGTCGGTGCTTTGGGGATGCCATCAACAAACCCCAAATTGAAACATTAGCTTGTGTTTTCTTCAATTGTTTCAACAAGTTGTCTTCTTCTTCTTCCACAGTCTGCTTCTGTTTCAGATTCTCTGCAGCTCTTACAACTTCAGCAGGATTTTCTGCTCTGAGTTCAACTGGCTTAAAGACCCGACCACCACGTGTGACATGACGGAGCTCGTCTCACTGATCCTCTAGAAGCAACAAGTCTTCTTCTTCCAATCTTAAAACATAAGGGATCTTTTCTTTCATCTCTTCCTCCTCCTCACTCTTGAGGACATAAGAACAAGAACACTCAGAGGATCCTGTTAATCCTTCATCTAGAGGGGATAGTATATAAGGTTTCTTGTTTTCGATCGCTTCATCTTCATCATCCCATCTCAGAACATACGGTCTATCAGAAATAACCGCACAAATACGGGAGTGATCTAAGAGGATTTCTTCAGTGAAAATGGCATACACGTTCGGGGGAGGCATTGCATGTGTAGGTAATGGGTTTCGAGTGACGTTCGGTGCTTCAACGGCAAGATCCTTTGCTTCTATCATGTCTTGGATCTTGTGTCTTAAAGCCATGCATTTGTCAGTCAAATGCCCTGAATTCTGATGATAATCACAGTACTGGTCCTTCCTCCAATACTTGGGCAAAGGGTTAGGAAGCTCTCTAGGTTCCAACAAAGTGATTTTTTTATCTCTCAGTAACTTCTTCAAAGCCACTGATAAGGAGTAAGGGAGAGGGTCGAACTGACGAAAGACCTTCTTTTCCATCGGCCTCTTGACCTCGGTCACCGTTCTGGATGGTGGTCGGTCATAACCTGGTGGTCTGGCATAACTGGGAGGCCCGGTATAGTTAACATTGTGCACCTCCTTCGGTGCCACAATAGGTCTTTTTCCTTCTCTCACATCAGACGAAGGTCTTGATCTCAGTCCCTTGGACAAAGCATCTTCGATTTGAGTTCCGTTTTTTATTAGAAAATCAAAATCAATGAAGTACTGGATTGCCATGTGGTGATAGTATTGAGATGATAAGTTTTTCACAACAATCTTAATCTGCTCTGAGTCAGGCAAACAGTGAGTCATCTGCGCTGCCTTTCGCCTCCATCGGCGAATGAAAGAAGTGAAGGTTTCATTGTGCCCTTGTTTCAGCGCCTTCAGATCTCTTTTTGTCACATCTATTCCCTCCTCCATGGAGAATTGCTCAACAAATCTATTGGCAATATCCTCCAGAGTTCTGATCTCTTCGGTTTTCAAGCTCAAAAACCATTTCTTTGCTGTTCCAGTAAGAGATCTAGGGAAAAGAAGTGCAATCTGCTCTGGAGTAAGCCCATGCTGCTGTAAGAGAGGAATAAGGGCTTTCAGATGACTCTTGGGACATCCTGTCCCATCATACTTATCATGATCCGGCATCTTGAAATTAGGAGGTAGCACAACTCCCGGTATTATCATATACTCGGCCATGTTTAATTTTTTTGGACCCTGCATTTTCATGCTCTCCATCTCTTGGGCCATTTTATCTAACCTATCGACTATCCCCTTGCCTTTATCCAGATGGGGGAGACAGTTCTCTTCTTCATACTGCTCGTCATCAGAATTGTCAAAGACTGGCAACACAGGAGGCTGAGCCATCATAGGAGGTGGGCGAGGCATGATTGGGGTTTGCTGAGGTGCAGGATTTTTGGTAGTAGATTCTCTGTCATTCTTTAATCGGGCTATTTCTTCATTAATAGTACTCAATTGCAACATTATAGCTTTCATCATCTCATTGGTGTCCATACTATTTTGCCCATTCTCTGCCATCGCTTCAGGGGTTGGTTGGACGGGTGAAAGTATTTCTTGAAAATTCAAGGAAGGCGATAAAGGAGAAGTAAAAGAAAAAGGTGACAAGGATTGCCGGCTCAGCCTGGAATCAGATGTCTGACGGGACCAGGTTGGTTTTGAAACGAGGATTTTCTTAGGAGCAATGGCTGCTCAATCAAGAATCCTGAAATGGAAGTATAATCACTAGATTAAAATTTTGATAATCGAGATAAACTATCTTGATCAAACAATGACAAAAGAAACAAAAACACACTTTCATTAATAAAATCCAAATTGTGATTACAACGGATGGAAAAAAATTAATCTCTGATCACAGCTGGATAAACAGACTGACAAGAATGGGAAATGCAGAAATCGGAATAACAAAACATGATATGGATCTTCAAGGTTCCTCAATCCGAGCTCTCCGGCTTGCGGGCTCTTCCGATATTTCTCCACGTCGGAATTTGCGAGATAGACCTAACCTCCTTTCTATATTTTTGTTTCCCCAAGCAGCCACAATGGATCGGACGAGATCAGGAGTAAGATCTTCACAAAGAGGAGGGACTATGATTCCGGGAGGACATGGAATTCCCGTAATCTGATGGAGAATTCGTATGGGTGCATAAAAAGAAGATTTCTCGATACCCATGAGGTAAACAAATGAATGTGGGTAAGTGCTAGTAAAAACATGAAAACATGAATGACTTACCCAGCGAAACTGGCTCTCCTCTACATGTTGTAACCAATTGTGCCATTCATCAATGGACTGAGGTTGGTTGGCTATTGGTTTCCATGTATGGAAATTCTTCAGGGTATACGGATTTTGTTTTTGTCGCTGAAGAATTTGAAATTTTTCACCAAGCCAGACATACAACAACTTCACACACCCACAGAAATTGTCTTTGATATTTTGGGAAGCAATAAGATCTAGTCCCAAAAAGGTCTCTGCTAACATGGTAGGAATAGGATTCCTCCCTTTGTTAATTTGGTCTACCACAGTTAACAAGGTTAACGGAGCAACACGAGGGTTTTTCCGAATGACATATCGCGCAAAGACACTAAAAATCAAAGCATTGCGTCGACAACTCTGAAAACGAGAGTTAGTAGGATCGACGTTTTCAGAAAAAAGGGTGATGAGGTTTTGAACTTGCACACACGTATCCGTTAAGCATGAAAGTGCATCAACGGTTTGATTTTTGAATAGCTTGCAAAAAATGGAATGAGAGGAATCTATGTTCGAAGATTGTATCCAAAGTCCATCTGTTGGGAGCTCTAATAAAGCACACCAATCTTCGAATATAGGACAGAGCTCGAATGATCCAAATCGAAAAACATGAAGATTAGGATCCCAGAATCTAGCGGCTGCTTGGAGAAACTTCCAATTTATATCGGAAACACTCAAATGACTGAAGGCACAGATGAACCGATCAGCCATACTCCTATCCGAGGATTCTAGCGGAAGAGCCCCAATAGTCTCGCTTATCCAGCCTTTCAACAAATTATTCGCCATGATTTAACCTAAACACAAAGAATAGGATGGGATAATTAGGGAATGGAGAATAACTTGAAATAAACAAAGAATAAAGATGGACTTAACCAATAATCACAAGAAGGATATAATTGGCGACATCAAATGTTCCATTGATGATCAAAGATGATCAGAAACTCAGGGAAGAGACCACGGTCATAAAATGACAAAAGTAGATCATAGACCGGATCTAAATCTGAAAGGTGGACGACAAAAATGTACGATCAAGAAGATCAATAATGATAGACTATGGTCATAGAGACAGCAGACAGGCTATCGACCATATCTAAGACAGGACGAACAATAATCTGAGTAATACAACAAAAGAATGGATAAATGAGGTTTGCATTTGAAGGATGAAAACAGGTAATATTTATCATCACTGGGTCAAGGAATAAACCATAGCTATGAGTGTGACAGGTAGAAGCCACTACCTAGGTTTAGATCTGAAAAATGAATATACACGATTGATTGATTCAAGCTAGGAATCTCTACTAGAAAGTAGGTCCTAATCTTATAATCAAAAGATATATGGACAAAATCTCCATGACTAGAGCAAAAGATAGGCCACGACCATGAGAGGGCAAGTAAAAGCCACTGGTCGGGTCTAGATCCGAAGAACAGACTGATATGACTAATTTGATTAGATAAGGAAGCCTCACTAATGAGTAGGCTCTAATCTGATAATCAAAATATAGATATATACTTATATATCCTAACCAGGGGCACCAGCCCTAAAAGATGATCCCATAGAGTCAAGAAGCTTGACTCAAGACAGACATGTGAGTGTATTAGGACTGCGTCTGTAGCCACATAAGGTGAACTGCAATAATCTAATGATAGGACATGGCTCCTAAATCTAAGCTCCAACATGTGTAAGCAACACATGTTCGTCCTTATATGAATGCAATATATATACAAGCACATGCAGATCCTAATTGGGTTTTACTAAATCAACATATATATCCATGTACATAATATATGTAAAATGAAAGTAGAGCTCCGGACTCAATATCAGGTACTATGCATATGATCCATACTTAAGTATATAACACAAGTACACCGAGTGTTATATACAGTATGCTTCATTGCTCACCGGCTGCTGTAAACACAAGTACACCGAGTGTTTACGACTGCAGCACTGGCGCATAGCTTGGTAATAGATACAACAGCACCATCTGGATAGTGATATCCCATGAGGCACGCATTATATCTATCCCGTGGAGCCAATAATAAGAAAATCAATAAAAGAAAATAAAGAACAAAATGATGTATGCTGTGCAATGTGTGAATCCCTTGTTTTAAACACCTATCTGGTGCCCCTGGATTCTAAGCGATTAAATTCCCATTTATAATGATTTTAGCTCAAAATTATTCAAAATTAGCAACAAATGGCATTTTAACAGAGTTAGGCAATGTTCCAAGAACTCCCCAGCAGAGTCGCCAGCCTGTGGACCCCGATCCGAGAGAGAGACGGCGGTGGGACGAGCCCCCACGCGCTAACAGTCTCACTGGATCATCCACGTGAATGGAGAGCTCTACCAAGGAACTCTCGAAAGAAGAAATGCCTCTCACAGCATGAGTGGCGATATAAAAGGTGAGATACCTCTCGATTCGGGGACTAGCCCAGATTCGAGGCGTACCTTAAACAAAGAAGAGTCGCCATCCAAGGAAAAAGGCAAATGGGCCCTGGATCCCATACTATGCTCTGTTGCAACGGATAACCAGAGATATAAAATAAGGTTCGTGCCTGGTTACGAATTCGGAAGGTCTAAAGAGCACCTCATCCGCCCAAGTGCAAACACCTGGTCTCTTATGCCATTTACTTAATAATTTTGAAGAGCTTTGGGCGAAAATCATATGGAATGGGAATAAATATCTCCGAGAAGACGTCTATCTAATCATGCATGTCTCGGAGATGAAATCAAAGGCACACAAGATAAAATAAAAGAAACATGTGTCACCTAAGCATAGCTAGGTTATAAGTGACATGCCTAATGGGTGTCTAAGTTCTGATGAACAAACACATGCACGACACACCAAAAAAGTATAAGGTCTGCGCAATAAAGTAAGAAAACACTGCAAAACATAGAAAAATGACTCGATACCATACAACCCTAAGACTCTAATCTATACCTAGGCCCGAGTCTTTAGATGATCTGATGTTCATCCAAAGAAGCCTACGTATCCCCGCCTCCACGAGAATCAAGGCAACGTAGTTCTTCGCACCTATTCTAAGCTATGATGCCTAAGACATCTAGACCTCTATCCTAGACTCGATCTAAAAGACCGGACTAGTTCTTAAAGCTTCTTGTGTGATTATTTAAATTCCAATGGATTGTAGATTTTAGGACACCCTATATGCCTTAACTAAATGCAGGTTAGCCCTGAGCTAATGCAGGTGGTTCCTATAATCTATGTGTAGCTAGGCTGTACGCCCTAAGGGAAACAATGGGATCACTAGCGTATCAAAGACTTAATCATCAGTCGGCGATATGAATCGCCAACTGACTGGACGGAGGCGCTCCTATAACTCTAGGACAAACTCCTAACTCTAACACAAACACAAACAAACCACACAACACATCAAAGACAAACTCAAAACTCTAAAACTCTCTATCTAGGACAAACTCCTAACTCTAGAGGAAGATCTTGTTGAAAACAAAGTTTTGAAGATTTTTGGTATTTTTTCTTAAAATGGGTAAATGATTTATTTACAAAGGTTTGGCTGGACCTGAGATAAGAATCTCAAGCTGCACTACGTACCTCGTGGAAGAGGATCAAGCCAACGTAGTTCGAAACAGAATTCCTAACTACTCTCCTAATGACTCAAGATTTTTGAGATTTTTGGTTTTTCAGATGTTTTTGTTATTTTTAAGTGTTTTTGACTCGAGGGGAATAAATCCTATCATCATAAGGGGAGGACAGACTCCCGATATCCCGCAAAGGTTGGACAGCATCCTATGCTTTGCGGAGGGAAATGAACAGAATAACAACTCTGCAAGGGTTGGACAGCATCCTATACCTTACAAGAGCGGATAGAAAAACACAAGATTTGATGAGAGGTTGGATAAAATCCTAACCCCTATGATGATAGGACTGACTCCTGAAAGAAAAACAGACTCTCTAGCTAAGGACAGATTCCTAGGCTAAGGACTGACTCTGAAAATAGGATTCTAAGAAGGAGGTGCTAATGAGACAAAGCCTGTCTCCTAAAAGAAAAAGAGATAAAGAAGGGTGCTAGTGAGACTATTAAGCTAAGATAAAACTCACAAGTAATAAGGGAAGACCTTGTGCATATTTAGCAAAGGTAAAACATCCAGCCGGGCCGGACAGCTACCTAGCCCTAGGGTGCAACAAATGTGCAACCCAATACCCATAAGGGTAAGGGGTATGATGCCAAGCCGAGTAGTATGTTCTCCCAAAACCAAATGATGCACAAAGATGAGGATGCTAATAGAATGAGACTGGGAAAGTCTCTTAGACATATAGGTAGGATAGAGGAAAAAAATGCGAACAAGGAAAAAGAGACCTTGTGCCTATTTGGTTTAGGTAAAACACCCAGCCGGGCCGGACAGCTACCTAGCCCTAGGGTGCAACAAATGTGCAACCCAATACCCATAAGGTAAGGGGTATGATGCCAAGCCGAGCAAGGTGTTCTCCCAAAACCAAACAACGCACAAAAAGGAGGGTTTAAGACCTATGAGACTAGAGGTAGTCTTCTAGAGGTTAACTCAGGTTGATTCATTAATGAGACAATGCCTGTCTCCAAAGATTTGGATCTAAAAGACTAGGCAAGTCTTTTGAGAAAATAGAATGCTATTTGGACTGAGCAAGTCCCCTAGAGATGGGCTTGGGCTAGCGCCTTCATCGCCCTACAAGAAAAGGGGATTCTAATATCTAAAGAAAATTAACAGCAATCTATAAGACTGTGTTAGTCTATCAAAGAGAGAAGAAAAAGCTGCCAGATAATTGCAAATTTCACTCTAAAAACAAATCAAGTGCTAAGCAAAGAAGAATATACAATTTAATTGCAATCATAAAATGATAACTAACATTAATTAGTCCAGACCAGCCGCTGGATAGCCTAATAAAGTAAAAAAACAATATCAAACACTTCTAAACCAACCACAAACCCCAATACGGGGACTCCAATGAAATCAGATGATGCCAAAGTAATCATCTGATATCATATACACATTATAATATTTCTAATCCCGCCTTGAGATCAGACAGTACTCATGTCGATGATATCGAATAGAGTAGTCATCTGATCTCCTTCTTCCTATTAACAATTCATTTAAATAATAAGGAATGAGTATAATAAGCTTTGAGATAATCTCACCTGAATAATCCATTTATTACCATCTTCGAATCCCTAACTCAAAGCTTAGTATGAAAAAAAAGAAGTATTAAATTTATAAGTACTGGACTATATGAACTGGACAAATTTACAACCTATAAATCTACTCTCTGTCATTACTCTTTTGAAGGTATAAAATGAAGACTCTAAGGCTAAACTGGATAATAAAGAAGATGGTGATCCAAAGGTGACTAGGTTAGAAAAGAACTATATAAACCCTTATCAACAGGGGCTGAATCAGGGGTTTGAATGCCACAACTAAGTGAGAAGGTTATATAGGTTGAAACCAAATGAAGGAACACATGTCAAAGTAAAGTAAAATTACACATGTCTTAACCAAAGGAAATCTGCCCATATTTTAGTCAAATAAAGGGGACACAGTTTTCATTATCCACTTTCGATCATTGAGATTTAATCCCCAAAATACAATCCCCATTGCATAACCCTATATGAAAAATTAGCCTCTAAATTAGGTATCAAAGTGCAGAGAACCAGCTCAATGTACAAATCTATACATCCGGGATAGAATTATTGAACTTGAATATGATTTTTATATCAAAACACAGTTCAATCATAATCAAATATCTCGTAGATTCAAGTAGAAACAATTTAGTCTATAAACTCACTAAATACACAGGTTAACCAAATAATGCATTTTTAAGGAATGATAACATCTACTGTAGAGTGAACAACAATTCTGAATCAAAGGAAATTTGGAGACAAAACTGAACCATATGCATATTCAAGACGACATATTGAATCATTTAAACCAGAGAAACAGGCCTAATAAGAAAAATAAATCTTTATTAATCAATATGAAACACATGCCTTTAACATCCATCAAAAGCTTAAACTGCACATTTCAATAAAACACATTCTAAAAGAATCAAATACAAAATAAAATAAAATAAATCATCTGTTCTCATTTTTTTAAAGCTGGAGGTATTTCTGTTAGCTTGAACATAATTAAAAATAAAAATAAAAATTGAAACAGCTTGAAATCGATAAGATTCAAAGAGTTATATATTTTTTTTTTATTAAATTTTTTTTTAAAATATCTAATTAAAGATAATCTTAATAGGAATCAAAGCAAATCGCAACAAAATAGCAATTCGTTTTCTTAGAATTCGAAAGAAATACCTCTAATCTCTTTCTTCTTCTACTCTCAAATTTTCTTGATTCTCAACTGTTAAAGCAATCTTCTCTGCTCGATTTAACGCTCCTCAAACATGAATGAACGGAATAATAACCGGAATTTGACCGGAATTGAGCCGGAGAAGATATGCGGCTACCGGCGGAAAATGATCTGGACTCCGGTGGATCGGCGGAAAATGATCTGGACTCCGGTGGATCTGACCGGAGAAAATGATTGGGAAAGATGATCGGAGAAAAGAAAATTGATCGGAAAATCAAACGGAAAAAATGAACAGAGAAGAGAAAGAAACAGATTTAGGGATGCGGCTACCGGCGGAAAATGATCTGGACTCCGGTGGATCGGCGGAAAATGATCTAGAAAAGATGATCGGAGAAAAGAAAATTGATCGGAAAATCAAACGGAAAAATGAACAGAGAAAAGAAAGAAACAGATTTAGGGATTCGGGATTTTTCTCTTATTCTCTCTCTCTGCAAATTTTCTCTATTTCTCAATCTTCCTCTCTCTCTGCTTTAATTTCGTTCAGATCCAAATGAGATCTACGAAATCCCTAAAAAAAAACTCCTCTCTCAGAGATTTGCCGAAGAAGATCACCGGCCAAAGAGGAAATCAATGAGGGAGAGTTTAGGGGTTTGAACACAGCCGAAGCTCCGTCGGTTTTGCCGGAGAAAAGGATCGGAGGTGAAGAGCTGACGGATCGGAAAAGCGATCGGAGGGTTTGGGTTTGGACGAGATTTGGCTTCTCTCTCCTCAGAGCTTATCTCTCTAAAAAATTAAGAAAAGTTAAGATTTTTTTTAAAAATGAGCTTAAGTGAGTATTTATAGGAAAAATATGAAGTTGATATTGGCACCAACATTGATGGGCGCACAAATGCGCGACTCCTCTGGGATAATGCACCCCCTATACTTGATAACGGCACTAACTCAACTTGTCTTTTTCGAATTTTCTTGGCGGATTTTTCTGAAATTTTGCCGAGACAATTCTGAGATCCCAAGGCTTCTAAAAATGTATTCATGGATATTTGGGGTCTTTGGATAACTTGAATTTTCCCTAAAATACAAGGTTTTTAGGGTAAAATGAAAACCTAGTGGGGTCTTCCCTTCATTTACATTATACACACTATTTCAGCCTGATTGCTGGGCAAACGAGTCCCGATCTTGATGAAATTTTGCAGGGGGTTAAAAGAGACCCTAATCCAGCCTAGGGCGAAGCTTGGGACCTTAATGCTGAGATTCGGATGGATTTGGCACGAGCCGGGAAGGTTTAGGGCTTAGTCAAAATGGGGTGTCTACAACGCCCCAGAATATCGAGTATGCCGCCGGAATATCGAATACGGCGCCGGATTCTAGAGTACGCCGTCGGAATATCGAATACGCTGCCAGATTCTCTGGGTTCAAACATGTGTTCCAAACGTATTGAGTACGCCGCCGGAATATTGAGTATGCAGCCGGAATATCGAGTATGCTGCCGGAATATCAAGTACGCTGCCTGATTTTCTGGGTTCAAACATGTGTTCCAAACGTATCGAATATGCCGCCGGAATATCGAGTACGCCCCAGAATATCGAATGCCGCCGGAATATCGAGTACGCCCCAGAATATCGAGTATGCCGCCGGAATATCGAATACGGCGCCGGATTCTAGAGTACGCCGTCGGAATATCGAATACGGCGCCGGATTCTAAAGTACGCCGTCGGATTCTAAAGTACGCCGTTGGATTCTAAAGAACGCCGCCAGAATATCAAGGGGTACGCCGGCAAAAATAGGGTGTAAGTGGAAATAGAGTGTATGCCGGTGGAAATAATGGATACGCCGGCGGAATCTCATACAGAGAGGCAGTATTATTAGAAGACGGCACCATTCCATATTGATGTCCACGTATCGTGGATCCGACCGTCTATGCATATTGGACGGCTAAGATTTAAACGAACCCAAGGGACTCTGGATTCAAAGAAAGATTTCAAATCCAAACCAAACCGGCTGTATAGAGGTGCTAGTGTTCCAAAAAGTTTTTCAACACGTGTCAAGCATCCATCCGTCTCTAGTTATTTCCGACGGCCAAGATTGAAACGAACCTAAGGTTCTGTCGGTTCAAATATACATTTAGACGAACCAAAAGAAGCCTTGTGAAGCGCGCCAATTTAATGGGCAGTAATGAAAAATGAGATTTTTGCTGATGTAAGAGGGTATCATGCTCTTTTTTTCCACCCGATTTTGAAGAATCACCACTGTTTGATGCTTGTTTTTAAAAGTACTCGAAATCCATAATTATTTTTCAAAAGTACCCATTCCGTACTTTTATCAAAATGGAAACATACAAGGATTAAATCCCCAAAATATCACCTAGAAGTACACCGCGGGATACCTACCCCTCATAGTGACAGAAAGTCGAATAATTGGAACCCCTTTCTACCGAGCCCCACGCATGCTAACAAATTTGCTTCCGAGTTTGCTGAGCGTGATACACGTCTAATCCTCTATGTTTATCCCCTCTAGAACATCCCAAATCTTCTCAAAGGCATGTCCAAATCACCACTGGTAGCTCGATCCCTTGCTCACCCACTTGACCGCATTGAAGGAGTCTCACTCAATGATCAAATGATGTAATTGGTCCCTTGATCTGTGAAACAACCAATTGCTCCAAAAGCTTAGGCAGTTGGAGAAGGCGTTGTTTAATCTTTTATACTTTAACACTCCCCCTCAAGTGTGGCTCCTGTTTCTTAGGGCTGGTCTACACACTACACATGGCACATTTGGCCCCTCTTTTAGGTTGGGCATTAGATGTGGATTTTTAATATCAAAGAGTTTTGAACCCAGAACATGCAGCTCTGATACCATATGAAACAACCAATTACTCCAAAAGCTTAAGCCCCTCTACAAGAATCTGAAATTCCCAGCAAAATAACAATAAATGCATTTTTAACTTGTAGAACTTTTTTGCTATTATTGTAGCGATGCAACTTGGATCGGTTTGGGGTGACTTTTATAAAAATAATGATTTGAGTTCAACCCTACCTCTATCTGATTTCACAGTAAAAGCTGAACATGAATTCCAAAAAATCATTCGTAGGTGCAACTCTATTATGAAATACCCCATGGTATCATAAAATAATATAGTATGCACCTAAATAATTAAATACATTATACATTTTCAGTATTATATTAGTTTCTAATGATCTATGCATATTTTAATTATCTGACTTTGTGAAGAGTTAGTTATGTACTTCAGTAGTAATAATAATTCCACAAATAAAGTATTATATTTGTGGAGTGAGTATTCTGAGACATGGATTTCAGAAATAAGGCTACTCATTGTCATTTTCTGTTTGTGTTCATTTTTGGGATATAAAGATTTGTATCAGCCAGTAGAAACCAAAAACATGATCAATTGGCCTATAATTATCAGTTTTTATGAACTATATCAATTGTTAAATTTTCAATTTCATATAATTCCATCTCAATTTATCAACCTATATTTTAATCTCTAACAATTCTAGTAGCAGTATCAGTATTATGGCTGAAAATTTTCTGTTTACATAGATTTAAAAAATTAAAATAGCAATGTATTATTTCTTAACTAAAATCTTCTTTCGTGTTCAAAAGGAGTTGTTATGATAAATTGATAACTAAGAAGTACTAACCACCTCTAAGAGAACTTCTTCCCATCCTATCCACAGCTCTTAAACATGAAGACAGTGCAAACTGCAAACATTCCCATCTGGAAACCAGTGACTGATGGCACGTTCACTCTAAAATCAGGTTCGAGATTAAGCCCCAAAAACAGCTTGGGCTAGCACTATATGGTTCCCCAGTCACATCCCAAAGCATAGCTTCATCTCGTGGCAAGCCATGGTTAACAAGCTTAGCACAAACGATCGGCTGGTCTTCCTTCATTCTTCTAGAGACACACAATGCCCTCTTTGTCACTTTGACAGAGAGAGTGTGAACCATTTGTTTTTTGCATGTCCGTACTCTTCCTGGGTGTGGAGATCAATTTTATGGAGGTTCAATCAAAGGAGAAAAGCAAAAAAATGTCTTAGAGATGAGGAAGAGTGGATTAGGACCAAATTCAAAGGGAGGGGACAAACTGCCATTGCTATTCGTTTGGCATTCGGAGCAGCCATACTGCCATATACCACCTTAAGAATCCACGGCCTTGCACCGAAACACAAGCAATGTACCCTTCGCACCATCCTCTCAAATACCAAGGATTGAGTCTTATTCCTCAAGCTACGAGACGATCCAACCCATTAAAACTTCATGACAACCCATCATCTTGGGCTCCCATTGTTCACCACCAGCACGGGTACGCAGACATGTAAGTGGATAGCCCCAGAAAATGGCTCCCTAAAACTCAACTCTGATGCATGGGCTACTCCATTAATGTCAGTCCTAGCACCATTCAAGACCTCGAGCTTCAAGTAATTCGTCAAGGCCTTCAAACCGGCATACACATGAATGCTCGAAAGCTTTGGATAGAATCAGACTCCCTTCTAGCAGTCAATATCATCAAAGGGGATAAAAAATGCCCGTGGAGAAGCATCCCCACGTTGGAAAAAATCAAAGATCTTGTAGCTATGCTAAATGATTGGAAGATCACACATATTTGGAGAGACTATTTGTCTAAGCACGACTGCCCTTGTAATGGAGAGAGTTAATTCCTCTCCCAACTATGCCCCCAGACTTTTTAAACTTTGTAGCCTTAAATTCTTCCTCTGGGATCTCTTATACAAGACTGTAACTCCATATTTTTTGGTTAATACAATTCTGGTAGGGGGCTTGCCTAACCCTAGCTTACCTATCCAAAAAAAAAAAAGTACTTAGCAAGTTTCACCTGGGCCCACCCCAAGAGAAACTGCGTAATTATACTAATGAAAAATACAGAAGTTCAATGACAGCACGAATATTGTTGCCTTTCACAAGTCCGGCCTATCACCCTTTATTTCACCTTCATTATTTTATCTAGGGCTATTGATGTGTAAACACCATTATGGCCCATCAAATCAACGGTCCAAATTAGCGCTGTTCGTTCGGTTATAACCAAACTAAATAGACCGAAATTTGATAACTGAAATAATTTCGGTTATCAAATTTCGATAACCAAAACCAAACCGAAAATTTCAAAAACCGAACAGAAACCTAACTGATTAAAAATTCGGTTATTTGATTATAATTGAATAACCGAATAGTGGGAGAAAAAGAGGAAAAAAAGCAAAATCTCAATTTGGATCGGAGGGTTAGGATCATCCTATCGAAATGAGTTTTTGAGCACAACCTAATTAAGTTGTGATCAATCAAATGGACGGTTTTGATCATCCTACGGAGTGGCCTATAGCACTTTTTTTTGGAAAAAATAATGGTTCGGTTATTCAGTTTACCAATTTTTTTTTTTTTGAGATAACCGAACCCAAACCCGAATAACCGAATTTCCAAAAAAATAACCGAAACCGAACCGAAAATGGTCGGTTCGGTTCGGTTATTCGGTTATAACAGAATAATGAACACCCCTGGTCCAAATGACCAAGAACATATGCCACATTTGCGCAGGATTATGGTCATTTTCTTCCTCTAGACAAGATCATCTCGATAGTAGATCTCATTTCAAACATTGGCCTTACCCGAATTATTCCCAAATCACAACTTTATAATTATGAATGTAAGTATGATCCGGATCCTTCATCCAAGGATCTCTAGAGTCGTAGATGATAGTGTGTGAACATTTCTATCAGATATTGAATTTCCATTATGGACCATTGACTTGGACATTTGGGATCACGTGATGAATGTGGATCTCAGGTCATATCATCTCCACCCTTGATTTTGGGCAGTGAAAAAAGAAGCAGGAACCAAGTTAAAAGAAAGAATTAATGTATCAGATCAAAAATATTTTGTATTATAAAATAACTTTTGGAACTTCGATATTTAAAATAGGAAAATGTTGTCAACATTACTGTATTTTGATGATGACACTCCTCACTTTATTAAAAGTACGGTATGGTGCGGACTCCTCACTTTATTAAAAGTACGGTATGGCCCGCACCATACGATAGATGGGCTACAGCCTAAGTAGGTTGTGCCTCAAAAATTATTTCCATAGGTTGATACTAACCCTCCTATCTGAATATTAGAGGGTTGATCCAATCCTCTGTAGATAATTTCCATATCCTAAACCCTCCGATTTGAATGTTAGGGAGGGTTAGGATCAACCTATGGAAATGATTTTTTTGGGGCATAGCCTAAATAGGCCGGTCTAATGGACGGTTTGGATCATCCTATTGTTGGGGATCAACGGTCCAGATTACCAAGCAAATTGCCACGTGGACACAAGTCGTGGTCGTTTTCGTTTCTAAAGAAAACCTTAGTTGTAATTTGCTTCTTCTCTTTCATTTCTTAGTTTAAAGCTGCAAAAGGGCCTTCTGAAAATCAGAGCTTCAACCGCAATCGATTTTTTCCCAATCCATTGCTTTTGAAGGTAACTTTTGCTATTTTAATCTTTGAATTGTGGGTTTTTCTTGTCCCTGACTTTTCTACTTAGTTTCTACACTAGAGATGGATAATTTTACAAAATTTCCCCTTTCTCATCATCTCTTATATTGAAATTTTATTACTGTTTTACGTTGCAAGCGAAATTACGATCTTGATACTAACAGAAACAAGTCATTTGATTTAGAACGTAGAAAATTGTGAAATAGGCTTAAATTCATGATTTTCATGAATTCTACAGGGAGTGAAGAATTCCCTGCCCATAGATACTGCCCCATAAATCCTGCTCTTCATCAAACACCTATATATGAGGAAAGTTTTTCTAGTCGGCCGACTAGAGAACCTTCTCTAGTCCGCCGACCAAAAGCACAGTGGGCCCATGTTGTTTGGATGATCCAAAGCATTCATTTGATGGGCCCTGACATAGATAGGGTGTGCCCAAAAAATCAGCTCCATAGGATCATCTTCTATATAAGGAAAGTGTTGGTGAGCTTAACCAAACTTATGGTGACCTTAAGCGCCCAATCACATGGGTCCCACATTTTCTGTGGTGATCCAAACCATTCATTTGCAAGGCCCTATCATAGATAGGGTGTGTACCAAAAATCAGCTCCATAGGATCATCCTAACCCATCCATTTGTAGAGGTCAAAATGGACAGACATTATTTGTCCACAAATCTGCCCATTTTTGTCCTCCACAAATGGAGGGGTTAGGATGATCATATGGAGCTGATTTTTGGTACACACCCTATCTATGATAGGGCCTTGCAAATGAATGGTTTGGATCACCACAGAAAATGTGGGACCCATGTGATTGGGGCGCTTAAGCTCACCATAAGTTTCCTCATATATATATATATATATATATATATATATATATAGAGAGAGAGAGAGAGAGAGAGAGAGAGAGAGAGAGAGAGAGAGGAAAGTGAAGCTACACCACCGGTGTAGCTAACTTAGCTACACCGCCGGCTTAAAATATAATGGGCCCACATTGTTTTGGTGATCCAAAGAATTCATTTGATTGGCCCTCACATAGATAGGGTGTCCACCAAAAATCAGCTCCATAGGATCATCCCAACCCTTCAAACTGTGGAGGCAAAAATGGACAAATTTGTGAAGGTTTTTACACGTTCATTTTTGCCTCCACAAATCGTAGGGTTGGGATGATCCTATGGAGCTGATTTTTGGTGGACACCCTATCTATGTGAGGGCCAATCAAATGAATTCTTTGGATCACCAAAACAATGTGGGCCCATTGTATTTTGAGCCGGCGGTGTAGCTAAGTTAGCTACACCGGCGGTGTAGCTTCACTTTCCTCATATATATATATATATATATATATATATATATATATATATATATATAAGATGGAGCCCTTATCAGGAAATCGCCATATTCTAGTGGTTGTTATGAGAAATGGCTTCTGATTTTAACCTAGGGCTACAATTTCCAAAGCAACATGTGATCTAGGTGGATCGTTGCTGACTAGGCAACTGACCTAGCAAAATATGTGGTGACATGACTGGCAACAAAGTAGTCCAAAAAACAGCTACAAAGAAAATAACAAGAGTCAACTAGGACTGTGTACAACTGAGTGATTCAATGAGTTTTCCCACCTGGGGAAACTTTTCAAGTGTAAGTTTGGTAGACGTTTTATTTTTGGTATCTAAAAGATAGATTAGATCCTATTTTCTTCTTAGAATTTGATGTAGTTTGTGCATAATTCCATGGCCGGTTGTCCTCTATTGCTAGGATTTGAGTTCTTTTCTTGAAGTCCATGTAAAATGGGCCCCTAGATCCTATGACTAGTGGAGCTTTTTATTGGTTGTTATCTGTTTTGAGAAGTTTTTCCAACTTGGAAACTCTGTAAGGATATAGTTAACTTAGTGCTAGCTTATCCTGTCTAGGGTGTTAGGAGAAAAGAGCTAGGTAGGATTGTTTTTTTTCTTCTCTTGCTTATATAAGCAATGTAATCTGGGGAGAGTCTCACGTCCACTTGTTAATAAGTTGTTTTTTTGTTTTTGTGTAGTTATTGAAAAACGACAAGGAATAAAGGGGAATGAATCCTTATTCCACATCCTTCTTCTCTTGAGTCTTTTTTGTAAAGTGTGTGCATGTGTAAAACGGTTTTCTTTCTGTTAAAAATTAAATCAAGTGAAATCCAAACCTGATCTTGGATCAAGTGGTATCAGAACCACTAGATTGTACAACATCTAAACCCGATTTTGGATCAACACGATTCTTGGCTATGTGGGTTTTGATTTGTTTAGTTCTCTTTAGGATTTGTTATGTTCTTATGAGTGTCTTTTTGCAATACCCCAAAACTTTAACATTTTGGGAGGGGTATTTTTGTCCCGAAAAATAATGAATTATAATTAATAAAAATAGAAGGAAAAATAGGTTTTCTAGTTTAAGATAATTAGGGCTCCCAAACTAGGACTCTTAGTAAGAGTCTATAAATATTCTTTAAAGCCATAAACACAAACTGCTAACTCTAAAAAAGAAAAATGTGTGGAGGCTTTGGAGAAGAAGAAGAACGCCGGAGCTTGGGAAGGGATCCGTCTTCCAAAGAGGTATGGAGATAATTTAAAGTGTAAAGTGTGTTTAATACTATTCTCTACGAGATAGAACGAATTGGAAGTTTAATCTAAGGTTGTTGGATTGGAAACAACAAACTAAACTACAAGGTGAAGATCTTGTGATCTTCAAGTAAAAAACAATAGGTTATGGTTGTGGAAAATTGATTTCCCGAGGATCCCGCGTTCTTTTCTTGTTGATGCCCTAATCAAGTAAGGAATCAAAAATGAAATTTATTAGGTTGTTTAATACACATAAAAGTAAGTAACTGATGGGTTTTTGAGGAGAAAAACCAAAGAAAACAGTGTTGCGCGAGATTGGGAAAACCCAAATCGCGATCCTCGGATGCCTGAAGGAGACACCCGAAGGACGAAGTTAGGGCGCCCGAAGACCCTTACCCGAAAGGTATCCGAGGGGAGAAATTGCTCAGAGACGCCCGAAGTGTCGTTCGGGTGCCCGATTCAGACGCCCGAACAGACTATTTTGGGCTGATTTTTGGAATATTTTTTTGGTCAATTTTGGAGGGCACAGATCTACCCCGAAGGACTTAGATATTAATCCAAGGTGTTGACTAAGGGTTAAAATGGACTGTAGGTGACACTACACACTGATTAAGGATCTTGATTGTGGAAATCAAATTCAACCAAACATCATCGGTGAGTAGACTTGTTTTACCACAGTTATTCTAATCTTGAATAATTATTATTATGCAAAGTTATGCATGCTTTTTATAGATTATGATTGATATTGGCTGTGCAGTATAACATGACTCCTAGTTCGGATCTACTATTCCACGTATGTGCCAGTTAGACTTTTATAGCCACAATTTTGCATCAAGACATAGTGTTGTCTGAGTGAGGATGCAACAGTTAATGTCCTTTGAGACAGAGTGTTTTGTATGATTACTCGTGTATGGGACTTTTTTTGAATCCCCTTGGCCATTTGGCCTCTATGGATAGGATTTAAGTTCTCTTCTTGAAGTCCATGTAAAATGAATCACTAGATCCTACGACTAGTGGAGCTTTTTATTGGTTGTTATCTGTTTTGAAGAGTTTTTCCAACTTGGAAACTCTCTAAGGATATAGTTAACTTAGTGCTAGCTTATCCTGTCTAGGGTGTTAGGAGAGAAGAGCTAGGTTGGATTGTTTTTTTTCTTCTCTTGCTTATATGATATAAGCAATGTAATATGGGGAGAGTCTCACATCCAATTGTTAATTAGTTTTTTTGTTTTTGTTTTTGTTTTTGTGAAGTTATTGAAAAACGGCAAGGAATAAAGGGGAACGAATCCCTATTCCACATCCTTCTTCTCTTGAGTCTTTTTTGTAAAGTGTGTGCATGTGTAAAACGGTTTTCTTTCTGTTAAAATTTAAATCAAGTGAAATCCAAACCTGATTTTGGATCAAGTGGTATAAGAACCACTAGATTCTACAACATCCAAACCTGATTTTGGATCAACACGATTCTTGGCTGTGTGTTTTGATTTGTTTAGTTCTCTTTAGGATTTGTTATGTTCTTATGAGTGTCTTTTGCTTATAGATTGATAACAGGGGTTATATTAAGTGGTCTTTAGGTCTTTTTTTGCGTTTCTTTCCTTTGATTAGCAGCACATGATTTGATGGTGTTTGTCAAACAACCCCTAATTTTAGTTAAATAAAGTGCAATTTTATTAGATTGTTTAGGTGAGAAATTGTACTTCTTATCAATTAGAAATTTATCTAACTTTACGCACAAGCGTCTGATTTTCTGTGGGTATCGCGGAATTGAACTAAATATGGATATCTTTTAAACCCTTTTGTTTTCTTCTTTGTTTGCTTTTGATGATTTTGAAGGTTCTTTGGAGTTCGAATTGATTTCCTGCATTGGGAATTAAGTTTTCGTGATGGGACTTGTTCAAGTCATCAGGATGGAATTGTCCTATCTCATTTTTTCCATTTTGGTTTCTTGTAGCTTTTAAAGATGGTCGAAGTTTGAGTTGATCATTGGATTTATGACTAGTATTGTAATAGGTTGAATGAAATTCTTGTTTCTTTTTTTTTGGACTGGTGCAACTTATATTAGGTAAGAGGGGATAGTCCAAGACCGAGAGGTCAAAAGTACAAAAGAGAAGAAAACAATGACAAAGATAGGGTATCAATTAAGCTCATGGGGGAAGATAATAAAAAATTTCCTGAGAAGCCCGGATCACTCCGGCTCTAGCACGCCTATCTGCCTCTTTATTAGCCGACCGATGAATGTGTTGGAACCAGACCAAATGGCCATCCACATGATCTCTAATCTCATCAATCACCTCTGCGAATCTCCACGGATGAGGCCTGCTGCCATCCGAGCATGTAATGGCGTTTAAGGAATCTCCCTCTACAATTAGCATGTCCAAAACACTAGCTTCAGAGATCTTGATGCCCTGAAGAGCTGCTCTTACCTTGGCCTCATTATAGTACTTGTCTCCTGTTGAATAGTATGTATTTAGGGTAGTTTAGTCATTACTTGTAGATTAGGGGTATTGTAGTCATTGTACATTGGATGTCCTATTTGGGGCCTATATATATCATTTACATGAGGAGCTCCCTAGTGGGGACTCTCCATCCTTCACTACTCCTTCCTCTCTTCTCTATCCCTAGGTCATTTCTAACATGGTATCAGAGCCAATGGGCTGATCCTCAAGAAGGAAAGAAGAAGAGTCTATCTTCACCTCACGCCATTCCATCTCTCTTGTATCCTGTTTTCCTCTCTTTATCTCTATATAGTTTCTCTTCAAATCTTCCCTAAGATCTCTTTCTCCTACTTTCTTTCTTGTATGTCTTTGTTTTTGTTTCAAAGCCCTAAAATCTCTTTTGATATTTTCTGTGTCGTAGTTTCTTTCTCTGTTTTTCTCTCCGTGTTGCGCGTATGTGTTTTATCTCTGTTTTACTCCCCTCTGTGCTAATGCAAGATGCGATTAGCACTCCATTTCAATCTCCCCTTAATCGCAAGATGCGATTAGTTTTAGTAATTGTTTCCAACCTTAATTGCATGATGCTATTAATGTGCCACTCCCTCTTGCGAATATTATTTCCTCCAGTAATAGCATCATGCGATTAACACCTCTCCGATTACCCTCTTAATCGTATGGTGCGATTAACCCTACTCTTCCATGTGATTACTTCATTTTTTGTGTGGGTATACATCTCCTTCTCTCTGGGTTACTCATCTTGTTTGCAGACAACCCTATTCATTATGTCGTAAGTCTCCTAAGCCCTATTGGATTGTCTTGTTGTTGTCATCTTGTAATCTCCTTCTTTCCATTGTTCTTTGTGTTATTCTTCAAGGTGCACCTCAAGCGTTTGATAAAATGTCTCAAAGGGGTTTTGTACCTTGAAAGTCTTATTGTAATCTTCTTATTTCCATTGTTTAGTGTTGTCTAGTGAGGGGAGTGTTGTCATCTCCTTTCCATTTTTTCTTCTATTTTCCGGGCGATGTTTTCCCCATCGTTGGTTGGCTCTCTTACAGGCATCCTTTTCCCTTTGACCTCTCTTTTTCCGGGCGATGGTTTCCCCATCTTTGGTGAAGGTATTTGACTTTCAACTCAAGGGGGAGTGGTATCAATGTATCATGTTGTCCTCTTTGTTGTCTTAGTATTGTCTTCTTGAGGGAGTGTTGTCTTGTTTTCATGTCTTTCGTATTGTCCGGCTTTATGCCTTATCTCTTCGTGTTGTCTTGATATTGTCCTCCTTGTTTTGTCATCTCCGGGCTCATGTAGTCTCGTCTGAGGGGGAGTATTGTTGGTAATTATGTTCTTCGTCTCTGTGTTCTTGGCTTTATGTCTTATCCTCTCATTTCCTGGTGATGGTTTCCCCATCGTCGGTCGGCTTTCTTATAGGCGACGACTTTATTTTCCCATCAACCACTCTTTTCCGGGCAATGGTTTCCCCATCCTTGGTCTGCTCTCTTACAGGCGATGTTGCGATGATGTTCATGCCATCGACCTTGTCACCAGACGATTGTTTCCCATCATTGGTTGCCTATCCTCTTCTTATATTCAGGAGACGATGTTCATGTCGTCGACCTTATCACCAGACGATGTTTTCCTCATCGTTGGTTGGTTATCTTCTCTATTGGTTGGTTATCTTCTCTATCTCTTCTTTCCAGGCGATGGTTTCCCCATCGACCTTGTCTTCGATGGTTTCCCCATCGACCTTGTCTTCGATGGTTTCCCCATCAGTGGTTATCCTCTCTTAGTGTTGTGCCACTTCGCCAATGTTCGTTGTGCGTGCCTTTGGTGTGCGTATTATGCTCACTGGACCTTTGCTGGTTCTTGTCATGGCGCCTCCATTGCTCGTTGATATGTGGATTTGTTCGTCGTGCTCTTGTTCAGGGGGAGACCCTATTGGATCGCTCTCGCCATAGTGCTACTTAAGGGGGAGCTGCTTTTTTTGGGTGGCCGTCGATCTCACTGTTGTACTCTTGGCTATTGCTGTCTTTTTTGTTATGTTTTCATTATGTATTTGCCACACGATCTTGAGGATGAGTGTTATACCAAGATGGATGTGTATGAGGTGATTGGACCTTTTGATGTATGGTCATTTTTGTTGTATTTTTAGTTGTTTTCTTTGTACCAAGCTGGAGTTCCATAGCATATACACTCCAGCTTGTGGGGAATGTTGAATAACATGTCTTTAGGGTAGTTTAGTCATTACTTGTAGATTAGGGTTATTGTAGTCATTGTACATTGGATGCCCTATTTGGGGCCTATATATACATCATTTACACGAGGGAGCTCTCTAGTGGAGACTCTCTGTCCTTCACTCCTTCCTCTCTTCTCTAACCCTAGCTCATTTCCCCGATGGGGTCTGCAATAGCCCATATAGTTGATCCCTCCTAATCTAAGTAAACCTCTGACCCTTGCCAAACCAGGAGTACCCTGGTTAAATCCGTCAAAATTGAATGAAATTCTTCAAGAAAATGTTTTCCTTTTCTTCTTTTGATACTTCCACTTATTATTTGTTGACAGATTTTATAAATGTTTGAAGATGGAGATAATGTTGTGAAATTATTAATCTAGGTTTTATGATAAGGTTCAACTTGGTTCATCAGGAAACTAATTTCATTTTATCTTAAGTAATTAGTTTCTTTTGAGACGCATTATCTGGTGTAAAACACCCATAGCGAAGTATCTAAATTTTTGATGCATGCATGATCATGGCCTGCCAAGGATTGGCATGAGTGGGGCCCATGACTCACCAAAGTGCTTATGTGACCCTTGAGAGTTTAACATCTTCTTATATTTAAATGTTATTCTAGTTGGACAAAAAGGTTATTGGTTTGTGTTTAAGTAGGTGGCTTAAGTGAGGGTTAATTGTTTAATTTCACCTCACTTTATTTATGGTTTTATAAGGGGGTCAAGACCCTCAAATTTTAGGCTTGTTTTAGATTTTATTTTGTTTTGGAGAGCTATCCTATTGTTAGACTCCTCCAAAACATGAATTTGGATTAGAGCGTAGCTGGATTTTGAAGATTCTTCTTTGGCTAAGTGATTCTCTTATTCTCTTTTCCATCTTTTCTTGATTGTGGTTTTTTTTACTGTTCATGTGAATTCATTCTTCCTTAATCTCTTTTATTCTTCATAGATCTGTTCTTTGTGTAGTTTTGAGAATTATTTCATTACCTAATCTTCTTGGGATAGATTATTTAATTCCATAACTGTTTGGTTCTCTTCCGAAAATCATCAGACTGATTTAGCACATGAAACCCTTTCCGGACTGGCTCAATTTTATCACGTCTGCAACATAATTCGCTACTATTTTCTTTACTTTGTCTTTTTTATTTTCCCGGATGATAATGAAGGTTTTTGAAGCGTGTTGGTCTCATGAGTTCAGCATTTTGGATGTTATTGTTAGAAAATGTGAGATCTCACAGTCAGATTGTGTTGAATTCACACCGTTGGATCACCATGGTGCTAGATTAGGCAAGTGGGTTGAATGGGGTAACCTAGCTAGATTAGGTAGCTAGCTTAAATTAGCAACTAGGTTAATCTTAGGGGGTAGGATTTCTAGAATTATCTCTTGCTTTGGTTATGTTTATCTCTTTCTATGTTTAACGCTTTGAGTGTTCTATATAATCACTCATTAGGGCTAATTGTATTGTATCCAAGAAATCCAAGTTTAGTGAAATTCATAAATTTATCATGGTATCAGAGCGGGTCGATCGGACCACGTACTGATTATAACCTCGGCAACGCCGTCCGCCAGGCAATACATCTACTGTCTCTCTATTGTTCTTCCACCCCCCCCACCCCCCCCCCCCCCCCCCCCCCCCCCTCCCACTTTGTTGGCTGTTTTGCATCCGTTTCCGCCAAGCCCATCTAATCTTTCTCTATGGCACATCACTGCCACCATTGATGCATGTGAACATTCTAATCCGCCTCGGCATGTCGTTGCCATCTCTATCCCACCTTTCCCAACGGTGCTGTACCCCCTCCCATGTTGTTTCCCACTGTCCCGTTGTTCATTCCGCCAATCAGATCTGGCGGCCAACATCGATTGATTTTGCATCCGAAATCACATGTCTACGTTCTTGGCCATGGCTACTGGGAATTTTGGGAAGTTGATGAAAATATAAGAAATGAAGGTATTTTGGAGGAGGAAAGGTGTGTGAAATAATAATAATGGTAGGTGCCACCTCACGAGGCATAAAAATGCCTTCACATGTGGTTTGAAAAAAAAAATGCATAGGAAAGTGCATACCACTGATTTACTACAGGCACCCAGTTTTCATTCCAATTTTCCAAAAAAAAATTCAGTGCCTTTAGTGTCCTCTTTCCTTTTTGGACACACACTTATCTCTTTTATTAGAAATGCATCTCCAGATTTGATAGCAACACCCTGTCCTTTGCCACTACAAAACAACACCATTCATCTTTGATCAAACACCCCCTCATCCTATGTGATTTTCACTCCTGAAAATTTGATATATCACCCCATAAAACAAATTCTTCACTGCATTTTTATCGTGCCATTCGAGTTGCCGCCATTCTTTTTCGGTGCAAATTGTCGCTCTTATCTCTTTCCTTTTTGGACACACACTTATCTCTTTTATTAGAATTGCATCTCCATATTTGATAGCAACACCCTTTCCTTTGCCACTACAAAACAACACCCTTCATCTTTGATCAAACACCCCCTCATCCTATGTGATTTTCACTCCTGAAAATTTGATATATCCACCCCATAAAACAAATTATTCACTGCATTTTTATCGTGCCATTCGAGTTGCCACCATTCTTTTTCGGTGCAAATTGTCGCTCTTATCTCTTGTTTTCGTTTCTTCTCATCTCTTGTTTTCATTTCTTCTCAATTTCTCTTATCTTTTCATATCTACTTTTCTTTGATCATATTTCAGTTGAGGTACCTTTCTTAAGGTGCGTGCCTGAAATGTTGAATCCTTTCAGTTGAGGTGCTTCATTATTTTGAAGTGCGTGCCTGAAAGTGAATTTCAAATTACATGAGGATCGGTACTTGCTGACCCATGATTTCTCACCCATCGTGGCCCATTCTCTTGTCCATCGAGGCTCATTGGTCCATTGTGACCATAGTTGTAAATTCCGTTTCGGTCGCCATTTCGTTTTGGCCACCGAAACGAAATTTCGGTGGGATTTCGGTCATTTCGGTGCATTTCGGTCGAAACTTTTCGTTCACACAAAAAATATATTAAAAAATATGAGAAAAATTCAAAAAAATAAAAAATCAATAGAAAAAGATGAAAAACTAATAAATAGTCCAAAATATGTGTCAGGGTGCGGGTACGACACGACACGGGTACGTGGGTACGTGATTAAGTTCCATATTTCATAACATGAGGTATCAATACATCATTCATTAGAAAAAAAAAGTCTGTTACCAATGTGTTGACCAGTGCCTGACAAGATGAATAATTTTTAGAGACCAAATAATGAGATTTTTTTTACCGGACTTTTGGGATTTAATAATGTTTGGACAAAATAGATTTTATGAATTTTTAAAATTTGAAAAATACCCCACCGTTTGGAAGTTAAGAAAGTTAAAATTTTGACCCGACCATTTTTCTTTGAATTTTGTACTAGAACTGGAGAGTTGACTTTTTTTCCTTTTAGATTTGGGTGTTGAAACTATTTTTAATAAATCCAAAAGGGGGGTATTCCGTTATTTACATGTAAATCTTAAGTAAATGGACAATAAAATAGTAAAGACATTTACTTAAATGGTTTACATGTAAATATCGAGTACAGGAAAGTAGAGAAGTACAGGAGAGGAAAGAGAAGCAGCAGGAATCCAGTCAAACTAGCCCTTATGCACGATTCCGGCCGGAATGGAGAATTTCGTCCATTCCGGACGAAATTCCGGATTTCGGAAAATTTCGTCCGGAATGGCCGGAATGGAACGAAATTTCCACCGGAACGAAATTTTTGGAATTTCGTTCCGGAATTGTAACGAAACCGGTTCGTTTCGTCCATTCCGGACGAAACGAAACGGAATTTACAACTATGATTGTGACTCATTTCTTGCCCATTCCGGCATTGGTCCATAGTGACCCGTTTCTACTCGCCCATCGAGGCTTGAGTATCATCTAGCCCAATTGAGGCTATGATCTATTGGCTTTTTAAGCCCTTTTCGTGACACATCAACAAGCGTCGTCTTCTTCGGCAATCAGCATCTGTTATCATCAGATATTCGACAACAACATCAGGGCATATTCATCATCAAACTTTGGCAGTGCGCTTCAAATCAAAAGATTCTATTTTCTTATGGGGAGAAAATTTTATTTTCTTATTGGGGAATTTATTTGTAATCAAACGTATGTTGATTTTCAATCCACATACCTTTGAGGGGGCATGTTAGAATATGTGAGATCTCACAGTTAGATTGTGTTGAATTCACACCGTTGGATCACCATGGTGCAAGATTAGGCAACTGGGTTGAGGTAACCTAGCTAAATTAGGTAGCTAGCTTAAATTAGCAACTAGGCTAATCTTAGGAGGTAGGATTTCTAGAATTATCTCTTGCCTTGGTTATGTTTATCTCTTTCTATGTTTAACGAGTGTTCTATATATAATCATTCATTAGGGCTAATTGTATGGTATCCAAGAAATCCAATTTTAGTGAAATTCATAAATTTATCAGTTATAATGCATTTAGTTCAGATCCCCAGGAAAAGATCTATAATTATGTGAAGCTTGAAGTGATATTATGATTTTAGGAATGTGCTTTCTATAACTGTTTCAATGAAGTTCATTGGGACAATGTTTCTCCTCTACTCTTTGGTTTTTTCTTATAGATTTTAAAGAAGTTTGAAGTTTGAAGTTTGAGATGATTGTATGGATCCAGAGTAGGTTTCATAATTAGGTCGGTGCATTCTGTTAGTAAAATAGTTTTTTCTCCTTTTTATTTTCACCATCTTTTTTTTTCCTTATTGATGTTGTAATTGTTTGAATTTTGAAATTGTATTGTGGACCTAAGAATCTAGGCTTTATCACACATTGAACATAATTCAACATCTTGTCTTTCTTTTTCTTTTCCCTAGAGATAATGAAGGTTTTTGAAGTGAGTTGGTCTCATGGGTTTAGGACTCTGGAGTTTAGAATCTTCTTTTGTTTTGCAGATTTTGTTGATGTTTGGCGTTTAAGGTGATCTCAAAAAATAAGGATGGTGTTGGTCTTAGCCCTAGGAGATCTTCACATCCCTCACAGGGCACCTGATTTGCCTCCGAAATTCAAATCTATGCTTGTTCCTGGGAAAATCCAACATATCATATGCACTGGAAATCTCTGTATTAAAGTACACATCCTTCACAACTATGCAAATGTTTTTAGTTTCTAGCGAAATTTATCTTATGCTTTAATTGGTTATCATCATTCTATCCTTCTTCAAATGATTGTATCCTTGAATATGGCTGATTGAGTGGCTGAATCTGTCATTTGTTCTTGTTTTAATTATATCTGATCCTGCCATGGTTTAATACTGCTGGAGAATCAAAAACCGGTTTTATATAATATTTGAATCTAATGGCATTTTCTAGTGATCATTGTTCTGTCTGAAAAATGACACAAGCAATAGTCTCCAACATTGCTTGCATCCTCTAATTGAAAACCCCTTATCCATACCCATGTCTTGGATTTCCTAAAATGCTGAGTTGTATCTTGAAATTATTGCAGTTTTCACCGCCTGTGAATTCTTCTTAACCAAGTTTATCTAGTTTCATGAATCTGACTTGAATGTGCTCAGTTAATTGAGATGGTGTTGAGTTTTTTTATTTCTTTAAATCCTGCTAAAATGATATCCTGTTTGCTGAACTCCACATGGTTTCAAAAAAAAAAAGAAGAAAAGAAAATCCACATGGTTTCTTCGTACTGTTAAATTAACAGGCATGGCCATTTTGGTTGGATTTTCAGGGGCCGGTTCAAAGTTAGCATCCCTTCATAGTAGCCTTTCTTTACCCTTTTATTTCTTCACTTACCCTCTTTGAACGATTGAAAGGCAGTTGCTGTTAATGATATGAATATATCCACAACCAAATCGTATGAGGTGGAGAAGAACAAGGAAAAGAATGGAAGAGAAAAAAGAAAAGGTAGAAAAAAAATTCATGGAACTCCTACCTGATATTCCACATGCTTATATGTAAGTGAAATATTTATAATTACATAAAGTGCCATTAGCTTAGTACCTGTGAGGCCAGTCAAATTCCGCTTTTTCCACTGCCTTGAAAACAGTTGAATACGAATGAAATTTGATGCATTCTTATATTGATTGGCGTGATACCTTTTTATGAAGTGTGATGCTTCGTATCAGCTCAGTTTTCTATTTTGAAACTCTCATCTTTCTGTCCCATTCAAAAAAAATAAAAAATAAAAAAATAAATTCATCTTTCTGTCATCTTCTCATTCTCTCTGTTCTTCCCTGATTTACCTCACCCATCTCTTTATCCTTCTCTCTTGTCACACCCTTTTCACTTGTCCTCTATTCTCTCTCGCCCCCTATGGTTGGGTTTATTAACCGACACTCCCCTATTCTTCTTTTCCCTCCCCTTTTACATTATTTTCTCCCTCTCCTCTTTCCTCTCTCCCCCCTCTCTCTGTAGTACACTCCTTTTTCTCTTTCTTCACCCTTACAAATCTGGTTGATTTTTTCTTTGTACCCCTATCTTTGCCCTTGATCTTATTGCTCTATTCTTTTCTCTCTTCTTATCTTGGCTGTGAACATCCCTTCTTCCCCCTTCTCCTACTCTTCCTTTTTCCATTCTTTCGTCTCCTTTTTCTCTTCTTTGGCTGGATTTACATCACCTATTGAGCTTAATAGAAGTAAGTTATACAGCAAGTATCTTCATAATAGTTAGCTGGCTTCTACTAGTGTTTAATAGTCACAATGAATGTATTATGATGATACTTATGTGATCAACAAGATACTTCGGTCACAAGAGAGACAAGACATGGCCCTCTTTAACACAAAATCCGAACTTTGATACTGCTGTCCACAACAAACTATGCAGCCTGAAAACACTGAACAGCAGTCCACACAAGGTACAACAGTTCTCGAGTTCGAGTAAGAGTTTTAAAATCCACAGGATGGGGACAGCAAAGTCACATTGTGGCACCAATCACACACAGGCGATATAGTCCATTCAAGCTACAACCAAGGATTGAAATTTCAGTTTCGGTTTCGGTTTCGGCCTCAACCCAAACTGAAATTTAAATCCGAAATTTCTGTCATTTCGGCTGAAATTTTAAAATTTTGGCTAAAATGACCAAATCTCGGCCTAAATTTAAAACCTTGGGTACAACAGCCCAAGAAAAACCCAGCATGCATGGGAATTCAGCAATCCAATCAAGCAGACAGCGGGTCCTACAATGCACAACAGCTGACGGTAGAAGTCACAGCAGCTCATGAAAGAAAAACGGTACCCATGGAGGAACAGCAGTCTGTACGGAGGTTCACCAGCCTACAATGACAAGGGTCAGCACAGATGAGAAGAGAAGGTCAGTGAAAGAGGTGGTGGGAAGGCGAACAGCGAACATACTTCTGGGTAACTTCTCTGCCTGTTCCTATAATAAGCTGCTCATTAGTTAAACCGTTCCCCCTGCTTATAGAGCTTGGAGCTGTGAAGCCTCCCACAGAGTTAATGCCTTTTTCCGGACTGCGTGTCTTGACAAGATCCTCTTCATTGATTACTTTCATTATAGACAAAAGATTAATGTTAATCATTGTGCCTTATGTCTCGTTGATGTTGTGTCTATTGACCAGATTCTGCTTCCTTGCAGCTTCACGCAGGAATTTAGTACTTCATCCTTGGTATTTTAGGAGTGAGTCGGCTTCTCCCTGGTCATATCGTTGACCATTTTGAGTTGTGGGTCAACAAACCTTTCTATTTTTCGAGAAATCTTGGTGACTTCTTTCCACAGGTCTTTGGAGTAGATCAGGCTGAGCAGATGTAGCAATGAGGGTCCGCACTCCAGGAGGGACTCACCTCCTGGGATGTTAAAGCTGAACTTTGACTGTTCGAGTGAGGTTCCTCACTCCAGGTGGGACTCACCTGCTGGGATGTTAAAGCTGAACTTTGACAGTTCCGAGTCTTGGAAACCCAAGCCCGATTGACATCAAGGGTCTTACGATCGCAAATAGAGGGGTTTTATAGGCTTTATTGAAGCCTATCTGTGAGAAAGATTCAAACGTCGATTCAAACTGGTCAATATTGATCTGCTTGGTCAGAAATTTATGAGGCATTATTTCCACCATCCATTTCAAGACGGGCGATCAGATGGTAAAAAATACATAACAGCCAATTCACTTGCTAAAATTCTCCAGAAGTCGTGCCGAATAAAAAATCAACGAATTGATTGATCAAACCTCTTCGGAGGTTGATTCAAATCGGGAAATTTTGATCTACTTGGTAAACTTCGCCGGAAGTCACGATAGATCAGAAATTTATAAGGCATTTTCGCCACCATCCATTCCAAGACGAGCGATCTGACTTTCAAAAATATACAACTAGCCATTTCGCTTGGTAAACTTCTCTAGAAGACAAACTGAATCGAATATCAACTTTTTGATTGATCAAAACTGTTTGGAGGTTGACTTAAACCAATTAAGGATATACTTCTCGGGAATTCGATATAGATCTGACATTTACATGGCATTATCTCCACCATCCATTTCTGGATTTGCTATCTAGCCAAAGATCTTTACATTTACATAAGGAACCTCTTGATGGTTGTTTTTTTTATCAAGAGGGAAATTTGATCTCAATTTAATTTTGTGTGTGATTCTCTTTTCATGCATGTAAAATTTGTTGCAAACTTTCGGTAATCTTTCAATCACGCTGATCGAAATGCTACCACTACGAATCACAAAATCTCAATCACAAGACGAAATTTCGACCAAAGTACATAGAGAAGTGTAGGTTTTATCATTTTTAATGTATATTTTTATAGATTTCATTTTTAATGTATTTATGGTTTTACAATTTAAAAAGTATAGCTTCGAATAAAAACTAATTATATATGCATGTTAGATTCTAATTTTATTATATGTGTCTTCCTACATAATCTACCAATTGTCGGAGTTATTTTTTTTCATTTCAAAAATTAATTATATTATTTACTTTAGTCAAAAAATCCTTTAAAATATGGAAAAATATATTTTTAGTAAATTCATATCATATATGCATGCTATATTCTATTTTTTATATGCAAGTTTTTCCTATCCCGATCTATTGATTAATATAGTCAATTTTTTTAATTTCAAAAAATTAATTATTTTATTTATTTTGTTAGAAAATCCTTTTGTTGAATAACATGTAAGCGTAGTTTAGGTATTACTTGTAGTCTTAGGCGTATAGTAGTCATTGTACATTGGATGCCCTATTTGGGCCTATATTTACAACATTTACATTAGGAGCTCCCTTAGTGGAGACTCTCCATATCTCTACTCCTCTTCTTCTTCGCCTCATCTAACCCTAATCTCTTTTCTAACACCTTTAAATCTCCATCAGTATATTGTACGTCTTTCCCCAACGAGTTTGGGACAAAGGCTTAATTGAGATGAGTTGAGTTGAGATATTGGACGTCTTCATTATATTGTACATCTTTACTTCATTTCCGTGTTTATTTGAAGCATATTTATATCTGGTTCTATACATTTTTTTGTTTAGAATAGACCTTACTATTCCAGACATATGCAACAATGCATGTAATTAGGTGTTTGATCTTGTTAACCTATTGTGAATGGGTTTTTTTTGGCTTACGTGATGGTTTCTAAGCATGTATTTGTGCTTATTCTAGCATTTCATGAAATTTTATCTTAAATATCTATCATTTTCTTGCATTTCATAAACTTTCGTGATTATATCAAATTTTCATGAAAATCTATGACTGAAACTGACATGATTCTAGTTCCGTGTTAACTAGGGTTGCAACTTTGGTCGGGCTCAACCCGAACCCAACGGGTTCAACCCAATTTTGGCTCAGGTTGGGCTGGCATTTCCTCGGGATGGGTTGGGAAAAGCCAACCTGATATAATTTCGGGCTGGGTTAGGGTTGAGGCCTTGGCAACCTGACCCGACCTCCGTCCTCTAATTTTATCTTTATTTTCTTTGGGTTATGTTTTTTTTTCTTGTATTATACTATTTGGCCCTAGGTGAATCTGAACTCAACCCGACTTAATCCGAGTCGATTTGGGGTTAGATAGGTTGGGTTGGATGGAGAGATTTAGAGGCGGGCTGGGTTAGGGTTGACCATCGTCAACCGGAGGCTCGGGTTAGGGTTGGGGGAATATGCTATCTCGTGTTGGGCTAAGGTTGGCCTCAACCCGATCCAACCCGACCCGAGTTGCACCCTTAGTGGCAACTGACTTGCATACTGAAACTGACATTTAAAACCTTTTGAACAACCGAAAACTTGAGATTTAATGGGATTCCTCAAATGTAATTTCTTGGGTGAAGGAGAGCCAAGGTCCATGAAGATTACCCAATTATATTGATGAGATATTTGATGGATGTAAGGGAAAAGATATCTCATTTTGGCACATTCATAGAAGTGCCAAAGATCTAGCAGACAAGCTTGCAAAGAATGTCATCAAAAGATCAGTAGTTGTCATTGGGAAAGGTCTGCCCAAAGATGTTCCCCTATGACCTCTGTTTTTCTCTGTAATAAACTCAGTCACCTTTGTAAACAAATTATAATTTTTGAATAATTCAAATTGGCTACTGATATTCCCACTACCATGTTTTGATAATGAGACGAATCACCTTGTGTATTCCTTTCTAATTGGATGCTGAGAGCTTTGTAGGATTTGTATCGTGTATTGCCACCAAATTTATTAGGAGAAATATATATTTGTTTATCATCTTGATAATAAATTGATATTTTCTTACACATGAATGCATATAAATTGTTATTATTTTATTTTCTACTTCAGTTTCCCGATATTATCTTGATAAAACATCAATATGGCTAATGATATTCCCACTACCATGTTTTGATAATGTGACAAGCTCACCTTGTCTTTCATTATATAACCAGCTGTCTAAAGTTATTAGAATTCCCAATAAGCTCTCAGCAGCCAATAAAAAGGCAAAATACAAGGTGAGATACGTGTCAGTCCAAATATCAGTAGCCATATTTTAAATTATCTTGATTAATGGCTGGGTTGATAAAATGGTGTGAGTAGCACTTTTCACTATTTCTTAGCCATTTCGAAACGTGCCTCATTTCAGATTCTTACAGAAATTTGTTGCTCCTGTTTTCTGCTCCCAAAATCTTTCGCTCTATTGTTTTTGGAATTCACTTTACACCTGTAATAATCACCCCCCCTTCTCATGGAAGATATGGGTCAAATGGGAACACTTGAATTAAATCAGTTAATTTGGTACTTGTATCTCAACAATAGTAAATACATCATAACCTTATTCAAGCTCAGTGGATTTATTTTACAGTCACTGTGAACCAAATTTTAAAGTGGAACTTTGGTGTAGATTGTAATTCTTTTTTGATTTGGAACTTCATATTGCAAACTTTGGTGTAGATTGTAATTCTTTTTTGATTTGGAACTTCATATTGTAGATTTCCCATGTACTCATTTTATTTCAATAAGATCTTTACTTTCATTTGAACGAGTAAACAAATAATTTCTACTCCACTTGCATTAAAATTGAATGTGTCATTGTCTACTTATTAGTTGTGACAACTTTATGATGTTTGACATCTATAGGAGGTTCGTGATTACTTGAAGAGTCTTTGTCCTGACATGCATGTTACACGAGGTGAATATGATGAGGATACACTTTATCCAGAGACCAAGACTCTTACCATTGGTCAATTCAAGCTAGGACTATGCCACGGTCACCAGGTTTGGTTCTTGTTTAATTTGTTTTTCCCATACCTTTCTTTTAGCTTGGCTCTTCTTCAGGGACTTTTTTTTTTTTTTGAACGATTTCTTCAGGGACTTCTTCTATGAAAAACATTAGGAAAATTTATTTATAATGCAATAATGATGAAAATGGCTAGCTGAGGTCATGTTAGGATATGCTTGAGGCCCACATTAGCATTTAAAGTTATTTGTTAATATAGGATTTGTTTTTTTAGAATAATAAAATTAAGTGTTTTATAAAGTAAACTAGACGAATTATGCAAAGCAGGGGTAAGCCTTAGTACATCTAGCCCTCCCCAGACCCCGAAATGGCGGGAGCCTCATGCATTTTTTTATAAAATAAACTAGACGAATTTTGCAACACCATTGTTTCTCGGGGATCGAGCATGTCCTGGGTATGTTTGGCAATGTCTTATCTGGAGTGTTTCTTGCGCTTTTCCCATTTTTTCCAATCCAATGGGAGTAAAATGAAAAAATAACCTTTGGCTGTCCCCACATGGCTAGTGTGATTTTCCATTTCTGCCTTTCGAGCGGCAAAAAATCGCTTTTCAGTGGAGCGAAGTGGAGTCACTTCGGTGATTCTATTCCACCAGCTTTGCCCCCTCCAAAAATCGGAGGATGGGAACATTGCCAAACGCCTTACACTGCATACATGGATAGGGCTGCAAATGAACCGAGCCGGATCACAGACATGTTTGGGTTCGGCTCATTAAAAGCCCAGCTCGGGCTTGTTCGTTTACTAAAATGAGCCGAACCCGAGCTCAAAAATTAGGCTCGTCAAATAAACGAGCCGAACTTGAGCTTTGTATAGTTCAGCTCGGAAAAGCTCGTGAGCTTTTTAGGCTCGGTTCATAAAGCCGAGCCGAGCTTTAAAGCTTGGATTATGTTCGTTATGTTCCTACGAGAAAGTGTTTCTAGTCGGTCCCCTAGAAAGGCTTATCTACTCCACCCACATTAGTAGCCATTGGATCAACTCCCATCTAATATGAACCGTCGGTGGGATGAAATGAGATATAAAACCCTTGAGCGCCTCTCCCTCTTTCGCTCCGTCACGAATCTAGGGTTTTCAAAACCCAACGAAACCCTCGAGCGCCTCTCCCTCTCTCTCTCTCTCTCGCTCTCGCTCTCACGGAAACCCTCTAGCGCCTCTCTCTATCTCTCTCCCTCCCTCTAGCTCTCACGGGTTCTAGGGTTTTGGAAAACCCAGCGAGATCCCTCGACTCTCTCTTGCTCTCTGTCACGGAAACTAGGGTTTCGAGAAACCCAGCGAGAAAGAACCTAGGGTTTCGACCTCGACGGAGAGGCAAGGGTCTCTCTCTCTCTCTCTCTCCCCGCTTGCTTCGATCGGTGCCTCTCTCTTACGGTTTGGTTTTTCCCCACCATTTTCAGCCATTTTTCTTGCTATTTCTCCTGATCTTGTATGCAAATTGATTTCTTTCTATTTCTCCTCAGTTTTTTTGGATGAACTGATCCTTTATTAGGGGTTTAACACTGTAATCCATTATACATATTCTGCAAACCTGAAAATCATCAAAAAAACTTTGATTTTCTGTGATTTTTTTTAAAAAAAGGGAAGCTTTGTTTGTTGTTTATATGAATTGGGTGGTATGGTTTGAAGCTATGAAATCATCTTACCATTGGTTAAGTTTTCTAGTGGAGTTTTTCTCATTGTTCTTCTTTGATACTGTAATCCATTACATCTAGAGAAATGATATAAGCACAACCATGTTTTAATGGGTTATGAGAGTTTTGTGGCAACTGTAATACCCTTTACAGCTCTTTAAATAATAAAAGACAAAAAGGGTTACTGCAAATATCAAAACATGGTTGTGCTGATATCATTTCCCTATATTTAGTGTGTAAACCTGATAATCACCAAACCAACTTTGACTATCTGTGATTTTTTTTTTATAAAAAAAACGGATGATTTGGTTGCTAAACGAGCCGAGCCGAGCCGACCTCGAGCTTTGCGGAATTTTGGCGAGCCGAACACGAGCCCAAAAAAAAAAAAAAAAGCTCGTCACGAGCCGAGCACAAACAACCCAATGTTTGGCTCGGCTCGGCTCGTTTGCAGCCCTATACATGGGTTTGTCCTGGAAGCTTTTCAAAGCTGTTTTGTTTTTCTTTTAAAGAAGCAATATATATATGAAAAAAATGGATGTCATATAGTATGCTGTGAAAATCATATCACACTTCTCGACATAGGAAAAGTTGCATGCTATACTTGAAATATAGTGTGATTTAAAATGTTTATTGTTTTAGAAAGTTTGACCTATGAAACTTTTTGAGATATTGTTAGGTGTCGAAAACTTGCATCCCACGTCAGGATTTGTACCCTTCTCATAGACAACTTTAGGTTCTCTACCAGTCTCAAGAAAAGATTTACAATCAATCATAAACTTTCCTGCCTTTTCTTCAACAGTTTTGAATCTCGCTTGGAAATATACGTGGCATTTTAGTACTGGTAGTATATCACTAGTTGAGCTTGCTTCTGTATTCTTTCCATGTTTTTTATCACTCTCCGTTCTTCCCACTCTTTATGCAAATATTTAGTGTTAAGAGAAAGTTTAGAGAGAAAAAATGATTGAGTTAGGGTAATCTCCCCCTGACTCATATCTTTATACTAAAACATAAAGAAATGTACAAAGTCCTAAATGCCCTTAGGCAAGTTACATATTCCAACACTCCCCCTCAAGCTGGAATGTAGATATCATACATTCCTAGCTTGTTACATATATCACTCAATTTTAACTTATTTAAGGACTTTGTAAACATATCAGCTAATTGGTCCCCTGACCGAGTAAACACAGTGCAAATCTCTCTTTTCTGGATTCTTTGACGGATAAAATGACAATTTACTTCAATATGTTGGGTGCGCTCATGGAAGACTAGATTGTTGGCAATGTATATTGCAACTTTGTTGTCACAATAAAGCTGCGAAAGAGAAAATGAAATGAAGCCAATTTCAAAAAGAAGTGAACGTAGCCAAATAAGTTTTGTGCTTGTCTGTGCCATTGTCCTGTATTCAGCCTCTGCACTGGACTTAACTATAACATCCTACTTCTTACTCTTCCATGAAACAAGATTGCCACCTACAAATGTACAATATCCTGTGGTGGACCGTCTATCTGCTGGGGATCCAGCCCAATCTGCATCAGAGAAGCCTTCAACTTTCACATGACCATGTCTTTTGAACATCAATCCCTTCCCTGGAGCCCCTTTCAAATTCTTGAGAATCTGTATCACCGCAGGCCAGTGAGAAGTACGTGGAGAGCTCATATACTGACTGACAACTCCAACAACATATGAAATATCTGGCCGAGTAACCGTGAGATATATAAGTTTACCGACAAGCCTGCGATACCTGCCAGGATCCTCCAACAACTCTCCTTCTTTTGGAACGAGTTTCACATTAGGATCCATGGGTGCAGAAGCTGGTTTAACTCCAAGATTGCGTGTTTCTTTTAGCAAGTCCAAGACATACTTTCTCTGTGATAGGAACAAGCCTCTAGAAGAACGAGCAACCTCTATTCCCAAGAAATACCTGAGCTGACCCAAATCCTTAGTAGAGAATTCCTTTCGCAAGAAGGTTTTCAAACGCTGTATACCTTGTGAATTGCTTCCTGTGATGATTATGTCATCCACATAAACTATCAACAAAATACACTGAGCTGAAGAGTGATAACTGAAGACTGAGTGATCCACTGCGCATTGTTTCATGCCAAAGCGCATGACTGCCTCACTGAATCTCCCAAACCACGCACGCGGAGATTGTTTGAGGCCATAGAGTGACTTGCGTAGGCGACACACGTAGGAGGAAGTCTCCCCCTGAGCAACAAACCCTGGTGGTTGCTCCATATACACCTCCTCAGTCAGGTCGCCATGGAGGAAGGCATTCTTCACATCCAGCTGATGAAGAGGCCAGCTATGATTAACAGTAAGAGACAGGAGCACACGTACAGAGGGAATTTTTGCAACTGGACTGACTCAGTGTAGTCAACACCAAAAGTCTAAGTGTATCCTTTCGCGACTAACCGTGCTTTTAAGCGCTCGACAGTACCATCAGGGAGGTATTTGATGAAGAAAACCCATTGACAACCAACAGGACGGGCACCAGGGGTAGGGGGACCAGATCCCATGTATCATTACTATGAAGAGTGCCCATTTCTAGGTTCATTGCATCACGCCAACCAGGATGTTCAAGAGCCTCAGCCACTGACTGTGGTAAAGACATAGAAGACAAAGAGGAAACAAAGCTCTGGAAGGTATTGGTGAGCTTATCATAAGAAACAAAATTCGAAATAGGATATGCAGTGGAACGGGATCTCGTACGAGATGCAATAGGAGAATCAGAAACAACAGTGGAAGGCGGAAGAAAAGATACTTGAGAGCTGGAGAGAGAGATCATCAGCTCAAAAGATTGTGCGAGAGGAGGTAGAAGAGACCTATCTGTAACTTGGCGCCGCTAATACTGCTTTGTAAATTTAGTTGGAGCTGGCTTCTCCAACGTGGCAGAAGAAGTAGAATCTGCAGAAGGTGGCTGTACGGAAACAAGAGATGACGGAAGAGAAGCAGGTAGATCTGGTAAGGAAGCGATACCTCAGACTCGAGAGAAGGGGTGAAAGATTCTGCGCCATGTTTGAAGAATGCCTCAGACTCAAAGAACATAACATCGGCTGAGACAAACCAGCGACGCAGACGAGGGCTATAGCAACGATAGCCTTTCCGCATACTGGAATACCTCAGAAAGACAACGCTCAGATCGGGGATCGAGTTTGTCACGGCCAGGTCCAAGGTGATGAACAAAACAAACTCATCCAAATACACGAGGTGTTAGAGGAAACTGTTCCTTACATGGAGATAAAATCTCGAAAGAAGAAGCACCCTCTAAGACGGAGGAAGGAAGGCGATTCGCTAAGAAACACACTGTGAGAAGGGCATCACTCCAGTATGCCTTAGGAACACTCATCTGAAAAAGAAGAGTACGACCTACTTCAAGCAAATAACGAAGTTTCCACTCAGCAACACTATTCTGTTGAGAGGTGTACGTACATGAAGACTGATGTAGAATCCCATGTTGGGAGAGATAGGATTGAAAGCCATTAGTATCAGAAAAGTATTCTCTAGCGTTGTCAGTACGAAGACATTTAATATTGCAATTATATTAATTCTTAATTTCAGAATGAAATGTGCGAAAAGCAAAGAACTCGTCAGATCTACTTTTCAGTAAATATAACCAGGTCATGCGTGAGAAGTCATCAATAAACACAATAAAATACCGAAAGCCAATACTAGACGCGACCTAAGAGGAGGGTCCCCATACATCAGAATGGACTAATTCAAATGGACTAGACACTCTACTAATGACCCGGGAAGGAAACGACATACGACGGTGTTTCCCGAGTTCACATGACTCGCACTGAAAACTAGAAAAAGGTCCGGGAACCAGAGAAATCTGCTGCAGCCGCTGAAGTGAAGGATGCCCCAGGCGACAATGCCACTGAAATGCATTCACAGAGCTATGTAAGACAGTAGGCGGCTGACAGTCAAGACGATAGAGTCCATCTACCTCACGACCCGTTCCAATCGTCTTCCCAGTCGAGAGATCTTGAAACAAGCAATAAGATGGGAAAAATGAGACAGAACAGTGAAGAGATTTAGTAATTTGGCTAACTGTAAGTAAACTAAATGGTGATTTTGGTACACATAAAACAGAAGATAAAGTAAGTGCAAGATGAGGGGAGATATGACCAACACCAGTCATAGGTGTAGTGGACCCATCAACAAGGGTGATAGACTGAGATGGAGACGAGAATGAGCGAAAAGAATAAAGCTGAGAAGAGTTACTAGTCATGTGGTTGGATGCGCTAGAGTCAATGATCCATGACCCTGAGCTAGATAGAAGGGTAATGGGTGAACTACCTGACTGGGCGAAATCTGCAGAGGGAGGACGAGAACTGAGCCTCAGACGCTGGAACTCCTCATAATCGGCACGGGATAATGTATAGGTGGAATCCGCTGGCGCAGTAACAGAAGCAGAGGGAGCGGGATCTAAAGCAGAAGCAATAGTAGCACCCATGTGAGCCGAGCGTGCCTGACGAAGCTCGGGATGCAGGGTATAGCAATGGTCGATATTATGTCTCTCGCGCTGACAATGAGTGCAAAAAGAACGGCCACGACCAGAGGAGGACCTACCACGAGGCGGACGAGTACTGCCATCATAGGTCGCAAGAGCATAACCATCAACAGGAACAGATATCACTGGATCACCAGGAGAGCACTGCTGGACTCGGAAGTAAACCTCAGTAAGGGAAGGAATATCGCCAGAACCGATAATCTGCTGACGAAGGTGCGTATACTCTGGACCCAAACTCTCAAGGTACTGCACAACACGGATCGGATCCCTCTGACGGGCAGCCTCTGTGAGATCCGTGGTAAGCGGCATGTAAACATCAAGTTGCTGACCTAGGCCAATGAACTGGCTGTAATGGGTGGCAAGAGGGAGATCACCACGGTGGAAACGCACCCACTCAGAATAGGTAGAGCAGATCCGACTAATGTTTGCCACGCCAAAGTAAATAAGAGTAACCTGATCCTAGATCTGTTTCACAGTAGGCAGAAGCATCAATGACCCAGAGACGTGAGGGGCCATACTCTGCCACAGAAGGGTACAAACAAGAGCATCCTCCTGTTCCCATCGATTAAAGGTGGGATGCGTCGTAGGAGGAGGATCACAACGAATGACGTGGGCTTTCCCACGGGCAATAAGATACTTCTCGACGACTGCTTTCCACGTAATGTAGTTTGCCCCATCCAACTTAACAGTAGTAATCTGTGGGAATTATCCGTCCATAGAAAGATGTGGTGGCGAAGAAGATGCCAAAGAGGGTGTCTGACGAACAACAGGAGTCACTCCTGAGGAGGGATTCTCAATCACTTCCTCCATAATAACAAACAAGACAGAAAACAGACAACCCAAACAAAGACGAATAACAGTAGATAACTGAATAGGTGGGCAAACTAGGGCAAGCCAAGAAAGCTAGACGTGGCTCCAAGAATGATAGTCATCGACGAAGCTTGACAAGATTGAAACCATGAGGCACAAAGAGGAACCGCGAAGACAAACAAGAATCAAAGTAGGATAGGAGATGAAGATCTAACACATAGAAAGAGAGAGAAAGAGTTTTAGGTTTTACAGAGGAATGAAAGAAAGAGGAGGAAAAATTATGTGGGTTGAATAATACGGGGGGGGAAGGTTTCAAATTAGTTAGGGGGGGGGGCAGATCGGCGTGGTTCTTTCTCGGAGGGTCGCGGGGGGCGAGCGATCAGAGACAGGAGCAGGGACAGGAGGGGAGATGCGCAGGGACAGAGAAGGGGTGGGCGGGGGGGTTTTCTGGTTAGGGTTAGGGTTTCTCGAGGAGAGAGAGAGAGAGAGGGTGTGGGATTATGTTTTTGAGTTCGTAAAAAAAGAGAGTGGAGATGGAGATGGAGATGTTAGGGTTTAGGGCTAGGTGAGGGAGATGTAGAAGATGAAGGTTAATGGAGAACCCTAGGGATCAGAAAACCCTAAGGCTCTGATACCATGTTAAGAGAAAGTTTAGAGAGAAAAAATGAATGAGTTAGTTAGGGTAATCTCCCCCTGACTCATATCTTTATACTAAAACATAAAGAAATGTACAAAGTCCTAAATGCCCTTAGGCAAGTTACATATTCCAACATTTAGGAACACTTGCACTCCCAAGAAGCTGCGCAAGTGCAGGTGGGTGAAACTTTAGTGGAGGCCAACTCCAAATCCATTAAGGAGCATTGTGTTACCTAATTGAACTGTTCTCTTATTTCATGTTGCTCTTTCTTCTCAATTAATAAGTTATTGAGATTTACCCTAAAGAAAGTTTATGCGCATTGTCCTGGACCTCCTTTTGACCTCCTCCAAACATTGACTGGTTTAATTGCATTTGTCAACCCTAACTAGCTTCTTATTTGCAGATCATAATTTGAAACACCAAGAGCAGGTCAAGGTACAGACCTATTAGCATAACCCAAAATTAACGAGATCATGGTAAAACAAGAAATGTGGAGAACTCTGATAATGTACCATATAATATTGAATAGATTCATTCACATGGAAAATGAAGTTGAGGAGCTTTTATATCCTCTGGGATACTGTGGATAAATCTGATTCTCCATCATTTTAAAACAAATCGAAATCCTTGGCCATGGCTTTTCTTTTTCTGCCCTTTTGAATTTTTTGAGGTAATTTAACTACCTTAGAAATCAAGGCAGTTTTAACCCTACTGATTTCAATTTTTATATTTTAATTTTCTTTCCTTTCTTAGGTATGCTACTTCTTGCTTTTATTTTGATACCATTACCTGATTATTGTATCTGCTAACATGTGAAGGTTATTCCTTGGGGAGACTTGGATTCTCTAGCCATGCTTCAGAGACAGTTAGATGTGGACATACTTGTTACTGGACACACCCATCAATTCAAGGCCTACAAGCATGAGGGTGGTGTTGTTATAAACCCTGGTTCTGCCACTGGCGCTTATAGTAGCATTACTTATGATGTTAACCCAAGCTTCGTCCTCATGGACATTGATGGCCTTCGCGTCGTGGTCTATGTTTACGAGCTCATTGATGGAGAAGTAAAGGTCGACAAGATTGATTTCAAGATGACCACGACTTCCCATACTACTCACTGAGCCAAACACATTGACATCAGAGTTTTGGCCTTTGGTGATGAAGTTTTAAGACTTTTCAGAATCAAAATTGAAGCACATCTATTTTCTTCAAGTCCAGTATCTATTGGTGGATGGTAGACACTGTGCTTATACTACAGTTGTAGATTGATTGGTCATGATTTGCCTTTACCAAATTGGAAGGATCTATCTCTGATCAAATTTTGCTGTGATGTTGAAATGACCACGTCTGCAGCCATCTAGCATGTGATTTTAGGTGGAAAATAACATTTGTTAGGCCCATTTGGATTGCATAAGTAGGTGTAAAAAAAATTTTATGGCCATTTTAAGTGAAAAAATAGGCATCAAATTTGTTTCATGCCCATGTTACGTCAAAGGCTCTGTTTCTTTCGACGGAAAATGGGCATAAAACAAATTTTACACCCATTTTAAGTTTGAAATGGGTGTAATTTTATACCCGAAAGGGAGTCTTAATGAGTGAACATGAGACCATAAAACTTTGATTTTGCTTTTGAGTGAAAAAATAGTCATTGGGATTTGTCTAGCAAGGTGAGGGTGTTGAATTACTGAGAGTCGTATACTCTATACATCTATAATAAAGATTTTTAAGTCTTATATTTGAAGGAATTAAGGTTTAAGAAATTCAATAAACAAATTTTCTTATTGAAGAATTGGCTTTCCAAAATTCTCAAGAAATCTGTACGGCCACCCAAGTCGAGCTTCCCGGTAACTTTCTTTGTATTCTGAGAATAAGAATAAAAGTGAATTATGAGAAGGGTTTTGTTAACGAGTTGGTGCATTGGGAAAGGAATTCTACACATGTTTTTTGATAAAAATGACTGAAAACATTTGTAAAATTCCCAAACGATGTGAAAAATGATTGGAAAATTCCTTTCCCAATGCACCTTCTAGGGCAAAACCCTAATGAGAACTGTTGATAGTATTCATGGTGACCCACCATTTCAATGTAACCAAAAGTTCCACTATGGAAGACAAACCAGTTGTGACCATGACCGAGGTGGGACTCTTGTTTGGTAATCAAAATGAGATCATTGATCTGGTGGTCTCCACCTATTTCACTAGTGCAGTTTTTCTTCTAAGATTTCTCTAAAAACTAAAATATCTGGACATGTTTTTCTATTTTGAGCTTGTATTTGGTTTGGTAGGCAAATTTGAGATTGATCCAATTCCCATCTTCACCATACAAATAGTTGATGAGTGATACAATCAGGACCGTCAATCAAGTAGGGTATTACTCTTGATTGGGCTACTCTAATCAACAGTCCATACAACTACTTATCTAGTAAAATGGTACTCCTGCGGGTCAAGACCATCGATAGCTATCCTCGGATTTGATTCTCTTCATAGAAGAAATTATTCTTACCATTTTTAACAGAACTTATTTATACAAAGTACATGCATTCTCTGAAAACAAATTGAATGTCCAGGGTTTTTTAATAAAACGACAAATATGCGCCTACTTTAGTACACATGAGTAATAAACTAGGTACCCGGTGAAAATCGGTCTTTTCTTTTGTTAGGTAAGCTGGGATCGAATCTCTGACCTCTAGGTTGAAGAACAAAGCCTTGACCATAGTTTTAAAACTCCCCTGAGTCGACTCCCCTTGCCGCGTTCCACTTTTTTCCCTACATACTAAAAAAAGAAAAAACCCCTTTGATTATCCTGAGTTATGACGTCAACCGAGTACTCAGCCTCGTCAACCGCATTCTTGTGAACGTGTTAAGAGGAAATTGCTGCTCAATGCTCAAGTTCCCAATTTGGTTTCCTCATTATTGTTCTTCTCATGTGATCGAGGCGAATCTTTGACTAGTCCTGTCCTCTATTTTACGAACATCGGCTTTCGAGAAAGACAGGTGTTGACTCCACCTTTCATCGGGCGATCGATTCGTTTCAATGTCTTGACATTAAGGCGGTTATTTAGTACAATTCTAAAATAAGTGTTCGCCTTGTCGGATAATTTTCTTTTTAAGAAACTTTCCTTACTATAACATTAGGAAGGCGATTCGAAGACGCGCTTTCGTTTATGATTTCTCAAATAACCACACTAATGTTGCGACGTGTCCCGGTATTGAGGTGTGTTTGTTATTTTATAAAATGAGTAGGGGCAATTTTGTCATGGAAAATACTTATTTTTGTATTGTTGTACACGTGGCCTAACGTAGAGAAATGTTAGGTGAATTTACTAATAATGGGTATGTCATTCCAGCTGGTCTAGTAATGTATTTACTCTCTTTAGCTGCTTATATACACTCTCCCTCCCTCTCTCTGAAATCTGCTCTTTGTTCATATCGTCAATGGCCTCCTCACAAGAATGCAAGGACTTGCTTTACAAGGCCAAGCTAGCGGGGGACGTCAAGAGGTACGAAGATGTAGTAGATTCCATGAGAATAGTTGCCGAAGAAGGCCATTCAGGAGTGACCCTCAAAGAGAGGAATCTCCTCACCACAGGCTATAAGGGCCTGATTGGACAGCGAAGGGCGTCATGGCGGATCCTCTCCTCAATCAAGCGAAAGGAGGAGGAGAAGGGGAATGATCAAAAGGTGGCATTGATAAAAAAGTACCTGCAGAAGATTGAAACAGAGATCGTTACTATTTGTTACGAAGTTATGATCGTTATGGACGGGTTAATCACTTCATTTCACGTTGGTGAATCGATGGTGTCTTATTATAAGTTGAAAGGAGATTATTGTCGTTATCTTGCAGAGATTTATACCGGTGCTTGGAGGAAAGACGCTGCTGCTGAATCCCTGGAAGCTTATGAGAATGGATACAAAATGGCGGAGCAGATTTTACCGCCCGAAAATCCGATTCGATTGGGCTTAGCATTGAATTTCTCAGTCTTTTATTATGAAATTATGAACATGCAGGAAAAGTCCTTCAAGATGGCTAAGCAAGCTTTAGAGGAAGCTCTTCCCGTGCTTGATATTGAGAAAATGAGTGAAGAATGTTGCAAGGAGACTACTCTGATCATCCAGTTTCTGAGTGATAATCTCACCTCGTGGGCAAATGGTGAGACTCTGAAGCCGAATGAAGGCAATTAATGCATAAAGCAATGGTGACTCATTTCAATGTTTTGCTTAATTACTAGGTATTATTGTTGTGTGCGGACCATATAGTTTCTTTTTGCCAATTTGGGTCACCTAGAAATTAAATAAATAGCATTGTGGTTGGACTCATATTTTTCTAGCTGTAATAAAATACTTTTTTGCTAATCTCTTTATTATTTTATGATTCCGACTTTATGTATGTATTCATCCGACTTGACCCGAGAAGCTATTTGATGATGGGATGATGAGTACATGTTTATATGGCCCTCCGTCATATAATTTTGGGAAGTGATATATATAGAGGAAACGGTTTCTACACACATGTGCAGATAAGTTATCTACACACTAGCTTAAAATATAGTGGAGGGCATATTGTTTGGGTGATCCAAACCATTCATTTGATTGGCCCTCACATAGATAGGGTGTCCATAAAAAATCAACTCCATAGGATCATCCCAACCCTACGATTTGTGGGGGTAAATTGGACGTGTATAAACCTTCACAAATCTGTCCATTTTTTTCCTCCACGGTTCGAAGGGTTAGGATGATCCTATGGAACTGATTTTTTGTGGACACCCTATCTATGTGAGGGCCAATCAAATGAATGGTTTGGATCACCCAAACAATGTGAGCCTCCATTGTATTTTAAGCTAGTGTGTAGATAACTTATCTACACATGTGTAGAAACCGTTTTCTCACATATATATATGTGAGAAGTATCCAAACGGGCCTTAAGCTATTCTAAAATCATGATTACTTTCCAAGGTAAGGTCACGTTTGAATACTTTGAATTTTTTTCGCTAGATTATTAGCTTACCCAATGGTGAGGGAGGGTGGAAGAGGGATAGATATGAGAGGGACTGAGTGAGGACAGGATAAGAATAGCCTGAAAACCCAAGGAACAAAAAACTACATTGAAAATCTGATTTACTTTTCTTGGTTTTTTAGACAATTATCATCCTCTACTCATTCTTTCTCTCTCAACTCTCTCCTCCCAGCCGCCCTACCCTCTCTCACCACTTGGAGAAACTAAGGTTGCGTTCAGTAACCATTCTCAGCCTCATTCATGGAAACAAGAAGAAACAGAACAGTGAGAATCTTCCAAAGCGGATCAAAGTCGCTTGGGAAAAATTCATTGCTTCACATCAATTAGCCGCAAAAAATAGGAAAAGAAAGAAACGGGCGATGCGGACCCAGTTATTGAACTAATTGCTTAGAGATTTTCAAGATTTTTTCTTTCACCGCATGGCAGAAAGAGAGGAGAATGGTTGCCCAACAACCCCTAATTTATAAAGAAAAAAAATTCTTGGTTGCGAAACATGACCTAAAAGATCTCTTGATAATACGTTTTGATAACAAGTCGGTTTTGCCTGAAGGCACCGTGCATTAAGAGTTGGGGCAAAAAACATTTCAGTTAGATAAAAAAAAAAAACAGGTTTATGGATTTTTGTGAGAAATAGTTATTCGAAAAGCTGGAAGACATCATTAACTTCGGAGAAAAATAGATAGAAAACAACATATGGATTATTGGAAAAGGATGTATTTCTTTTTGTACGATAAATTGTATGGCAGGAGACCCTTAAATGAGGAAGTCATAAACAAACATGGTATTGAATATTGATATAAAGTTCTTAAACTAAAAAGCTCTCTGTTTGGTTGCTTGTTTTGGGAGGATTGTAGGAGTTTCAAATGCATGAGATCTCCCACAGATCTCCCCAAAACATGTTTGGTTGTCATTTACAACTTTGACCACTAGACAACTTCTAAATATTATTATTGGTTTTTATCCTAGATGGCGCCTATGTGGCGGAGATGTTCCCCTCATAATCTTCTCCCCTTTTCTCACCAAAATGGAGAAATTTGCTGGGGGAATTAGGAGAAATTCTTGTCTTATTCGTTTTCTCTCTTTCTCTCTCTTACTTTTCTCTCTCTTCCACCTATATTTTGATAATGACACCCTACATCTTCCGCTAATTTCCTCGCGCAACCAAACATACTCTCAAATCTCCCTCCTAATATTCTCCCCATCTTTCATTCTCTTCCATTCTTGTCTAATTCTCTTTGACTTATTTTTCTCCTATTCTCCCAGCCATCTTCAAGCAATCAAACAGAAATATTAGATGAATATGGTATTGGAATTGAGCCAAAATCTCAGACTGTTTGAACAAAATCTAAAAGAATCCCTTAATAACTCTAACTTTTGAATAAGAATCCCCCCGAAATAATCTTATATGGTGCCCTAACAATGACGGGAAGATCTCTATTAAATCGGACTGGACCTTGTTAAGAAATATTCACTTTGCCCAGTCAATTCATTAAAAATAGGTTGCAATCATGGTATGAAAAAGCTAAGAGATGCAATTCAACTTTCAATAATATTCTTAAATTGCGCCATCCATCATTATTTGGGAAAGTGGCTGGAAAGATATAAAATTATGGAAAACCAAATGACCCAAACTAATCAAATAAAATATAAAATCATAACATGGCTAAAGGATCTAACTGATAATGTTAAAACTACCTCCAAGTGCAATTTTTAGAAAGATTATCTCCGGAGCAAATCAACATTAAGATAGAGGAACACATTCTGGAAAAATCTTCTTTGGTCTATTGGAGAAGACCTTTCGGTAGCATTCTGAAGTTAAATGTTGATGGAGCAACGAGAGACAACCCCGGTATCTCTGGAGGAGGAGGTGTCATCAGTGTTATATAATAAGAATACTACGATGATGGCTAGAGCTAGAGCCATGAGATATGGCCTTCGTTACAATGTGATCCTAGGCCTTAAAAAATATGGATAGAATCTGAAAGCCCGAAATATCATTATAGGTAAAAACAGATCCCCGTGGCACATTCAATATAGATTAAAAGAAATAAGTGATATATTTTCTTCTATTGATTTTGCTATCACTCATATTTGCAGGGAAGGTAATCTTGTTGCAAACAGTTTGACAAATTATCCCTCTTACACTAGTATAAACTCAGTTTTTTTAGGATTGGACCAGCCTACTAAAGGACTCCAGAGGAGCTACTAGATTTGAGCAATTGTTTATTCCTTATTTTCGTAAGAAAGAATGTGTTGTTTTTTTCCCTTTTTTGGAGAGGGAAAAGGGGTTTATCTCTTGTATTAGGCAAGGCTTTATGCCCTCCTCTGATATCTTTTATTTCTTATTAATAAATTTTAAGGCGCCGCCCCGGTTCGTAGATAAATTTTGGGTAGAAAAAATGTCAATGGCCTTTCGGCAGCAATGAGGAAAACTTTTTCCTTGAAAAACTTTATCCTAGATTTAATAATGTCTTTTTGTAGGTAAAAAAAAATATTCCAAGAAAAATTTTTCTTGAAAAAACATTAGAAAGTTTTTGTTGATATAATTATCTCCAGAAAAATGAGTTGACAAACTGAAAACTTATGGAATTTATTTATTTTATAAAAATGTCAAAGTTTATCATCTAAATCATGATAATGGGTAACATTTGGAATACTTTTTCCACATTAGGGACTTACTGCTAAAACTTCTTTCTTTTTTTGTTGGATGTGAATTAAAATATAAAGCCCAATTTCAATGTAAACACTTGCCACTTGGATCCATGGGGAAAAAATTAAAGGGTTTTATAGGTTTTCATTTTTCCTAGAATATATATAAGAAAAATTAATGAGTTATCAAGGTAAGCCATTGTATACCCCCATTGCATGGCTACTGGATCATGTTTTCTCACTTGGCTTGCAGACCACGAGTTACACATCATTGGATCATTTATTCTACCCAAAAGGCTTTGTATCATATGCAACCTTGAGGCCTCTTCCTCCGCCTTAATCTTTGATAAATCTTTTTAAGCATGAAAAGATTAAGAAATTCATGTAATTTTTTTCTGATTCTCGAATTCATAATCCAAAATTTAAGCAATGGGTTTTATACAACTATTTTTCCTAACAGGTATGGCTATCCAAATCCGCGTGCAAATGCAATTTTATGTCACATGGCGGAGTCTAGGAAATAGAGAAAGGGGGATGCCGATTTTACCTCCGACACCTCCTAATTCTTCAACTTCATTGGCTTGACGATTTGGATGAAGAGCCTCCATACGAACACCTCAACCGCACCCAGGATTGTTTGCCATGGTAGTTGTCTCTTCATGACAACCGCCACGATTCAATTTGAGCTCTGATACCAAACTTCTATGGCGGAAAAGGAATTGCAAAACCCAAAAACCAAATCGCATTCACCACTTTGATTTACAGTTTTAACAAATCCCTTAACACAGAAAGAGAACAAGAAGAATAATTGAAAAATGTCCAAAAGATTATTCCTTCCAATTCAAGTTTCGTGCTTCTCTTATATCAAAAAGAGAAGAGTCCTAAAAATCAAAACATTCTAAAACAAACTTTCTAATATCTTCCTAATAAAATCTAAATACTATTGTCTATATTTGATAAGAGCAACCTCTTAAAAGGTGGATCAAATATCAAGGGTGGTGCCTCCTGTACGTACTTCTCTCTATAAAAATCAACCTTTAGCCATTTTGTGTAATCCTTTAGAAGGCTTGTTTAGATTAAAGGCCTAGGATCCTCCAGTGAAGGTGTTTCCAACTATATTTGGCCAGACTTAGGGTTGTGGTTTTTTAAGAAGGAGCATTGTAATCACTTTTGTCCTTGGTTCCTTGTGCGATCAATCAAGACAGTTGAGTAAGATAAAGAAGTACAAAAATCAACGGCTTAGCTTTTATTGGCGGAACCTGCTCCGTTTGGTTGCCAGTAAATTTTTTATCCTAGGAGCTTTTTAATCCCAACAATGAAGTCAACAGAATTTACTATGTTTTTTTTTTCCTACAATTCCTAAAATTCCCGCCAAAATTTAGGGGTGTCATTATACAAGACGAGTTCTATTCCTTGGTAAGCTTGTGAGCCAAGATCAGAAACGGAGAGTTGGAAACCCAGATATGATAAGACTAGGCTGAACAGCCTAATCAAGCTACGTCAAATCTGTGATTAGATTCAGATTTTAACTTTATCTTGTTCTTATGTATTACTATTTTATTTTGGTTTGTTCACTTATGTCTTATTGATGGCTGATAATTATCCATCTTATTCTAGAAATGTAAGATCACCCAAGTACCCTTATCATACTTCGAACAGTAAGTCAAGGAGTTAAACAGATGAGTTTTGCTGAACTGCGTTCTATGGAGAAGAATTTTGTGAATCTAGATCTTTTAATTAATTGGGCCTCACTGTCTTTTTTCATATTTATCTTCTATAAATATGAACTCCGCCTGTGTTTTTCACAGCCTGTCCCAAGCAAGGATAAAGGAGGAGGATTGGCATAAGATTGCCAGCCGGCCGAAAAACTTTACCACTCTTCTATGATAAATCCTATAGAAATTCTATGAAATCTTCTATAAAATATACGCTAAATGTGAAATTTTCACTGTCATTCATTTTTTTTTCACGGAATACTTTTATTGGAATTTTTTCCATTGAAAAATAATTTTTCCAGCATTTTGTAAACTCATTTTCCATGGAAATTATTTTTTAAAGTAAAACAATTTCCCCTTTTCCAAGGAAAAATGCAAATTTATTAGACTATGGAATATTATTTTTCATGGAAAATTTTGAACTACATGCATTAGTTGGCCCCACCATTTTACAACTCATGTTTTGATGGCATGCCGCCCATCATTTTCCACCAATTCATAGCGTGACTGGGGCCTACCATTTTACGCTCATCTGGGGCGCAACCCGCACATTAAGGTAGGACCCCCCCATCTGCACCTCACTTCGATGGCGATGGGTCCCAACAACAAAACCCTTTTAATTTTATTTAGGATGAATATTCCCTGCTGATAAAATCAATATTTAAGTAGATATTTAGGTTGAGTGACTGAATTATTGGTGGGGAAAACCATCATGTTGATATATTGACAAGGCATTATCTCAACCGTGCAGATTCCGATTCCTGATTCCAACAATCCAAAAGCACCCCCTAAAGCTTCTTATTGGATGCAGACAGCTAGTAGCAGCTATTTAGGAAAGTGTAAACGGAGGAATAAAATGAGCTTAATATAGCAAGGAGTGTTATTATCAAAACAGGGAGTGTAGATATCATCTTTGCACCTTCTTTACCAAACATACAAGGCATGCTGTCAAATGATGATCAGCTGGAATATATGAAAAGAAAGACATCCACACCATAGTATAATGCAAACAAGGTACATTAGATATATACACTGGCTGATCATAAATCTGGACCATCCATCCAATGGGACCACCGTCGTCGGCCTCAGGGTGACAATGTGACATTCACACAACCTGGGTTAATTTTGGTTGGGCTTTACCATAAATTCGGGTCAGGTTCGGGTTGAGTCCAATTCATTTTGTAACAAAAGCTCGACCCGACCCGACCCTACGCAAATTGTACCCCTACATAGGACAATCACATCGATACAATTTCCTGCACTAGATTTGATGATCCCTCATAATATAATGCAAATGAGGCGTCCAGAGCAATCTGAAACTTACACTTAAAAGATACCAGTGACCTGCCAAAACTGATCTTGAAAGAAATGCAATGAAGATTTACTGTATGGTATGAATGACCTTTAATCATACTATAATAGTCAGATAATTGTGTATCTATACAATGGGTGGAGAGACCAGAAAAGGAATAAAAATTTACTGAATGGTATAAATGACATTTAATCATACCATAATACTCAGATACTTGTGTACCTATACAGTGGGAGGAGAGACAAAAAAAGAGGGAGGCCTCAATGAAACAAGAACACTTGAATAAACGGGTAGAAGAAAAAATAAGCAAAATTCAGGCTTCTTTAAAGCAAGGATGTACTCATTGGATTAGCAAAGAAATGCTTTCGGCAAACCGATACTGGTTTTCTAAGGTCATACCTGAGAAGGCTTCCCAATATGGCTGGGGGTCCGCTGGAAATAGTTTGATGTATTTCCCTCACAATGAGGTTATTATCCAAAACCATCAGTTCCAAAAGCTTTCTGCAGCTCTGTATATAGTTCAAACCCTTCCGTTAGATGATTCACCGGCATGTATTTCAAAAAGATAAAAAGGAAAAAGGAAAAAGAAAAGAAAAGAAAAGAGAAACGAAAATAATCAGCATCAAAGAAACTTGGATCAAATCCTGAAAATAAGCCTAAGCATCTGTAACTGGAACCAACACCATTTTAGATTGCTAGTGAAATCTCTCATGGGCAGGGTAGCCTAGTCAAAATCTCGTCAACTTTCAAAATACCAGCACCCATTTGCATCGTAAAATCCTCAAGCAAATAAAGCTAAGCTTTTGTAACTGGTGTCAACAGTATTCTCAAATGCTAGAATGTGTTTGGTTGCACAAAAGCCAGGATAGCTTAAGGGTTTTGCTTGGCATTTTGATGCCGTGTCAGCAAAACCCCTTGTTTGGTTGCCAATATAGCATTGACACCTCAGGAGACTACCATTGCATGTCTACTAACGTGTCACCCTAGTCCCCTCCGTTATGAAATCCATGCCAAAATCAACAGAAAAAGTGGACTTTTCTTTGATATCCTCCCCCCCCCTCTCTCTCTCTCTCTCTCTCTCTCTCTCTCTCTCTCTCCTATATTGGTAATGCACCCCATACCACTACTCTATGAGGTTGACAACCAAAGACTACTTACCACTATTCTACGAGATAAGTTCCAGGTAAATCCAATGCTTATCTCCTCCTTGTTGACTACTTACACCACTAATCTACAAGGTAAATACTTGCAATGGATTCGTTGCAGGGTAACCAAGCCAGAATGCCATGATTTTTTTAAAAAACAAAGGAATCTGTATTCAGCCACATTTCTTTTATGTCGTGAATTTACTTCCTTTCCTGTTTCTCAGTTTTAAGTCTCTCAAATCTATTGGAAGGGAAAGTACAGGGCAAGAAGACCATATAAAAAACACTACCATGGGTTGCTGTTTCTTTTTTGAATGGTAAGGGACATCAAATGCTAATTGCCATTTCCCTGAAAAAAAATAATAATTTCCTACTATTGAAACATGGTAGCCTACCTGAGGATTCAGCACGTCCATTCGATGGATAAGGTCATCCTGTCATTACCATGAAATAAAAAAATCAGTTTAATCACAAATTTGCTAACAAATCATCATTCCTGAGAATGTTATGAAGCTCATTACAGTGAGCTGCTATCATTAGCTTCGAGGTGGCCAGACCTAATGTAACAGGCATAATCACATTTCTTATCCTTAAGAATTTGACAGTAAGCTTACCAACTTGGATCCTTTTTTTTTGCCAGACTGTAACATGGGAACTCATTAATTCATTTTTTTAATTTCCATACCCTTTTTTATCTTTTCGGCCTTTTGTAAATCTGTGATAAATGATATTTCCCAAGAGAAAGTACAAGAAGTAGTCCTTACCTCCAATATACCTGGATTTTGCATCACAGTTCCAAGAACACGCCGTGTAAGCGCCTTGAATACGATAGTGTTTGTGCTGCCATCCCCATTCAGCCATGGTAATATAGGCCATAACACCTGTTTATCACCTGAGGGAGTCATAAAATCTTCAAACCCAGTATCACCATCACTCTGCTGAGCTTCATTGCAGCGTTGAGCACCCTCATCTGGCAAACCAAGATTTGTTATTTTGTGCCCATCAAAGAGGTTCATATTAGTTTCCTTCTGTAAATTGCAGGCATTGCTGTTATTTTGTTGTGTAAGGGTCCTGGAGTTTTCGATATCTATCATCTGAGGCTTCATGTTGAAGGCTGGATGACCATCATGATAATCATCAGTGATTGATCCAAGAAAATACTTAGGTCCATATGAAGCATCAACTACACGGACACAATCGTAAGCGTTGACCTGCATAAACCTCCATATTAGTCAACCGGGAAGAGGTATCAATCTCTAAAATCAGATGGTATATCTGAAGTTCAACACCTTTTATCCAAGATACAGAGTGAATGCATGTAATCTGGTCAATGGTATTCATAAAAAATCAGTCTCTCATCAAATTGGTTGATTTACACACTAAAGATGCTTGAGCAATTTTCAGGTACTGAGAGATAGTCTGCTCAATGCATTCATTTCAGATTAACCAGCGCTGATTTACTGTTACTTGAAAAATCAAGGTGATATAGGGGGATTTCAACTCTAGACAGTGTCGGGCTTAAATGCCAATGTTACTTCAAAGCGTATTCATCAACAAACTTGATGTTTCCACAAAGGAGAGTTGCTCTAGAGCCACACTAATATTGATCCTTTAGCATAAAAATATCAATTGATAGGGTACACCAATAGACTTAGTTTCTTAACAGGTTGCAGATACAATCTCATTTTACAGGTCCTTTCTTTGATTCAGTATGCTTGAAATTAAAAACCACAAGGTACTAACCCCAAATGTATGGGGTTTCACCAAAAAGATAAATCAAATCTAACTACTATATATAAAGGCAAAATGATGGGTTAATGTGTTCCACCCTTTGCCAAAAATTCCGTCTATATCCCAGTTGTATTATGCCTATTCTCTTCAATAAGACGTTATGATATTACCTACTTTCTTTAGGGTAAAATCGTAATCTACATCTACATATATAAAGGCAGAATCTTGGGTTATTTTCTTCCACCCTTTGGCACAAAATGATGGGTTAATGTGTTCCACCCTTTGCCAGAAATTCCGTCTATATCCCAGTTGTATTATGCCTATTCTCTTCAATAAGACGTTATGATATTACCTACTTTCTTTAGGGTAAAATCGTAATCTACATCTACATATATAAAGGCAAAATCTTGGGTTATTTTCTTCCACCCTTTAGCAAAAATTCCATCTATATCCCAAGTGTATTATGCTTATTCTCTTGCATAAGACGTTATGATATTACCTACTTTCTTTAGGGTAAAATCGTAATCTACATACGAAAAGTACCGACACAGGGTACCTGTCTATGACAATTACGGAAAAAAGTACCAAGAAGAGGTAAAGACATATGACAATGACTAAAGAACTACTTGATAGTACTCATTCAGGACACTTGCAAAATATTGACGGATTCCGGGCAACTTAAGCGGAACAACAATTATGGAAACCTCTATCGATTGGAGGTCTAGGATCAACCTATGGAAATGATAATGATTTTATGGCCACAACCGATTGATGTTGTGTTCCATCACATGGATGGTTTGGATCAACCTATAACCCTCTATAGATCGGAGGGTTCGGATCAACCTATGAAAATTATTTTTGGGGCACCACCTATGCAGGCAGTGGCCCATCTAATGGACGGTTTGGATCATCCTATGGTACGGGCCATACAGTACATTTTAATAAAGTGAGGAGTGTGATCGTCAAAATACGGTGAGTAGTGTTATTACAAAATACAACCTATGGAAATGATTTTATGGGCACAACCGATTGATGTTGTGTTCCATCACATGGACGGTTTGGATCAACCTATAACCCTCTATAGATCGGAGGGTTTGGATCAACCTATGAAAATTATTTTTGGGGCACCACCTATGTAGGCAGTGGCCAAGTGGCCCATCTAATGGACGGTTTGGATCAACCTATGAAAATTATTTTTGGGGCACCACCTATGTAGGCAGTGGCCAAGTGGCCCATCTAATGGACGGTTTGGATCATCCTATGGTACGGGCCATACCGTACATTTTAATAAAGTGAGGAGTGCAATCATCAAATATGGTGAGTAGTGCTATTACAAAAACTTCGTTGTTTTTAGCGCTTCTTTATCAATGTTCATGTATTAATAATTTTTCTTTTACCTTTTGGCTATGGGGTAGATAGGCTATGGGATGTATTCCATATTACTTTCTTAAGAGGATGTCTTTCAAGGATTAATGCAATATTATGTTTGATTGACAAATGTTTAGAGCTTTTGGGAGCAATTACTGATATATTTAGCCTATTTACTTTCACCACCACCTCGCTCTATTTTCCATGTATTATAGCTTTTTCCCCTTTTTTTAAATCAACTTTTATTTTCTCTTTGAAACTATTGCTTATTTACTCTAAAAGTTATATTTTGACCATGCTTAATGGCACTTTGAGTTTTCTATATGTAATTCCTCCAAATATCGTGCTGATGTTCTTATGAATTTTTTTGAGCTTTATCCTTCTCCGGATTTCTTTTATATGATTTTTCATGTTTCAGATCTCTACAAGAAGAGTTTTTTCAACAATCATATGTCAGATCACTATTCGAGGGACATCATTTCAAGATTCAAGGATGGTGAGCAATCATGGATATGCCCGCAACGTATGATTTTTTTTCTCTTTTCTGGGTATCTTTGGATATAGTGTTCTCTTTTTGTTGGCTTTCATAGATTTAGGTTTTGGCTGACCATCCAGAGTAAATGTCCATCTAATTATATAGATGGATGCTTGGCTACTTTATTCCTATTTTGATTGATTGAAACTCTGTTTTTTTTTTCATTTCTTAAAGCGTTGTTTGTTATATTCTTAGTCTGAAATATGCAATGTATGATCTGAGAATTCCTTTGGATTATATTTGCATTCTGCTTGAATTGCTTTTATGAAGTTCAATAATCACATTATGTGGGCCACTTCATGCCAAAAACAAACCTTTCGCCATCCAAACGAGCCTTATAGAACTTAATTTGTGATTATTCTGACGGTAAATTGATTGCACGCATGACAAACACAAAGCTCCAATTAAGCCATTTTGAAATTTTAGTACAATATTAGATTACCACCTCATTTTAAACTATTTGAAGTGATAGTTGGATAAAGTAATACTGTTTTCCCTATCATATATCAATAGATCCTACGCAGTTGTTCCTTTTAATCCAGTCCAATATTAGATTGCCACTTCATGATTGCAACGCACGTGCATTTTTAGTAGTATATAAAATGTTAATTTCCCTTTTCCACAAAACAAAAGGTCAGTGCCAAATGACTTTGGAAATGCCCGTACTTTTTCTCATTTTTAGGCCATGTTTGGCAACCATGAATTTTTTTTCACGGAATATTAGCTTACCCAATGGTAAGGTAGGGAGGGAGACGAAGAGACGAGAGGGACTGAGGGAGGAGAGGTTGAGAAATGGCCGAAAAACATGGAAAAAAAACCCCACTCAAAACACAATTTATTTTTTCCCTGTTTTTCAGTCACTTCTCACCCTCTCTTTACACATGCCCTCTCAAGTTTCTCCTTTTACCACTCTCCCTACCCTTGTCTCACCACTTGATATACTAATATTCCATGGAGGAAAAAAAAATCATGGTAATATTTGTGGGGCCAATTGTGAGAGATAGGCCAGAGGCCGGAGAGACTTGAGAGGGTGGGAGTGAGGGGAGCATGCAAAGCTCCTTAAAATCAGGAAAACAAAAAACCAAACAGGATAAACTTCATCTTATCCTCTCATTTTTATCAGTAAGAAAGAAAGTATAGCTTTCCTACCTACATATTTTCTTTTCCCTAGTTTTTAGGGATTTTGATAACATCTCTACTCCCGCCCACTCAATTCTCTCCCTCTACTTCCATCTAAGTTCGACTCACAAATATTCCAAGGAATAATTTGTCATGGTTGCTAAACATGACCTAAGGGGAATTTGGTCAAACGCATAAATGGCGCATGATTATGGAACTAACAAGGAATCAGAGCTATGGACTCTAATACCAATATCAATGCAAAACTAGGGTCTGCGGATCAATATTTGTTAACTTAGGAGCACAAAGAAATGATTTTTAATTCAGATTAATAGCAACTTACATTCCCAAATCGAAATAAGTAGCACATAATAATCAAGACGACTAGAATTTTCAAAAAATCCAAACCTTTAAAATTAATTCATCAATAGAATTCAACTTATATAATTAAAAGTTCCGACAATAGGTTCTAACCAAAAGAAAATCAACTAAAAAACAAGGAAGTCATAACTCAATAAAAATCTATCAAACAAATCAAATCAAACAATTAATAACTAGCAACAACCCAATAAGTGTTTAACAAGATATAAGGCTAATGGGGTTGATAGGCTTAGGGTATGAAGCTGGGAAATAAGATGAGAGAAAGATTATGGTTAAGGTTGAAGGGAAAAGTCCAGAGAAATATGGGAGGTTAACAAGAAAATAAATAATGGATTCATATCGGGGATGATGTGTTGTGCTTGGGGTGCCGTCTTGCTGCCAAGAGGGGGAAGAGGGATGTCTAAAGTATAGAAGTACGAGAGAGAGAGAGAGAGAGAGAGAGAGAGAGAGAGAACAAAGATCAAGATCAAGATCAAGATCTGTTAAAGTATAAAAGATAAATAATGCCTTTCTCCAACAGCTTAAGCTTTTAGAGTTGGTTAGTTAACATGGTATCAGAGCCAAAGGTCTCGAGTTCAAACTTCCCGGATAGCAAAAAATTCACATGAGATGGTCGGCCCAAAGTGGGACCACATGTGCCACGTGTTTGCCAAGTGGGCCACACATGCGGGGGAGTGTTAAAGTATAAAAGATAAATAACGCCTTTCTCCAACAGCTTAAGCTTTTAGAGAAGTTGGTTAGTTAACAAGATCAAAGAGAGGAAATATAGGAGCAGAAAGGGAAGTAGTTTATGAACCCAATAGAGAGGGAAGTAGTTTAAGAAACCAACCGATGGGGAAGGGGTTTATGAACCTAAGAGGGAACAATTTATGAAACCAACTGAGGGGTGAAAATAAAAGTAGATGGAGAAAAGGAGAAAAAAGAGAAATGCTATTATAAAGAAAGAGAGGGGAGTGTAAGAAAAGAATGTAAGGGAGGAAGATGGTGCGATGCGTAGAGGAAGGTGAGGGGAGAACAAGAGAAATAGGGAAAGAAGTAGTGAGGTGGGAATGAGAGAGAAGAAAGGGTGGAAATACATTAGAGAGAGAGAGAGAGAGACAGGGAGGAAAAGGGGAGGGAGATAGATTGGGTGAGAGGAGAGGGAGAGAAGGTAATCAATTGGTGGGAGAAAGAGAGGGGAGGGAAGATCGACCAGAGGAGAGGGTTCTCTTTCCCATTTTCTAATATTGGTGCTTTGGTGAGAGTTCATATATAACAATGATTTGTGGACACAGACACGGGTGTCGCCTGTTGACACGGACACGAGTGTCGGACACGGCAACCTCCCAAAATTTAGAAACGGGGACACGGCTAAAATAGAAAGTACATACAATCTTGATTTGTGGACATAGATTCGTGTGCCGAGTTTCAACATGGATACGAGGTACCTAACATGGAAACCCCTAAAATTCTAGAAATACTGGCACACTCATACACGTATATAAATATCAAGTTATTGACACTTCTAGTAGTACACTTCAAAGTGTCAAAAGGAGTGTCGACACGTGTGGACACAGGTGTCGTGTGGACACGACACAACACATGTGTCAGCAGTACATTTAAGTAAATTCAAAGTGTCGGCCAAATCATGGGAAAAGTGTTTGTGAGCTAGAGCTCATAAGCTTATATGAGCTAGAACTCACAAACATAGGGGGCCCACATTGTTTGGATGATCCAAAGCATTCATTTGATAGGCCCTGATGTAGATAGGGTGTGCCCAAAAAATAGCTTCATAGGATCATCCTAACCCTTCCATTTGTGAAAGTTAAATGGACGGGTATAAACCTCCATAAATCTGCCCATTTTTAAACTTCACAAATGGAAGGGTTAGGATGATCCTATGAAGCTGATTTTTTAGGCACACCCTATCTATATGAGGGCCTATCAAATGAATGCTTTGGATCATCCAAACAATGTAGGCCCCCTGTGTTTGTGAGCTCTAGCTCACAAACACTTTTCCCATATATATATATATATATATATATATATATATATATATATATATATATATATATATATAGAGAGAGAGAGAGAGAGAGAGAGAGAGAGAGAGGAAAAGGATTGTGCACTCGAGCGCACCAAGATTATGGTGCACTCGAGAGCACCAAACACATGGGTCCCACATTTTTTGTGTTGATCAAAACCATTTATTTGCAAGGCCCCATCACAGATAGGGTGTGTAGAAAAAATCAGGTCCATTGGATCATGCTAACCCCTCCAAAAGTGGAGGGCAAAAATGGGAAGATTTGTTGCAAACGGTGTCTGTCCATTTTGACCTCCACAAATGGATGGGTTAGGATGATCCTATGGAGCTAATTTTTTGTACATACCCCATCTATGTAAGGGCCTTTCAAATGAATGCTTTGGATCATCCTAGCAAAGTGGGCCCACATGAATTTGGGGCCCTCGAGCGCACCTAAGCTTGGTGCGCTCGAGCGCACAATCCTTTTCCTCACACACACACACACACACACACACATATATATATATATATATATATATATGAGAAAAGGGTTCCCCTGCTATCGTTAGCAGCTAGCTTAGCTGCTAACGTTAGCATAAAACAAGGGTGGGCCATGTTATGCCTAAAATTCGAAACGATACGGCAGTGACAAAAGAGCTAATCTGGCGGGCTCAAGGGGCTGAGCTGAAGGAATTAAGCCCTGCACAAGAGCGCACGAGGTCAGAAGACCAACCCGGAGTCGTTGCTCCAGACGGGCTCTTCGACACTCAAGTCAGTATGAACAGAAGTGCAGAGCCAGAACTTTAAAAGTAGTAGTTCAAAAGTTATTACCCTTCTCTTTTAGCCTTAGGGGGCCTTTTATAGAGAGAGCCCTGGGGTGGTTGAATTATCTACCCCAGGACAGGTGTCGGCCCATTTGTGGGTTTAGGTTTACCCAGTGTTTAAAAACGCGTTGACTCGGCTCGGAACTAGGCCGAGTCGACGCGGATTGGTGGTGACCGCGTCATGGAGCCATGAACTCGGCGAGTCCATGCCATCTCGGTCGACTTCAAGCCGAGTCAAACACAAATCCAACTTTTTCCAAGAAAAAAAAAGGAGATAATATGTCACTTTCTCTTAATTATCAAGGTAAGTGTGTTGCATGCCTGCACATAGTAGACTAAGCTGGAGGCATAAAGGTGACTCTACCTGATAGCTATTCCATCATGAAGTATGTGTTGTCAACATCATAACAGTTTTGTCTTAAAGCTGGCATCCCTCTCCTCTTTCTCACTCTCACCTGTCATTTTGATAATGCCGCCACAAGTATTATTTTGCAGGGGGTATGATTTGATGGGTCATCAAATGGACGGTTTGGATCTTGGGATCATCCTACAGTGTGTGTAGTTGCATAGTCTAGAGTTTTTTCATAAAGTGCAGCACTGCCCATGCCATAGGATAATCCAAACCATCCATTCGATGCATCACATATAGTCCAGAATTTTTCCAAAAAGTGGTGTAATGCCCATACTTTAGGATGATCCAAACCGTCCATTTGATCCGTCACATCTTGTATTTTTTCATTTATATTTTATAAAAAATTATAACTAAGCCGCGTCGACCGCGTTCTTGGCATTGTCCGCGTCGAGTCGACTAGGTTTTTCTTCGGCCGCATTCCGCGTCGCATCCGCGTTTTTAAACACTGGGTTTACCTGCTCTTGGCAGATTACCAAACTACCCTTGGGTAGGTGCTGAATTTGTGGTGGGCCCTTTGAGGACCACGTGTCGACAGCTAATTGGTTGCTGCTTTTCATACCCCATCAGTTGCCCCCCAGTTCTCCAAGTCATTGTAGTGACTTGGGGAAGTGTGAGAGGTTGGATGAGCCAGTGTTCGGGACGAAGAACACCGGCCAGCTTTTGCCCAACCCGGGATGGCCAGAAATACAAATTAAAAAGATCTGTCCGGCCAGGCATTCTGCACGGCCTGGGACGGCCAGAAACTCGAAGTGAAATCTATCCGGCCAAGCCTCGCGCACGGCCTGGAACGGCCAAAAACTCAAAGTGAAATCTGTCCGGCCAAGCCTTATGTACGGCCTGGGACGGCAAGAAACTTGAAGTGAAATCTGTCCGGCCAAGGCTTGTGCACGGCCTGGGACGACTAGATTTTTGAAGTGAAATCTGCCCGGTCAAGCCTTCTGTACGGCCTGGGACGGCCAGAAACTTGAAGTGAAATCTGTCCGGCCAAGGCTTGTGCACGGCTTGGGACGACCAGATTTTTGAAGTGAAATCTACCCGGTCAAGCCTTCTGTATGGCCTGGGACGGCCAGAAACTTGAAGTGAAACCTGTCCGGCCAAGGCTTCTGTACGGCCTGGGACGGCCAAAAACTTGAAGTGAAATCTGTCCGGCCAAGGCTTGGGCACGGCGTGGGACGACCTGATTTTTGTCGTTTTGTGAAATGCGTCATATCTTGGCCGGCTTGGGACGACCAGATTTTTGTCATTTTGTGAGACGCATCATATCCTGGCCGGCTTAGGACAACCATATTTTTGTCGTTTTGTGAGACGCGTCATATCCTGGCCGGCTTGGGACGACCAGATTTTTTTCGTTTGGTGAAACGCGTCATATCCTGGCAGGCTTGGGACGACCAGATTTTTGTCGTATTGTGAGACGCGTCATATCCTGGCCGGCTTGGGACAACCAGATTTTTATCGTTTTGTGAGACGCGTCATATCCTGGCCGGCTTGGGACGACCAGATTTTTGTCGTTTTGTGAAACGCGTCATATCCTGGCCGGCCTGGGACGACCAGATTTTTGTCGTTTTGTGAAACGCGTCATATCCTGGCCGGCTTGGGACGAGAAGGTGCATATGTAGTCTATATACGTACCCTTATACGCATAAGCATACTTGCCTCGCGGTGTATGCCCTTCATTAATGAGGGACACGTGGCACCACCTAGTTCATGAACACGAACCGCCTCAAGCCTCAAGGCTATAAGAAGAGGTTTTCACCCTTTACTTTTCACTTTCACTTTTTACTCCTGCCTTTTTTTGCTTTGCCTGTCCGGCTCTTGTAGGTTGCGACTCGTGAAATAGGAGCCTCTCTTCTGATCGGTAATTTCCTTTAGCGCGTCTTTATTTGATTCTTTTTCTACGTCCTTTATGTCCAGTAGTACTACTAGTTCTGAGTCCGGTTCTAGGTCGTCTTCAGGGGAGTCCGCATCTTCTAATAGTGCAGGGTCTAGTTCGTCGGAGAGGACCCAAATTAATCCGACCAGGATTCCCGGCCCCTATATGGCAAGCCCTAGTATTAGCGTAGTTGCTCTTGATGAGCCCGTAGATAGCGGAGACGATGTGATTTTAGACTTAAACACCACCCCGGTCCAAATGGGCAGCTTCTACCAGGCATAGGCGAGTGAAGGTAGTGACGCTGCTGAGGAGTCCACCACATTCATTCCGGGCCAGGCTGTTCAGGTTGAGGGTGGCAATAGAGGGGGATAGGACTTGTAACGACAGTACCGACGTCTGTATTTACGACGAGTCGTTAAGAGCCGAGCTCAGGTTCCCTTTGCACCCTTTCTTCGCCGCAGTCCTCCGATATTACGGTCTGGCTCCGGCTCAGGTCGCGCCGAACTCATGGAGGACGCTGGTCGGGTTTACGTACCTCGTCCAGGGCCGGCTCCAAAGAAGCTTGACCATACCGTTGTTCCGCATGTGCGTGCACCTGAAGAGGCTTAAGGACGGAGGTTGGATTTACATCAGCCAACGTCCTGAGGTGAAGATGATTACTGGCATTCCAACCTCCATACATCTATGGAAGAACAGGTTCTTCTTCGTCGAGGACAGCGAGTTTGCCGAGCCCTGGCCGGTTCCTTTAAAATGGGACACCCCTGATACACTTGTGTTGAGCCGCAAGCCGCTCTCAGAGGGCGAGAATATGATAACATTCGCTCTGGTTTGTGAGGAGTTGCAACGGGAGGGCCTGATTCATTGTGTGGACTTCTCTAGGGAAGAGGTTCTGTTCGGGCTCGGCATTAGTACTGCGACCCCGGCACATATGTGGCTAGTCTTGCTCTTGAGTTTCCCTTTCCTTCCTTTGTTTCTGACGGTTTTCTTCGTTTGAATTTCAACGGTTTTCTTCTTTTGAATTTCAGAGACGCAGAAACAGTCCACGCTGGAGAAGGTGAGGCAAAGTGCCTTTGGCAGGGGCCAGGGCCAAAAAAGGAAGGCCCCAGAGATTTCCAGTCCCACACCAGTCTAGGACGTGCCGCCCAGATTTAGCAAGCCGACAACGGTGAAAATTGTTGGTGCCTATGGCCGGGGAGCGGGATCCTCGAAGTCGGGGGCGCGTCTCTCGGCGTCCAATCCACCCCCACAAGGCCCTGGGACAACGTTTTTCGGCCCAACTGGGCCGTCCAGAAGAACGACACTGGCTTGGGTGATAGCCGAGTAGCCAGGGAAATTATCACCAAGGGCCTGCTGGAGCAGGACAAGCTCCAAGTTCTGAACGAGCCTCCAGACACGGCCGATGAGGCCATGTTCTCTTCACTCTACCAGGTATTTTTTTTTCTGGTCTGGCTCATGTCTTTTCGTTGGGCCGCAGATCAGATGCTACTACAATGACATCCGCGCGAAGAGTCGAAAATTTTCTCTCGCAATCACCCAATCAGAGGAAGAGAATGGCAAGTTAAAGCAGGAGGCTGCCGAGCTTAACAGGTCCATTTAGGACAGAGACAAGGAGATCAATAGGCTTAAGGCTGAGATGGAAGCCCAGAAGCAGAAGGCCGTTGACGCCCTCAATCAACAGAGGGAGAGAGCTAGGGAAAGGCAGAAAGAGGCCGTAAAGGGGGCCGTGCAGAAGAACGAGGATGAACTCGTTAGTTTGTCCACTGAATCCTACAAGTTGGGGTTCATGGATTGCCTTGAGCAGGTCAAGGGATCCAACCCGAATGTCAGCCTGGAGGGCCTCGTTCTGCCTGAGCCGGTGGCCAAGGAGCATGCCGCCCTCCCAGCAGATGATGACCCCGAGGCAAATCCTCTGTGCGATGGTGGCCATGGGGAGCCTTGAAGCCCCCATCCTTCTCCTGTTTGGCACAATTTCTGGATTCTCTCTTTCTCTTTTTTTTTGTAATGGCCCTTGGAGGCCAATCTTTGTAATGGCCCTTGGAGGCCCAACTTTTGTAATGGCCTTTGAAGGCCCAACTTTTCTATGAATAGAAGGTACATTTTGTTATCCATTGCTTCTACTCATGTTTGCCCTCTGACTAACACTGACTAGTCCAGCACTGTGGGCCAACAACACTTCTTAACCCAGCCTGTTTTCTATCAGAAGTGCGAATCCAGTTCTTTTGAGACGAACCAGGGCAAACCAATCAGCAGATACAAGCTTTATTGAACTTGGATTGTTGCAGGGGCTTGGTTTTCTGCCTGGGCCCGTTCCTGACCAGAAGTGCGCTTCCGGTCTTTGTGGAGACGAACTGAGGTGAACCAAGCGGCGAGTATCCAAGTTTTATTGAACTTGGATTTTTACAGGGGTTTGGTTTTCTACCCGGGCCCGTTCCTGATCAGAACTGCACTTCCGGTCTTTGTGGAGACGAACCGGGATGAACCAAGCGGCGAGTATCCAAGTATTATTGAACTTGGATTTTTGCAGAGGTTTGGTTTTCTGCCCGGGCCCGTTCCTGACCAGAAGTGCACTTCCGGTCTTTGTGGAGACGAACCGGGGTGAACCAAGCGGCGAGTATCCAAGTTTTATTGAACTTGGATTTTTGCAGGGGTTTGGTTTTCTGCCCGGGCCCGTTCCTGACCAGAAGTACGCTTCCGGCCTTTGTGGAGACGAACCGGGGTGAACCAAGCCGCGAGTATCCAAGTTTTATTGAACTTGAATTTTTGCAGGGGTTTGGTTTTTTGCATTAGCCCGTTCCTGACCAGAAGTGCGCTTCCGGTCTTTGTGGAGACGAACCGGGCTGAACCAAGCGGCAAGTATCCAAGTTTTATTGAACTTGGATTTTTGCAGGGGTTTGGTTTTCTACCCGGGCCCGTTCCTGACCAGAAGTGTGCTTCCGGTCTTTGTGGAGACGAACCGGGGTGAACCAAGCATGATCAGAGACAAAGAACTCGGAGCTTGCAAAGAAACAGTAGCCTTTTCGTTATCCACATCTAGGCGTAATTACAACGGCAACCGCTTTTGCACCAAGTGGCAGGCTATTGGTAGTATTTTCTGAGATTCTTCGAGTTCCAGGCATGGCGTAGTAGGTGCTCGCCAAGCGTCTCCAGTTTCTAGCTCCCTCGGCGAACGACTTCTTTCACTCGGTACGGCCCCTCCCAGGTCGGGGAGAGTTTGCCTACCTTCTTTGGTTGAGAGATGGCGGCCTTCCTCAAGACTAAATCGCCTGCTCGGAACTCTCTTGGACGTATTCCCATGTCGTGATAGTTACACTTTCTGCTTGTAGGCCACGACCCTGATTCGGGATTCTTCCCGGGCTTCTTCCAGAAAGTCGAGGTTTGCACGGAGACCGTCCCCGTTGAGGTGCTCGTTGAAGTTGGCGACACGGGAAGATGGGACACCAACGTCGATGGGTATTACTGCCTCAGTACCAAAGTACAGGTTGAAGGGCGACTCCCTCGTCGTGGTGAGGGGTAGTATGATACGCCCATAGGACGTGATAAAGTTCATTAGCCCACCTGCCTGCCTTCACATCCAATCTTTTCTTGATCCCCTGGAGCAAGATTCTGTTCGTAACTTCAGTCTGCCCATTCGTCTAAGGGTGTGCCACGGAGGTGAACCTTTGTTCGATTTTCAAGTCCGAGCAGAATTTTGGAAAGTTCCGGCAATCGAATTGTCGGTCGTTGTCCGTTATCAAGACGCGGAGTATCCCAAATCTGCAAACAACGGACTTCCAAAAGAAGGTCTGCACATTTTGCTCCGTGATCTGGGCTAGAGGTTCAGCCTCCACCCACTTTGCAAAGTAGTCTATCGCGACTACGACAAACTCACGTCTCCCTGAGGCTGGTGGAAAGGGGCCTAAAATGTCCATCCCCCATACTGCGAAGGGGAGTGGACTGATGATTGGGGCCATTGGTACAGTCGGTTGATGTATGGTGGGAGAGAATTTTTGGCATCTCTCGCACTTTTTGACTAGGTCCAAGGCGTCTGGTCTCAAAGTTGGCCAGTACAGGCCTCTCAATAGAACTTTGATGGCAAGGGCCTTGCCCCCTAAGTGTTCTCTGCAAATTCCTTTGTGGGTTTCCTGTAGAGTGTATGCGGCATCGCTTGGCTGTAGGCATTTCAGGTACAGAAGGGTGTACGACCTTTTGTACAGGCTCTCATCATCTAGGGAAAACCTTGCTGCTCTCTGTATCACTTTTCGGGCTTCCTTCTTTTCTTCAGGAAGCTTCCCACTACGCAGGTAATCAGTGATCTCGTCCATCCAGCATGGCTCGCGCTCGACCTGCATTATTTCCACGGCCTCGTTATCAATACTGGACTTCTTCAGAAACTCCATATATATATTCCCGAGAGCGGTGTAACTGGATGCTGTTAGTTTGGATAGCACGTCTGCTTTCGCATTTTCTATTCTTGGGATTCTGGCGACCTCGAAGCTTTTGAATTTGCTAGTTAGCTGGCGGACCTTGGAAAGGTATTTAATCATGCGCTCGTCGCGGGCCTCGTAGACTCCCTGGATCTGGTTCGCGACCAGTTGGGAGTCGCAATACGCCTTCAGCCTTTTGGCACGGGTCTGGGCCGCCAGGTTCATTCCGGCGATGAGAGCTTCGTATTCTGCCTCGTTGTTGGACGCACGGAATCCGAACCTTAGTGCGTAGTCCAGAACAAAATTTTCAGTCCCTGTGAGAACCAGGCCGGCCCCACAACCAGTCTTCTTTGAAGACCCGTCCACATATACTTCCCAGAGCTGCTCATCGGACGGCGGATTCTGCTCTGCTGGTGCGTGGATGCTTTCTGTTCTTACAGGTTCAGTTTCAACTCCTTCTCGCTCTCCGGGTGTAGTTATCTCTTCAACTACCGGTGTTTGGACAGCTTCGAGTGCGATGCTTTGCCGGGGGATGGTGCACTCGGCTACGAAGTCTGCTAGCACTTGGGCTTTTAACGCCGGCCTGGGCAAATATTGGATATCGAATTCACTCAACTCCACGGCCCACTTCACAAGTCGCCCTGAGGTGTCCGGCCTGTGGAGAACCTGTCTGAGTGGTTGATCGGTTAAGACTTTTATTGTGTGGGCTTGAAAATACGGCCTCAGTTTTCTGGCCGCCATGATGAGAGCATAGGCCAACTTTTCTACTCGCTGGTATCTGATCTCAGCATCATGTAGGACCTTGCTGACATAGTTGATTGGTTTCTGCTGGTTGTGCTCTTCTCGAATTAGAATGGCCGCCAGTGCCAAAGGACTTACCGATAGGTGCAGGAGTAGCTCTTCTCCCGATTCCGGTTTAGTCAGCAACGGCGGGGAGGATAAGTACTGCTTCAGCTCCTCGAACGCAACTTGACACTCCGGTGTCCAGGGTGCTGTTTTGATTCCCTTTACTGCGTTGAAGAAAGGCAAGCATCTTTCTGCAGATTTTGAGACAAAGCGTCCCAGTGCAGCAATCATTCCGGTTAGCCGCTGCACCTCTCTAATAGTCTTTGGTGGAGTGAGCTCCACTACCACCTTGATCTTCTCCGGGTTTGCTTCTATTCCTCTTTGGCTCACCATGAACCCCAGGAATTTTCTAGCGCCAACACCAAAAGTACATTTTGTCGGGTTAAGTTTCATGTTATGCTCTTTTAGGACATGGAACGTCTCTTTCAGGTCGGAAACATGATCTTTCGCGCCCTGGCTCTTGACCAGCATATCATCCACGTATACTTCCATGTTGCGCCCAATCTGTTCTCTGAAGAGCTTGTTTACAAGCCTCTGGTATGTTGCTCCGGCATTTTTCAGACCGAAGGGCATAACACGGTAACAGTAGGTTCCCTGGTCCATTACAAAGGATGTTTTTGGTATATCTGATTCATACATTCTGATCTGATTGTATCCGGAAAAGGCGTCCATGAAGCTCAGAACTTCGTGACCAGCGGTGGCGTCTATCAACTGATCGATCTTTGGGAGTGGATAGCTGTCATTGGGACAGGCTTTGTTTAAGTCGGTGAAGTCAACGCAGGTCCTCCACTTCTCGTTGGCTTTCTTTACCAGGACCACGTTTGCCAGCCAGTCCGGACATTGAATTTCTAGAATGAAGTCAGCCCTCAAGAGCCTCTTCACTTCTTCCTTGATCGCTTGGCGCCTCTCCAGGGCGAAGTGTCTCCTCTTTTGCTTCACAGGTCTGCAGGTGGGGTCAACACCGAGTCTGTGCGTGCTGATCTCCGGATCTATGCCAGGTATGTCTGCGGGAGCCCATGCGAAGACGTCTGCGTTGTCCGGAAGAAACTAGGTGAGGTTCTGCCGGGTGCTACTATCTAAGGAGGAGCCGATTTGAATGACCTTCTCGCTATCGCTTTCGCACAAAGGAATGGAGATGAGGTCTTCGGCTGGTTCATTCACCTGGGCTTTGTCTCTCAGATCAAGTACCTCAATCGGCAGCAATTCTGATGCATTTTTGCCTTTGAGTGCCATGGCATAGCACTCCCTGGACTGTGGTTGATCTCCTCTGACTTCTCTCACGCCGTTTGGCGTTATAAACTTCATTTTCTGGTGATATGCTGAGGCAACGGCCCGGATGAGGTTCTGGCCGGGTCGTCCCAAGATAGCGTTATAGACCGAAGTGGCCCTCACTACCAGGAAGTTGACCATTATGAAAGCTTGACAGGGCGGTTCCCCTACGAGGACTGGGAGTTCAATCTGTCGTTCCACTTTAACAATTTCCCCCGAGAAACCGAACAAATCGGAGTTCGCCGGCTTCAAGCGGTCATCTCCTATCATCATCTGGCTAAAAGCATGGTAATAGAGTATGTCGGCCGAACTCCCATTATCAACAAGGGTTTTCTTTAACTCCTAGTTAGCGACGAGCATAGTTATGACCAGGGCGTCGTCATGGGGCAGTATCAAGCTGTCGAGATCCTCATCTGAGAAGGAGATCTGATTCTCTGTCTTCATCTTTTTGCTGCCTGTGTGCACGGCATTGACTCTGCGAGCATAGGCACGGCATTGACTCTGCGAGCATAGGCCTTTCGAGCGCTTGATGATGTACCTCCGGCGGCTGGTCCCCCCATAATGGTGTTTATGACCCCATTAGGCTGGGATCGGCGCACCTCGGGCCGTGGGCTTGCCGGTGGAAGAGATTTGTTCCGCACAGGAGACGGCGGGGGTCGTCGAGGACTTTGTCCATGAGGGCTTCTCCCCCTGCGCTCTCTTCCGTTGCCGTTATTTTTAACATACCTTTTTAAGTACTCCCGATTGATCAGCAGCTCGATTTCTTCTTTGAGGTGCTAGCACTCATCGGTGTCCTGCCCGTGGTCCCTATGGAACCGACAATACTTCGACTTGTCCCCCTTGTTTCCTTTTGAGATCATTCTGGCTGGCCACCTCACGAATTCTTCTCCCTTGATTGCGGCCAATATGTGTTTCTTGGAGGTGTTGAGGGGGGTGTAATTTTCTTCCCTCCTCTGGGGGGATCTCTCTCTCCTTGGGGCTTTATCGTCCCTACGCTGCTTGGTAGGGTTCTTTCCTTCAGAGGTTCTCCTCCGGTTTGAATCTAAGGCAGCGAGCGTTTCCTCCACGGATATGTACTCCTCGCCCCCTGCCATCAGATCTGCCAGTGAATGCGGATTTCGGTGGGCAACTGCTCGTCGGAAGTCCTTGGACTTGGCGCCCGCGAGGAGCGCATTTGCGGCGGCTGAAGGATCCAAGTTTGGTACCTGGAGGACCTCTCTGTTGAAACGACTCACGAATGTTTTTAGAGGTCCGTTATCCTCCTGCCGCAGGGCCATTAGGGATGTTGTTGTTTTCCTTGGCCTCCGGCTGCTCGTGAAAAGGCAGACCAGATCATCCCCAAAGTCGTCGAAGTTGCTGATGGAGTTTGGCTTAATCCGCGAGTACCAGTCTCGCGCCGCACCCGTTAGGGTGGTGGGGAAGGCCCTGCAGAGAAAACCATCAGAAGCGCCGTGGAGGAGCATCATTGTTCGAAACGTCTCCAGATGGTCGACCGGGTCAGTGGTTCCATCATATTGCGGAACAGGTGGCATTTTGAACCCTTTGGGCACTGGCGCGCTCATAACACTATCTGTGAACGGTGGTCTGCTCGAGAATGTCTTTGAAGTAGGCTTGCCTTGATCTTTCGCCAGTTCTTCTATTCGGTGGTCTATTTCTTCAATCCTTCTCAGCATTGGGTCGGCGACCTTGTCCACTCGGCCCGCGGATCTATTTTTCTCTACTGAGGGGCTCGCAGCAGAGCCGGAATGACTTCCCGAACTCCTTCGATGATGCCGGGATCTTTCCCACGGTGCACGGTCCTCCTTGGCTCGGTGCTTTTGCGCGGATCGAGATCGTGACCTCCGGCGGTGGTGAGGCTCTGTATGGGCATGCCTGGTTCTGGAATGATAGATTCGCCCTGTGGAGTGGTGCGTCCGGTCTCTACTGGGATGTGCTGGCTCCCCCCTGTGGGCATTCAACCATTCTTGTACAGGTTGCGGAGCCTCCGGGGGATGCTGGGGAGGCGCTTGGATTAGATTTTGGTATTGACCAACAAGAGTAGTCATCTCTTGAAAGAGAGCTTGGACTTGTTCGGGAGTAGGAGCCATTATCTGTGAGGCCATTCGTTCGCTCCGAATCCTGCGAGGCGCTTCAGCTCGGGTCGTCCGAGCGGTTGGTACCCGGGCACTCCTCCGTCCTGCCATTTTGTAAAGGGGAATTTGAACAGCTTTTAGTTCAGAGTCCCACGGATGGCGCCAATCTGTTATGCCTTAAAATTGGTAACAGATACGGCAGTGACGAAAGAGCTGATCTAACAGGCTCAAGGGGCTGAGCTGTAGGAATTAAGCCCTGCACAAGAGCGCACGAGGTCAGAAGACCAACCCGGAGTCGTTGCTCCGGACGGGCCCTTCGACACTCAAGTCAGTATGAACAGAAGTGCAGAGCCAGAACTTTAAAAGTGGTAGTTCAGAAGTTATTACCCTTCTCTTTGAGCCTTAGGGGGCCTTTTATAGAGAGAGCCCTTGGGTGGTTGAATTACCTACCCCAGGACAGGTGTCGGCCCATTTGTGGGTTTAGGTTTACGTGCTCTTGGCAGATTACCAAACTACCTTTGGGTAGGTGCTGAATTTGTGGTGGGCCCTTTGAGGACCACGTGTCGACAGCTAATTGGTTGCTGCTTTTCATACCCATCAGGCCACATTGTTGGGATGATCCTAAGCATTCATTTGAAAGGCCCCATCATGGATGGGGTGTGTACCAAAAATCAGCTTCATTGGATCATCATAGGATGTCCATTTGTGGGGGTGAAAATGGATAGATACTCTTTGTCCACTAATCTACCCATTTTTTCACCCCACAAATGGACACCCTAAGATGATCCAATGGAGCTGATTTTTTGTGGACACCCTATCCATGAAAGGGCCTTCCAAATGAATGATTTGGATCCCCCCAACAATGTGGGCCCACCTTGTTTTACACTAAGGTAATCAGGTAAGCTTACCTACTAACGTTAGCAGGAAACAAGGGTGGGCCCACATTTTGTGGGTGATCCTAAGCATTTATTTGAAATGCCCCATCATGGATGGGGTGTGTACCAAAACTCAGCTCCATTCGATCATCTTAGGGTGTCCATTTGTGGGTGAGAAACGCAGCTCCATTCGATCATCTTAGGGTGTCCGACCGTCGGGTTCAACCCGAACCCGACGGGTTGAACCTGAATTTGGGTTGGGTCAGGTTAAGCTTTTTTACAAATCGGGTAGGGTTGAGTTGGGAAAAACCAACCCAAATTGGAAATCGGGTTGGGTCGGGTTGGGGTGTTGGGCAACCCGACCAGACCCGAAACCCGACAAGTATTCCGATCTCTAGGAAATTTGAAAACGGCAAAACGCTTGAATTTTCAATTTTCGGATTTTCTTCCGTCTTTCCCGTTTTTTCTAATTTCTATCTTTACCTAAAAATAAAAAATATATGTATAAAAGGTTAAAACAAACCTTAACCTAGTAACCCTAAGAACTAAAAACTGAAAAGTAAAAAGTAGAAAACCTTTTTACTCGTTACTCCATCAACGCTCTCCGCCTCTCCCCTCCTTGCAGGTAATCTCTCTCTCTCTCTCTCTCTCTCTCTCTCTCTCTCTCATTTTTTTCTGGTTTATTCTTCCTTTTCTTGCCCTTATTTTTTTTTGTTTGATTAGAGTATATGGTTATTGCAGATTTTGATTATCCAAGCTTCAACCTGTGATTGTCGGTGACGGTGGAACATGTTAATTTATTTCTGGACCTCTTCATGTTCTACTTTATATTTTTGATTTTATGTTCATATCGTGGGTTGAGGGATTCGTTTTTTGAAGATTAGATCTATTCGGGTTCCTTACATTTTTTGTTTTTATTTTGCTTCTTTTTTCTTTTGATTCCTGGGTTTGTTTTTTTTTTTTTCTCTTGCAACATTTTCCTTTAACTTTTTTTGGTATGTGGGTATACTTCATTATTTGTGTTTTCCAGCTGTTTTTTAGGGTATTTGATTTGGTTTTCACTGATAATTGTCCGCTAGTTTTTTTTTTTTTTTTTAGATATTTTCCTTTTTCTTTTAATATCATCATGTTGTGAAGTGTGGATATTTCCTTTGATTCTGGGTTTTGGAATTTCTCCTGCTTCTGATGCAAAAAAGAGATTTTTTTTTGTTTAACCTTTTTAAACTGTTTTTCACCACTGTTATTTTCTTAGGGTTGCTTGATATTGTTGATGTTCATTTTAGAGTTTTGGGTAGCTGATTGTTTTGTTTTGTTTGTGTTGCAGGGAAGAAAACTTTCGTAAAGAGGCATCTCAAAGGAAATTGGAAATCGGGTTGGGTCAATTGCAAATCGGGTTGGGTCGGGTTGAACCCAGCCGGGTGGGAAATCAGGTTGGGTTGGAAAAATGGGTTCCTCGGGTTGGGTCGGGTCGGCCTCAACCCGACCCCAGTTGCACCCCTAGTTAGGTTGATCCAATGGAGCTGATTTTTGGTACACACCCCATACATGATGGGGCCTTTCAAATGAATGCTTAGGATCACCCAAAAAATGTGGGCCCACCCTTGTTTCCTGCACTGGAGCGCAGATAAGCTATATGAGCTCGAGCACAGGAACTGTTTACTCTCTCTCTCTCTCTCTCTCTCTCTCTCTCTCTCTCTCTCTCTCTCTATATATATATATATATATATATATATATATATATATATATATATATATGGAGCGCTTATTTATTTAAGTGGTAACACACCCCCCACGCACCCCCCAACCACCAAATACTTGACCAATAGGTTAAAAGAAAAGGTATTATAAGTGTTTTAAGTGGATTTCAAGGGTTTAGCCAATAGGAGACAGGAAATAACTGGGCCAATGCAAAAAGTCTATAAAATATGGGTTTAAAAGGATAAATGAGCCATGGAATAGGAGATAAGGTGGGTCATAGACTGATGTAGACATCCCACACACATACTCAACTCAACTTAACTCAACACCCTTTAGAAAAAATTCCATGAAGAAGGTACATCCCCCACACATAGGGTAAATAAAATGCAAATAAATAAAAAAAACGCTACCTAGAAGAGAAATAAAACGTCTAATAATCCCATAAAAAACTATATTAAACTGCTAAGAAGATGACTAGATTACATCAGTTTGTCAAACAAGTCAAAGAAAGTTATTCACATCCATCTATCACAAATCCAAAGACCAATTAAACACAAATGCAAACTCAAGGTTTCTATAATGTGTCATAGCAAATAGTGATAATAACCTATATGGAGCCTTCAAGGTATGCATAAGTGATGGACAGAACTATACGGACTAAACCAATGCCGAAGTGGATGCCACCTCCATCGGGTTGCGTGAAACTGAACTTCGATGGGATCTCCATATGCAATCCAGATGAGGCTGGGATTGGGGGTTTGATAAGGGATGAAAGGGAAGCTATTATTATGTCCTATTAAGGGCCGGCAGGAGAATGTGATGCAAACGAGGCAGAAGTATGAGCACTTCTGTTTGGACTTCGATGGGCCTTTGAACATGACATAAGGCACTTCGTTGTGGAAGGGGAGTCTGCGAATGCAATTAGTTGGGCATCAAATGCCTCAAGGATCCATAGAGGATTCAGGGGTTAATTGCAGAAATACTGGATCTAATTCGAAAATTGGAACGCAGGATTGTACATCGAAGGAGATCGGCCAATGAGGCAGCGGATACCTTAGCAAAAGGAGGAGTATCCAAGGACAGTATGCTAGTTGCTGCTACTTAAACTATCTACTGTTAAAGTTTCTGTAATTGTGCTCATTTCCTTTTGCTGTACTAGACTTGGGACATCTTGTCCCTATTTTAATCATTAATGAAATTGTCATTTTTCAAAAAAAAAAAAAAAGGGTATGCATAAGTGATTCATTGTAATATGTTAAAAATTAGAAAGATAATTTTTTTTCAAAAAGTTCAAAGATCATTTAATCGTACCTTTACAACTAGTCCAAACATTTGAAGCACATCCACAATAATATCGGACATCTTCACCCCTAGAAAAGAAAACTTTTAAAAATTAAAATAGTACAAGGGAACTCATGCTTAAGCTCATGTAAGGTGACATACCACCTATCATCATCCATGAAAATAAAAAAAGCATATAAAATAAAACATAGATCATACCTTGCATGACCATGACTCGAGAAACTTCTTCGATGTTCAACCCTTCCTCACCAGCATTATGAATTGCAATGTGAAGAGTCTTGAAGAGCTCAGGATAGAAGGAAACCTTTTGTTCCCGACCGGAAAGTGTTGAGGACAAGAGTTCAGCATAACTAGTAATAGCTTCCCATAGGGAATCATTCGAGGCACTTCCAACTAAAATATTACCAACATTATGACATCTGCTCAAATTTTTAGGAAGAGATGGGCTAACACTAGTTTCCATATCAGAACAAAAGTTAGATTGATCAGACTTATCATACAAATAAGAACTCAAATCCTTCTCTTTATTTGTGAACAATTCCACAGCATCAACTCTCGACATTGTTGCACGACTTATTGATACCATAATACCAGGAAAACCTTTTTCTCGACGAGAACAAAACTCACCATCACTTGTCCAATTAGGTTTGGGCTTCCTAACCTTCTCGGCACTGAATGATTTCACTTTTTCAGCCTTACGCCTTAAACTTATCTCTACAGTCTCTCCAACACCTTCATTTGGCAAGGATGGTGAAATGAAAAGTTCTCCAGAAGAAACTAGAGCAAACAGATGCAAAATCTCACCACATTGTAAATCTATACTGAGATTAATCCCATCCTCTATTAGATCCTTTTCCCTTTTACGCAGCCAATTTGCAAAGCTAGCAGCCCTCTTCCCAGTGTTAATCGGAAAGGGAGAAGAAGAAGCACTATTCCAGAATTGTTGAGAAAGCACAAAAGGTTGACTGCCATACCCGGTAACCTGCTCATTGTAGAAGTGTTATATATGCCAAAAAATCGAGAAAAATATCATAGACTAGCATGAGAAGGGATTTCATTGACAAGACGCATGTATCTCAGTCAATATAAGTCAGCAGTGCTCAATCCAGACAGAAATGCACAAACATAGCCATGCATTCACACATAGACAAAAATAGAGTAATTAAATAATTTAAATATGATTAAGTCAAGCTCTGGCATGTGATTAATTCAAGCTAAGACCTATGTCACAAATATCTCCGTATTTTCAAAATATAGTGATTTTATCGCGATATTTTGATAAGACGACAAAATCCCAAAATTTTAAAAATATAGCGATATCTTCATTTACAGCAATAATATCACAGTATTTTTACGATATTTTATATTTTTTCTTAATTTTTACAACTTTTATATATTTTTAAATAATATTATTTTATCATTTTTTCCAGATATAAACTTGAAAAAAATCAAAAAAATTATTATATCCCGAGGTTTTCCCTTGCCAAGAAAGTCCCGAGAATGATATTTGTGACATAGGCTGAAACAGGTTGGACCTTTCTGAGTGAAACTCGGTGATACGATATGAATCTTAAACTAAGGGTGACACTGTACCATGAACTTTTTCTCCTTGAGATACTTAAAAGCTGCGCGCAGATCATGCTCAGAATAACGGCGTAGAATCTCTGTGAGCAATGTTGACACCTCAGGTGCAGCTGAAGCACTTAAGAACACCACCTTCAGGAGCTCTACAACATTGGAAACTGCTACCGACTCAAATACTTTCTGATCAACACTGATGTTTTCATTATTCAGAAGCTTGAAAAACTTTCTGGGAAAGCGATGACAACTTGACCTCCTTCCACTGGAGCCTTTATGCCGCCTTTCAACATGGTTATGCATTCCTTCACCGAGATTGGATGATGAAACTAGTCCAGTTCTTTCTTGGGGACTCTGAAAGTGAGAAGATTTATGATATTGGCCAGGGATAGGCAATTGAAATAAAATTTCATGGAAAATAAAATCACTCCCTAATTCTAAATAACATGGAAAATAAAAGTCTTAAAACTAAATACCATAGAAATAAAAAGCCTAAAAACTAAATAGCATGGAAATAACTAATGGGAAAATATGCCACTTATCGGGCTACAATCCGCATCAATTTGTTTTCAGCTACTGAAGAAGAGAGTTTAACATCATAAGCAAAATTTATAACTTACACATGCTTGTGCATCCAAATTACTACCATCACGTTGTGGAAGATCTGGCCACTCTTTTTCAGTTCTTGAAACAACTCTCTTAGGGGTCTCTAACCTAGCCATCCGTCTGTATCGAAACACGTCATCCACAGCCAGCTTAACATTTTCGTTTTCAAAATCATCCCAACGGTATTCCTGGGAATCTAACTCTACACTATTTTCAAGAACATCAAAACTTTTGGTAAGACTTTCCTCAAGAGACAACTCTTGAACAATTGGACCAACAATATCACAACTCATTTGTTTCTTCTTCTGTACATTACCCAGGTCCTTAGCATATCGTTCACCAAGGAGGTTACAAAGTTTCAACACTGCTCTTCTAACATCTAAATTACTATTCAATATGCTCATTCTTCTTCTGCAAGTTTCTGGAAGTGCAGGAAGGTCAGGAACTGAGGCCCAATCAGCACGGTTATATTTAGCCCCAAGGGCTGCACGGTGTCTTGCATATTGGATAACCAACTGCCTGCAAGAATAGAAAAATATTGCAATTATATATAAATAATAATAATACGGATTCCATGTAGTTATGGGACAGAAAATATGATTTTCATCCAAATTATTCTTCATTTACCTCTCAAAATTTTCTGTCCATGAAAACTTTCTTCGACGTGTTGGTTTTGGTCTTGAAAAGGCACATTGACTAAAAGTTGAATAGCAATCCTCCCCACCTTCTAGATTTACTCCAATCTCTTTTGCGGCATTGGCATGAGTATCCTCACCACATGCTTGCAAGTTAATGCCCAGGTCTTCTGTAGATGTTTTTAGGCAGCAAATTTCTTGTTCCATATTTTTCACATCAGTATCAGATAGAACAGGTATTCTTGGCATACTTAATTCTCTGGTTATAATATCCATCTTTGCATGCTTTGCTGACCTGGCTTCTGAAGTTCTCTTCCTTTTACGCTTAATTGTTCCAGGGTTTTCAGGTGCTTGATGGGACTCTAGTTCTTCAGGTTTAAGATCTCCTCGAGATCTATGACGACGTGATCGACGCTTATCGTAAGAGGCGTGAAGTACCTGCAAATAGTAGTTTTCAGCTCATCCAGCAAAAAAAAAAAAAATACAGTTCCAATATGCATCTGAAGTAGCAAAGAGCAATGACGATCCCAGTTTGATTAATTCACAAATATAGTTGGACAATGCAAGAGCAATGACGACCCTTGAACTTAAAGGGACCTTAGGACCTATATTTGTGACTTAATCAATTCTTATAGAAACAATAATCGGGAATCACAATAAAAAATAAAAATAATCAGTTCTTATAGAAACAAAAAGTTGGTAATGACAAAACAAAAAAACTGAGAAAAAATAATTTTGGGAAGAAATCAGAAAACTCAAATGACCATTACACTTATCAAGGGGCCAAATTTATTTTCAAAAAAAAAATAGAGGGGCCAAATTTACGGTAAAAAGAAATCAGTACATCTAGGACCAAAGCGAGAATTGTCCAAATATTCATCTCTTCTTATGGTTTGTGCATCAACTCACTTTTTATTATTTTTGAAATGGTAAAGCATTTATCAAGACCAAAAGAGAAATTACATAGGAGGATGAGGTTGCCCCTCTAAAAGTACACCTCTACCAACTTCTAGCAAGAGAGTCCGCTAAATTGTTGTGCATCATAAATTGTACACATGGGTAACTGAAGTAGTTCCATCCCCTTATTCCTCATTTAAGTTGAGTGTGCAATAACATTGGCATGATAATATGAAAAGTAAATACCCTCTAGATGGACACCTACTAAAATAAGTTGTGAAGGAAATACAAAAAAAGATGCATTAAAATATATTTATTAAAAAATATCGTATGAAGAAATGAAACATGCCATACAAACCAAAAACAGGATACTAACCTGTTCCAAGGTAAGATTTAAATCCCTAGCTATCTTTAGACATTCTTTGAACGGAATTTTTTTGCCCGGATCATCATTTGCCACACGCTTCAAAAGCTCTGTGCGTTGGTGAGCAGTCATAACCCGAACTGAAGCCCATGAACGGGAAAGAAAAACCTGTAACAAATACAATTCTAGTTATCTTTGCAGTCAAAATGAAAAACAAAAATAAAAAGAAAGAAAATTCAATTACAGGATACATATTACAAGAACAGGAGAATTATAATACCATAGTGTTCTTTGGGCAATGGTGTATTGCTTTTTCTAGTTCAACAAAAAATGCAGATTTGTTTCAACATCAACCATATATCAGCCATAAAGAGTTCCATGATTGATATTGTCAGCCTAGTAAGTAATGTGGTTAAGTTCCAAGAAACAAAATACCAAATGAGGATTGAATTGTTTTGTCGTTTTTAACCAATACTGAATACGTAAGAAAAAGCATTTGGGTATATTGGTAAGTAATTTGTTTCAAGTAAAAAAAAGCTTTAAAAGATATCAATTAGCCACAAGTGGTCTATTCTAAGTGCTGAAAACTAGATAACAGAATTCTGCAAGTGATTAATCATAACAACCATAAAGGAACTGATCTTAAAATTCAAAAGCTACGCATGTCAACAGATTAGGTGGTTTTGGATCAGCTCTAGGGATTTTCGGTCGTTTTACTCTCTTTCAAAGATATCAACCATTTTAGGTCATGCTAGTGGCCCCAAACAATATGAGAACAAATGCCATAACTCTGATTTGTATTTTACTTATTAGTTTTTTTTAATGTGATTTTAAGGTGTTTGCTGTCAAATTTCTTAAGCAAAATGAAATAAGATGTGAAACTATGAACCAAGGAAGATTGAAGAGAAGAAAATAAAAGGGGAAGGGATAAGAACGATGATTGGAAAGGGATATGCAGATCAAAAAAGTTGGGGTTTTGTTTTCAAGTGAGAAGGTAGATGGGAATAGATTTTCGAATGAAAATCCAAGGCAGCATGATATTGGTAATGGGTTTCGATAGATTTGGAATAGGACGATATGATGGGTAAGGAGAAGCGGGCTAGGATAAAGAGTGAGGTAGAGTGTGCTGGGTGTAGACCTAGGAGAGGAGGGTCAGATCCATGGTTCAAATGGGTATATTTAGAATAATATGGTGGCTCCAATGGGTATATTTAGAATATTATGGTGTAGATCTAGGATTTAGTGTTGTGGGATACAAAACACTGTTGACGTAGCTGCTGCAATTGAGATCGATTACGAGAATTGGTTCCGAAGGCTCATATCGCTCAAAACTTAGTTTCCTGCTTTATCGCAACAACCTTGGAGAGTTTCAAAACTTAGATTCATGTTGACTCGGCCAAAAATTGGCAAGTCCTAGATTCCAAAATGCTAACAGTACCATTCTGCGTAAAATATTGACATATATAATTAACACATGTAAAGAACAAGCAAAGCTTAATAATACAATAAAAAAATTCATGCACATGGAGTGATTGCATAAACATTAGAAAGTTGGGCAGGGTTAGGACTTTGAGGGCTACCCCTTCTTGAGGCTCCACTCTCCCCCCTGAATAAGTAAGCCCCATTAGCCTGGGCTGAGATGGGGATAAGGAGTTAGGATTGAAGCCCCCCTCCCCCTCCCCACCACCACACCCCAAACCGCAGCTCTGCCATACACTGGGCAGCCCTTTTTATGCGCCGCTTTACCCTGGAAGGAAAATGAGCTGTCAGGGGTTACCTCTGTAAATGTGCAGCAGAGCCAAGTGTTGAGTGGTGTAGTAACAGGCACTTCTAGGCCCCTTCCCGGCTACTGGATCACTCCCTTGCTCCAGGTACTATGCGCGGTGTGGGGGTGCGAGAGGGGGGGGGGGGGGGGGGGGGGGGGGCTAAGTGCAGTTCTTTCTTTCTTTCTTTTTAAAGATGACAATTTAATTGATATTAGAAAGGCATTGGGGACCAGGAGTCCCGTCTTGCGTTACAAAACATCAATGCGACTGGTCCGGGCATACCCAGAGCCAGGTAAGGTATTCCTAGAAGAACAGCTTCACACCCAAAAAATTAAGGTTCCCTTCACTATACTGATCAGTCTTACCTATATCTCATCAGATCCTTTAAAATCCACGTTCTACTTTATAAGTTAGCACCGATATTAACAAGACACTAAAAGATTATAGGACTAGAAGCAGACCCACCCCAAAAAGCTTTTTGTCCCACGATCAGCTCGGGGTAGACAAAAACAAAAACCTTACCCAGAACATTTTCCAATTCCTCTAGAATGGAATTTAGTTCCTCCAGGATCAAATATTCCTCCAAAGCCTTTTCTTCTTCATTTGGATTCGTATTTCCTGAATTCTCTGCTCTTGAGGTCCAATCCTCCAGCCTTCGAAGCCCAACCTCTTTTTTGCTTCCCATTCCAGCCTCCTTTCCTTTCTTTTATCCATCATGAATTTGACAAAGAGAGGGTGCTTATGCAAAGGCTTATGGGTTTCTTTCACATCATATCGACCCGCTATATTAAAAAAGACCTCCCTCCTCCTCAAGGCCTCTCTCTTGAAGATTTCCTCTCTAGCCGTAGGAGAGGATTTGGAGGCCTTTTCTTCATTATAACCCACTCCCTTGATTCGAAGAAGAAGTTCCTCCCGAAACAGAGTACCAGAGAACCGCTACCTTTTCCTACTTAATCCTACAGAAGAGGGGAGGGGGTGAAGGGGGAAGGCTGATTCTAGTCCATTTTCCAATTATCTGAACAAAGCTTCCAAGGTTAAAGACAAATAGATAATCGTCGGAGGGTTCTAGAGCCCAGGCATGGGAGCCAAAACCACCCCCACAATACACGTGGAACGATGGCGTCAACCTAGAGATACACTCGGTTATGGCGCCATAAGCTATAAGACAAAAACTCCTGAGTTCACGTAAGTATCAATAAAAAATCCTTAGCTTAGCATGTACCCTGACCATTTACAAACCATCGCTTCCATATCCCGAGGTACCATAAATGAGCTAATAAAATGAATGATGGCTACAGCCCCTCTCAAGGTAGAGTCTGACCTCCATTTTGACCTTTCCAAATACCAAAAACTTTTAGACAACCACAATCATCATGCGAAACACCCCAACCCAAAAACAATTTCACCTTTCGATGAAATAGAATTATAGTGCCAGTACAAGAGCCTTTATAGTAGTAAGATCCTCATCTGACAGATATTTCCACATTTTCTGCCTCTCTTCTGCACAGGACTCTAACCACACGTTATCTAGCTCGACCAGAACAGAAGCTAGAGAAGATCCCAGTTGTTCACCCAGATATAGTACAGGCCCTAGTTGTCAAATCTCGATACCGCGGTAGGCCAAAACAACATTTTTGATATCCAAGGTTTTTCCTTGCCAGCCCCAATCGGTCAGCAAAAGATGAAAAGGTAGGCCCAATTTTGGAAGGAGCACCTTGCTCCTTTCCCGCCCAAAAACCAGAGGATTTGAATTTTGAAAACAGGAGGCCCTGCTCCGATGATTCGAAGGTTTTCCTGTTCTGAATTTTCCGGATGGATTCGGTGCGATCTGCCGCCTGGACCATCGCCTGCCCGGCCGGGATCTCCAACCCAAGATTCAGAGGCTTAGCCAGAGGGAGAAGGGGTCCCTGAGCTAAGGAAAAAAAGCACAAGGATCCCAAGGATCAGCTTCAGAAGTCAAATGAGGTCCCTTTGACTCCTGAAGGAGGATCCCCACAGTGTAATAGTGACCAGAAATCCATAAATTAATGAAGGGATAATTCAATTTCCATCTAGGTGCAAGGATTTTGGCTAATACAAAACTCATACATTGATCACGGTTACCTTCCATTTTAACCTCCAGGACCGGTCTAAAGAGATTTCCCAAGCCTTCAACTGTTGAGGTAGCCCAGACTTGCAGAGGAATACCATAAATATTGACCCACAACACCTCGGAGCCCTGGACATAATCTTGATTCCAGATGAAAAGGGAAAGTAGGACGCTTTCGCAAGCCTCACCTTTCTTGGCCAGAACTCCAGAGGCCATCTCTACCGAGTCAAGCATAAATAGGATTTCATCCTTTGATAGGAAAGAAGGGCAGAGAAGGGTAGGGATGTCCCAACAGTTTTTCGCCCAGAGCTATAGATACTGGATGGATCCAGATAAATCTTTTATTTTTCCTACTAAACATGCACTTAGGATATTAAGTCTCTTTTTCACCTCTGAGCCTAAGATAGACAGGGACGGTATCCCTCCTTCAACAAAAGGAGTAACAAGTCCTGAATCCGGCCAAACATTATCCTCCTGGGCCACAAAACCAAAGTCGACAGGGTTTGTGGGCTCACCCAGAGATGAAAAATTTTGCTTTTTATCCAGGTCGCACCAGCAACATCTACCCCGCCATTTAAAATTTAAGTAGTTGCAGGAAGAGCAGTACCAGTCCCCTATTCGCCACAGCAATTTCACTTTGGTTTTGATTATTTCTTCTTCATTTCTTTACCTCTTCTCTTCTCGTGGCACCATCGGCATTTATTTCTCCATTTAAAGTTACCGTAACCACAGGATGAGCAAGACCAATCCCCCGGCCGTCTATCCCACATAACGATCCAGTAAAGTACATGCATTTAGACTACAAATATGTCCTAAGCGCAGTTCTTTGAATCGAACATTGAATGAAATCAATTCTTTTTTAGATATCCAAATCTAAATTGGATAGGATAGATGGATGTATCTATCTTTTATATTTATATAGATGACTATATATATATATATATATATATATATATATATATATATGAGAAAAGGGTTCATGCGCTTGAGCGTAGATAGCTTATATGCGCTCGAGTGCAGGAAACAAGGGTGGGGCCATATTGTTGGCGTGATCCAAAGCATTCATTTGAAAGGCCCCATCATGGATGGGGTGTGTACCAAAAATCAGCTTCATTGGATCATCATAGGGTGTCCATTTGTGGGCGTGAAATGGACAGGTACTGTTTGTCCACTAATCTGCCCATTTTTTCACCCCACAAATGGACACCCTAAGATGATCCAATGGAGCTGATTTTTGGTGGACACCCTATCCATGAAAGGGCCTACCAAATGAATGCTTTGGATCCCCCCAACAATGTGGGTCCACCCCGTGTTTTTGCACTCAAGTGCAGATAAGCCTATCTGCGCTCGAAAGCAGAAACCCATTACTCTCTCTCTCTCTCTCTCTCTCTCTCTCTCTCTCTCTCTCTCTCTCTCTATATATATATATATATATATATATATATATATATATATATATATATATATATATATATATATTGAGTCCCCCAATTCAAGGTTCTCTTCCAAAAGTATTAGATTATTAAACATAGATTCTCCGTAAATAAAAAGATAAGCAAGAACGATATAGCAAATGATGCCTACAATGTAAAGTTGGATAATGGACGTATAAAGCACAAACCTCATGAACTGCAGCCCCAGGAAATGTATGCAATGCAGTTGTATGATCAGCTGCAGCATAATAGTACTCCAAGTTTTTCCAATATTCATCAACAGCCTCCCTATTTGACAACACAAAATCATGTCTTGTTCTTGGCCAAAGATCAGAAGAATTTATAGTTGAAGATGGTAGGATTCTAGACAGAGGTTCTTCAATATAAGGCTTAAGTTCCATTGCATGTGTAAGAACGGCACATGTAACCATGTTTACTCCGGCTTCTCCTTCGGTAACTAGTCTAATCAACTGCAAGCCAAAGAGTGTCTGAGGTGTAAATATCCTATAAATGCAAACTTGCAAATCCTAGAACAACACGTTAGGGAAAAGGTTCTCTGAAAATAAATAACCCAACATTTTAAATAGAAACACCAAATGGAAGGAGCTAGAGAACACAAATACTTTATAGGTAATCTCCTGTAATAATCATTGCAAGCATGAATTAACTGCAAGAACTACAATACTTAAGTATCACTTAAAGAAAGAAAAAGCTACAATATTTAAGAATGAACAAGATGTTAAAAATCCAAAAATGGGGACTAAGTAGACACATACATATAAAATTACAAATTACTAATCATAATTTGAAACATGCGTTACCAGTATATTCAACGTTTAGAGTAAATCATAGATCCAGGGAGAAAAAGAGAGGCCTCCCCCTAAATAAATCTTTTTCTCTCCCACACGAACCTAAAAAGAAGGGTAGGAAACAAGTTCACTCGTCCTCCCTCACGTCCCCCTTCAGCTTCTCTTATCTTCATCTTTCTTCCTCTCAAGAAGAGCAGAGAAACGTGCAGTGGTTTGGTTTATAAAGTGGGAAACGTGACAGTTTAAACACGGGAGGATATTTTCCACCTCAAAAAACCACTCGTTGGGAGTGCATCATGGCATAAAATCATGCACCAAGTGTCCACTGGAAGTTTATGAAGAGTGTAAAATGCTCTTAAGGATTTAAATCTGAGAAAAGTAAATAAAACCTTCTTGAGGATATTAGGGCGTAAAATAATTTACTTATAAAAAAGAAAGCAAAAGAATGATTTTCCAAGTTAGATTTTACCTTCAACCGGCGTAAAATATCAATAATCCAAGACAGTCGTCCAGTTGCCTGAGTATCCATCAAAGACTTGTATTCCTGTGCGGGAAGATCAAAGAGACACAAACCACGCCAACAACTCTCAACAAAATCCTCATTTTTTTGTGCAGACCCTACAACTTGTAAAAACAACTCAAGTGGCATTGCCTTCAGAACTGCATCCAATGCAAACAATTTACAAGTACTGTGACAATTCTTCAAATCGTAGCCATGTTTTCCGGAGGATAAAGCGTCATTCCAATCAGGTAAACTACTAATGTAACTCCACAAAAAATTATGGAGTAGCTTTGCACGAACCATCTTTGCGGGAACAAATCCATTCGTGCGCATATATTCGGCCTTAAGAGATGAGGCATCTGAACTGACACGATTCGAAGTCCTCTTGACATCCGTTAGTACAGGCACAGATTGGTCATTCTTTAGTCGAGCTACTCCTTGGCCACGACTTTGCATGTCAAAATGTCTGAGTCTTTCATGAATTTGACCTAAAAGTTGTGGGGATAAACTTCCAACAGATGGGTGCAACACCACCTCTGTTGTACGGCTGCGCCCACAGTTTGTCACAACAGGGACACTGACGGGGACACATTTACACTGCCCTTGTTGCTGGAGCTTTTTCAAAAGACGAGTTAAAGTCTTCCTATCCATTGTAGTGGGTTTGTTGTCCTTCTCAAGATCCTCAAGCCACCTATGAAGCTCAACTGTTAGAATGAACTTCTCATCCTGCATGAAAAATGACACAAATATTATGGTGTAACTAGTAACATACTAGAGTAGATGGAAGAAATAAAAATTAACCATATGCTTTTTCGTTAAGAAGTGAAAATGGAAACGTATAAGCTACCATTAGATTGCCAATTAAAATATTACATAGTTTTCAGATTTGCATGTTCCTCATGAAACTCCAATTGCTAGATATATGAATTATCGTCAAAAGCGTGGAACTATTCCATATGGGTTGGTGCTTACCCACATGATCAACAGTTTAAACTAAACATGTTTCATAGTTCAAATCCCCTCGGGGTTACCCGATGCACGTGGTTTACGGGTGATTGCATGCATCCATAGGGATTAGTCCCTCCCTAAAATGGGGTAGGGATACCCTATGTCATCAAAAAAAAAATTGAACATGTGCCATGCGTGCAGTGGATCCATGAGGTAAAAAAATCGATGCTAGAGAGTATACCAGTGCTCAAGAAAAAGATGTTGGTCCAGCACTTCCCAAGCACAAAAAATACAAAGCACAACACATAACCCTATAGAAAGTAGGGGTGCAACTCGGGTTGAGCTTTTACCTTAAAATTGGGTCGGGTATGGGTTGATTCCTATTCATTTTTTAGCAAAAGCTCATCCCAACCCGACCCAAGTTGCACCCCTAATAAAAAGGCATGTGAGTTCACTCGAAGTGTAAAGACCGGTCCGTGTTGTTTTTCTAAATAATGCCATAAACTAAAAATACCAAAATAGGAAGGTTATGCAAGTAACGAGCTTGTAACTTTTTTTTTTTTTTACTGGTGAGGAACTCGTAACTAGTACAGCTACAGCCCAAAAATTGTGCTTAACCCCAGGATTAATTAGAGGAAATCCTCAATAGAGATTGATCATTGATATACTTGGGGATGAAAATAACAATTCCAAAACAACAATTCCGTATTGGTATTTGACACTGAGATGCTCTAGAAAAAGTCCTTCAAAGTTTTGCATAGCCCTTTTTTTTAATTTTTTGAATGGTAGTTTTGCATAGCCCTTATTTACATAGAAAATCAACTCTACTTATTACCCAGTAAGAAAGAAGCCTAAAATCCATAGAATCCACCAAAATTTATTGCCAAAACAGTTTCCTAAGCACACTAAAGGTCAAACCTGCGATTTCTGCCCAAAACCGTGATTTCCATCCTCAAACAGGAAGCCTCTAGAGCCATTCAAAAAAAAAAAAGGGAGCTTTAGAACTCATTCTAACAAACATACAAGATCTAGAAAAGATGGCCAAAAACTATTCACAGAAAAGAGGAAAGCATTTAAGGGGTGGGGACACTACTCAAATTTGACCACGTGTGGGCCCTCTTGTGACATCAACAATGGTATGTGGTACATCAGCATGATGTCACTAGTCCGATCCATATACACCCTCTTTTCTTTGTCTTTTCTCCTATAATAAGTTTTAATCATCCTTTGATGTATTTCTGCATCTTTCTCCCATTGGTTGGAAAGAACTTATCCGCGAGTTGGTCTTCTTTGTACTCATCAAACAATTGTATGTTATTTCGACCCGGTTCCTACTCTGTCACCTAAATTCATTACGTAAGGGGTCTGCCCTTCCATTGAACAAGATATTAAATAGTGCTCTTGCTTCGATACAAAGTGATCTTCTAAACAAGAATAGGTACAATCAACTCTTTTGTTTTCATTGGAAGGGGAACTCCGAATCTCCATGTGACTTGCAGCAATTTCACAGTGAAAAGTCGACGACATCAAATGTGGGAAAAATATCACATCCTTCCGGTATTTCGACCTTATAGGACTTTTCATTGATCTGTCAGAGAATTCAACACAACATAGACTAAACCTCTTTTGTTTGAGCTTGCTGTGGGTTCCTACCGAGAATCCCTCTCATCGAATGCTTGGGCATCCTCGTCATGATTAGCATGCAAAGGTAAAGGAACCAAATCTAGAACTTGATTCAGACTCCTGCTACGAACTGGTGACCGGTCAACAGTTCTGTTCACATAAGCGTTGTGAGCAAACTTGTCTTGGGGAATGACTCAGTTCCATTGAGTCTTTAGGTCTTAGACTATACTTCACAATCGGTTTCAAAGGCCTCAATTCACTACCTCCAGTTGACTGTCAGTGTAAGGATGATTGTTAGTGGAATATTGATGCTTAGTTCCCATTTCCTTCCATAGTGTCCTCTAGAGGTAACTAATAAACTTCAAAACTCTGTCTGGCGTGACAGTATTTGGAAGCTCGTGTACACAAACAACTTCTTGAAAAAAATTAAGGGCAACATGCGAACAATCCTGGCTTTTCAACACTGCAAGAAGTGTGAAAACATTGAAAACTGATCTACTAGCAAAAATATAGAATCCAATCCTCATTGAATTCTACGAACAAAATTCCCTCAAAGGTATTATATGCAACGTTGATACAGAAAAGGCTTATGATAGAGTGGAGCGGTCGTGCTTAGACTGCATAATAGGTCATTTGGGGTTTGGAAATAGATGGCGATCCTCGATTAAATCTGTCCTTCTACATTGTTCTCCATTCCGATAAATGGCTCACCTAAAGGACTGTTCAAATCCTCTCACAGCCTCAGACAGGGAGATCCTTTATTGCCTTTCCTCTTCACAATTGCGGCAGGATCTCTTGGCAAAACGATTGATAAGGGTAGACGATGTGGGTTGATTGAGGGTTTTAAGCTGGGATCTTCTAGAATAGACATTTCCCACTTGCAGTATCCTCAGTATGAGGATGATACCATTTTATTTAGTTCCGTAGAAGAAGATAAAATCATGAAGTTGAAAGCCATTCTCTATTGTTATGAAATGGTAATGGGGGAAAGAACTAATTTCAACAAATTGGTGTTGATGGGTTCTAATATCTCTACAAAAGAAAGGGATAGATTCAAATTTTTGTTGGCTTGCAAGATAGACCAAAATCGTAGAGAGTACATGGGTCATCCATTCTGCAGCGGTAGGCCAAAGAGGCAATTGTGGGATCCGATTACTAAAAAAGTGGAGAAGCGTCTTTCCTCATGGAAGAGGAATCTCATATCCTTGGGATGAAGGATTACTTTCATCAATGCAGCATCCAGTGATGTCATATTGGATAATGTCCTATTGGAGTCATCCACTGATTATAACAGCTTCAACGTAATTTCCTTTGGGCAGATTCACCTGAAAGAAGGAAAGTTTATCTTTTCAAGTGAGAGGAGGGTTGCAGACCTAGAAAAGTAGGATGGTTGGGACTAAGCAATATAAAGAACATGAATAATGCATTGTTTTTTAAATGGTTATGGACCAAAGTCTTGAAGAGCCTTTGATGTACTTCTGCATCATGAGGTCAATCCATTTTTTTTCAAAATGTTCATTTAGATGAAAGCAACAAGAATACAGAAAAATGTAATAGTGCACATCCAAAGACTTCTCCTTAGCATAAAATTCAAGTCATTTTTGCTAAAGGACTCACATTTCAATAAACACAAAGAGAAATTAAAAATGACAGAAATTAAAAATGACAGAAATTAAAACATAAGTACGTCATTGACAAAATAAAATCACGATTCTATCAATACTCCTATCACATAGTTAAGCTCCTTCTTAGCAACACAATAAATCTTAAAGCATAAGAACACATACTCTGATACTCATATGTTTTGTTGCAATTCTGCTATCATATAGTCATAAGATAACAGATCTTGAAAGGATCTTGTTTATCAATACCTGCAATCTTTCAAGTATCCTTTGTTCCCTTTGGGCACTTATTGCAGTCAATGCTAGACATGGATACCTCTGACCTCGAAACTTTGATGGGATCGACGATATGGGGAGAGGTGTTTCTGAACAAGCAGCATCTGATTCAGTCAACTTTCTTGGCATATCAAGTTGACCTGTACTTGCAATCTCGCAGTCTAAATTTAGCGGATTTATTTTATGAACCAGCGGCTCACACACGTCATTGCCAGTACACTCATTATAGGGTACCAAGTCCATTTGTACACTTTTCACTTTACACTGATCATGAGTTGCAAATTCATCTTTGAAGCTAGATTCTAACTGGGTAGAGATTTCATTTTCATCAATGAGTTCCTTGCAATTACTTGGAGAGGCATTAGACGAATTATGATTGAAGTTTCCAAATGTCCAAACCCGATAAACCACTGATTTGTTATTACTTTCAGCCTGGAGATGCATTCCAAACCTTGAGAACATATTAAGAAGTCGAGTGTAATTCCTCCTACTGTTTAGTCCAAGCCTTCGGCAAACCTGTTATAATAGAACAAAATCAGTTGAAACTCATTAAGATATTTTCAGGAAGAAGAAAAAAAGGAGAGGAGGCCAAAGTGCAATTGTATTGCTGGCATCAGCCTTAAATATGCTGGTATCAACAAAGGGTTCCATCCTAGTCAGTGCAATTGTTCTAACCCTCCCATTCGATTGGAAAGGGTAAATGACATCAAAAACTCCCTTAACGGAACAACATATATGACCTTCACAGTTGTGTTCCAACCAAGTACTAAAACAGGTTGTTCCAACGGAATTTCTGGAACACCAGAATTTGAAAAGAATAGACAAGAATTTCCAGAATTCCAGCCTTAAAGTTCATTTTGCAGTTGTGTTCCGGAATCCATTCCAAAATGGAATGCTTCGGAATTCCGTATAGAGCGGCATGGAATTGACATCAAAGGTAAGAATACATAACATGTGCCTCTAAGACAAGGCTCCTCAAACATGCATAACATTTTCCTTGTGCCCCATGATGAAAACCATTTTGAAAACCCACAGAAAGTGTAAGCAAGACTAGTGACAAGGATCCCCTACACCAGCAGCATATCCATTGTTCTATCTTTAATCACATTGAATATTAGGCCTCTAACCAAGAAAAATACTCTATCAGAACGAAAGGGTCCATGATATCCCAAAAAATTGTAATAATTTGGGTCTTCGGATCAACTTCCAACAGCATGGACTTGATATCATTCCCAAAAATGGCAAAACTGTTTACATCTTAATGCACCAAATAAACAGTTCAACCGGCCAAATATTTTCAGTTTGTAGCCAATGTAAGAAAAGAAAAACCTTTACATTAGCCATGGAATACTTTAAATGGTTGAAATGATTCCAGTGATGGTTTCCAGAAGTGAAAGGATGAAAGAGGTGAGAGATGAACAGGTAGGCAACAAGCCACACCAAGACCATGCTATTGCCATTATTTCTGTTAAAGTATAAAAGATTAAATAACGCCTTTCTCCAACAGCTTAAGCTTTTGGAGTAACTGGTTGTTTCACATGATATCAGAGCAAAGGTCCCGAGTTAAAACCTCCTGGATAGCAAAAATCCACATGCAATGGCCACACCCAAAAGAGAGGCCACATGTGCCACATGTAGGCCAAACCCAAAAGAGGGGCCACACATGAGGGGAAGTGTTAAAGTATAAAAGATTAAATAACGCCTTTCTCCAACAGCTGAAGCTTTTGGAGTAACTGGTTGTTTCACAATTTCTAAGAAAGTGGAACTTAAATCAGCTATAGCAACCACCCTAGGGGATCTTAGAATCTTTCAAACATTAATGACCATGCTCACAGGAAAATCCAGCACAGAGAACATAAATGAACTAAGATGAAATGACCACATACTAGAAATGTATACACACCTCCGCAACAGTTATTCCTTTTGATCCTTCAGCATCAATCATATCATATATTTGATGTTCAATGGGTAGCTCTACAAGTTGTTCGGTGATTTGACCCCTTTTTCCACATTTAATTGGCTGCTCTGTATCAAAATCATCATATGCATTTACTACAGTCTTTGGCTGGAACTCTTTTGCATCAAATTTCTTGAGTAAACGTAAGCAGCTGACAACCTGCAGAATGCACAAAGAAACCAATAAGATAAACTCACAGCAGTGACTCCTGTTATTCAATTACTTTTCCTGTGAAGAGCTTCTAATTTATTTATTTTTAAAAAAAAAATCAAGTGTAATCATGTCAATCGAAACTTCGCATGTTCTAAAAGAATTGCAATAATACAGAACATGGCTACTTGAAATGATCAAAAGCAACTAAACAGCAAAGAGAAAAGGGCCATTGATCGATCTGGTGACTATCCCTTTTTTCCTCAGCTTTTCTTTTCCCACTAGGTATAGAATTAGTTTAGGAGCTCAGGTCTAATTATCATTTAACCTAGCAAAAAGAGAAAAAAATGAGGCCAGGTTTCTATTTTAAGTTTCAAAGCTAAGACTTCAGCTTTTTAGTGGCTGGTTTTGAAGAAGCCCTCGGGCATAAAATAGAGATCAGAGGCCAAAGCTCCAGCAGCTAATGATTGATAAAATGATTTTACTGACATTCATCTACACGGATTGCAAACATTGTGTATACAAACAGCACTATGCATATGGAAATTTTTTGATAAATAATGTATACATACTGCCCATGGTATATGTATTTTTCCCAAAACAAAAGATAATGGCAACCATCACAAGCACCTTGTTATTGACTTCTGCACGGAATTCTTCCACAAGGCGAGCATCTTTCAACCGGTTACAGATCTGTTGGCACATTAAATGGTAAGAGATATGCCCATAACAAAATTAAAAGAGCTAGAAGGAAATAAGTCAATCCGATCAGGTCCTAAATAGAACTTACATTTCTCCATGCTCTATGACCTGGAGCCTTCCTATAACCAAGAGACTGTTTAATATCTGACACAACAAGAACCTTCAAGAAAAGAATGCTATAAAAACAGATCAGCATTTCAAATATGTAAAGTCTATTGATCAGGTATCAATAGTGCACAGATGATTAACCTTGCCATTAGCTTCCTCAAGTTTATCGCAAACAGCTTTCAATGCCGGGAGGTAATCCCTTACGAACACATCATCTTTGACAGACTCTCCAGCAACACCACCTCTAGGTAAAGTGCTTCCATCTTCAATGCCCACATTTTCTAACACATCAGGTTTTGTTATCTCAAGTCTCTGTTGAGAACCCAAATTCAAATGTTTGGCATAACGATATAACCGGATCAAATTGGTCTTCATGGCAGCAGCACTTTTCATCCCATTTTCGCCATCAACGCCAGATTCTTTTGTTCTTACAATAGTGGATTGCCTCACAATCAAGTTGCGGCATTCAAGGTTCCTCACTATGTAGAAAATGTTATTTCCTTTCACGCCAAATTCCTTAGCAAGTTCGCTCTGAGTTATTCCAGTTGTTCTGCAGACATACCAAATGCGCTAATCAGAGAAAATGTCAAGATTAATATGGGAACATAAACAATTCAAGTGCCAAAAACACATTAAGAGCAAGAAGACAATACAATATACTACCACACTCAGTGAAAAACTTCAAGTGTGCGGCGTTGAATGAAAATTGAACAAAACCTGGCAATTGCGAGCCTCTCAAGTGTGCGGCGTTGCAGCGGAGAAATTCCCGCATCAGCAGCTTTCAGATCGTACAGTCCTACAAAACTATCCCTAAGATGCTCTGCCGCGAAGATCTTTAACCCTAATTTCTCCGATTCCTCAGCGGATTGTATTGAAGGATCGCGAGAACCTAAAAAAGAAGAGGTCTCGGAGCCGAATTGCAGTCCAGGAATGTTGAGAATACGGGTCCAGATAGCTTGTTTGACGCCATTACAGGGATGCAAACCAGCTGAAGAAAGAGGGTTTTGTAATCTAGTCCATAAATTTGGAAGGGAAATACCATTGCTCCCTTGAGCGCAGATTTCTTCCAAGGCAGCACAGACTATCGAATCCATAGTTCTGAATCTGATGAGTAGCAGATAATTAGGGTTTTCTTAAGTGATTGGAGTTTGGAGGGAATTAGGGTTTCTTTTTCGACTTCAAACATCGGCCTCTTTCGAAAGCTAGGGTTTCGACGCTACCTCTTCGATCCCTGGAAAGAGCAAACAAAAGTGGACAATTTTCGCGCAGGCCTCACAATTTTTAAGATCAGAGACCCAAAAATTGTAGTCCTCTCTGCTAACGTCGTCAGAGTTGTGCCATGTCTAGACCGAGGTTTAAAATTTCGGTTTCGGTACCGGTTTCGGACCGTGAAATTTCGAAATCTGGTGCTTGACCCGAAACTAATATTTTATCCGAAATTTCGGTAATTTCGGTCCAAAAATTTCGGTCGAAATTTTGGTGAAATATTAAATTGATATTAAAAAATCATATTTTTTCGGTTAAATTTCGGAAAAACAGAAATTTCGGCTGAAATAAATGACCATTTCGGTTTTGGTCGGTTTCGGTGTCCGTCGAAATTTAAAACCATGGTCTAGACCAAGGTTTAAAATTTCGGCTTCGGTAACCGTTTCGGACCCCACGAAAAACCGAAATTTCGGTCCGAAATTTGGTAATTTGGTTCCAAATTCCGGACTTAAATTTCGAAATTTCGGCCGAAATTTTGTAACATTTTTTTTTAAAAATAAATAATGTCATTAAACCGAAAATTCAGACCAAAATTACCGAAATTTCGGACTGAAATTACCGAAATCCGAAATAAATGGCGAAAAATTGAATTTCAGAAATTTTTGGTTTCGGTCCCCACCGGTATCCGAAATTTCGGATTTCGGTCGAAATTTTAAACCATGGTCTAGACCTGGCAAACGGGTGGGCCGAGCCGGGTTTGACCCGACCAGTACAAGTCCGGGTCAAACAGGCCGGATCATAATGATCCGGAAAAATTTACGGGTCACGGATTTTGGATCCATGCCTGAGCCATACGGGCCGGATCGACCCATGGGTCACCTGTATTTTTTTAAGAATTTTGATTGTTTTCTTAAAAAAAAAACCTTAGCACGTGTCACATCCTCTGAAAAGTCTTTTCATTCCTTTCATTCTCTCTCTTTACTAGCTGTCACTCTATTCTTTCTTTCTTTTTTCTCGATACCTGTGCCGGATTTTTCAGTTTCAGGCTGGTTTGTCCTACATTAAAATAAAAAAAATGGAAAATGAAATTTATTTATCTTTTGCCTCGGGACAAGGCAGTCCTTATATCCATGAAATGACCACACAGGAAGAAAAAACATTTGAAAACTGAGATTCAAGTGGATGTGACGAAAATACCCTCTCCCCCAAAAAGTCATGCATTTTAACGGGCACCCGCAGGTCCACCCAGCCCGGACCAGTTTTGACTGGCCGGGTGGACCCGTGGGTCAAACTAAAACGGGTCACTATATTGCCACCCGGGCCCGGAAATTACTGGCGGGCCAGGTCGACTTGCAGGTCCGGGTCACTCTTTGCCGGGGTGTAGCCATGTCTCTCCTTCCTACCCTTCGGAATTGACCAAAATCCACCCTTTTTGTCAGCTCCAAAATTCGAGAAGAATGAGAATAGTTGAGAACTTGACGCATGGTAACTATTCCATCAATAGCTTTTGATTGTAACTCTCGGTGGCCCACCATTTCAATGGAACCAAAAGCTCGACTGTGGGGGACAAACCAGTTGTGATCATGACCGAGATGGCCCTCGATCTACATATGGAACACTCTTTGGTGATCCAACCTTGATCTGGTGGGCCACACAAATTTTCACTAATATAGTTTTCTACTGAAGTTTTACTAGCACAAATTTTCCTAGTGCAGTAAAATTCTTGTCTCAGGAATTTTTTTTCTTCCCAACAGTTCAAGCAACCAAACAAAGTTTTTTTTTTCCCACCATAGTCCGGTCAACCAAGCATGGGATTTTTATTTTACCAGGATACTTCTAGGACTTTTTTTTTCCCCACCAATCTCCTTGGATTTTTTTTCTCCCACATAAATCCCAGGAACCAAAAAAATCCTGGCAACCAAACAGAGAGTGGTTTTCTATTTTAAACTCGTTTTTCGTTTGGTAGCCAGATTTAAAATGGACCCCATTCTATCTTCATACAATTAGGACAATCAATCACCGCCGTCCATTTGTCACTCATCATCAATCAATTCACTTGTAAATTGGTACTCCCGCGTAACTCTCTGCCAATTGGAATCCCTACTAATGGAAGAAGATTTTCTTCTATATTTTTAGCATAACTCATTTATAAAAGTTACACGCATTTACTGAAAGAAAATTGAATATCTAGTGTGTATTTAATAAGAGATTTTATGGGGTGCCTGTACACTAAGTGGGGGATCCACCCTTGATATTTGATCAATGTTTAAGAGGCTGCTGTTGGATCAAATATCAAGGGCAGATGCCCCACCAGTGATGCTGCCTGATCAGGCACCATAAAATTTCTCTTTTAATAAAATGACAAATATACCCCTACTTTAGTACACATGTATATCAAACCAATAGTCTCCTAGTAGTTTGAATGAAAATATGCAACCAAACACTACTTCTCATGGCACCTCAAACCAGTCAAAATACCTAGGAAACCCTAGAAATTGTGCAACCAAAAATACCCTTAAGGTGGTTTTTAAGACAATTAAAAAATAAGTGTGTTTTCCTATCATTGTTCTTCTAATTAACTTTAAGAGGTATTCTAAACTCACAGGAGCCCTTGTAGAAAAGGACTACAAGGGCGGCACTATTGGACCCACGTCATTGCTTATATGGTTATCAGTGCCGTTTTAAATTTTATTAAAAAAAGAAAAGAAAAAGGGGTAATTTTGTCATGGAAAATGATTATTAGTGGTGTTGTACAGGGGGGGATGCATACAGAAATGATAGGGAACTTCTTAAAAATAGGTATGTCTTCCTACCTGTCTAGAAAATGTATTTACTCTGAAATTCAATTAGATTGGCCTTAGCATTGAATTTTTCAGTCTTCTACTATGAAATTATGAAAATGCATGAAAAGGCTAGCAACATTGCTAAGCAAGCTTTACATGAAGCAATCTCCAACCTTGATGTTGCGAAAATGAGTGAAGAATGTTACGAGGAAACCATTGTGATCATCCAGCTTCTGAATGATAATCTCATCTTTTGGGCAAGGAGAATGAAGATTGAAGACAATGCCTGAACCAAAGGTGACTCATTTCAATGTTTTACTTAATTACTGTGGTATTAATGGAGTGTGGAGCATTTATTTTCCTTTAAATAAATGGCATTTTGGTTGGAATCTCATATTTTTTCTATTTTTAATAAAATTCCAGTTTTTGCTAATCTCTTTATTATCTTATGATACTACGACGTTTACCGATGTGTTGATCACTCGTCCAACTCCAACCCCTCCGTAACCTGACTCTTTGATCTTACCTATAATTTTTGTATGCTGCTCTGCGTGATCATTTGTTCGCTTTTTAGCTCAACATTTCCTTGGCCGTCCATCTGTAGGACATCGATCAGATCCTCGATCAACATATATGAATGCCGCATAAGTTGGGGACGGGTAATTCGTATAAAAGAAAAGGAATTTGCTAGGGACTTTTGCAGAAAAGGCATTTCGAGGCTGACTGTTGCATGAGAGAGCAGCCACCTCAGATGAATAAAATGAATAAGACAAAATTTGGCCTGTATGGCTGCTCTCTCATGCAACAGACAAAAGAAACTAGAACACCCCCAATAGACAGGATATACTATTCGAGTGAGATAGCCAAATCCCAGGGGTTAGTTATTAAAGTATCCAAGAAGAAGGTGGGGAATCGATGGAACACTCACACAATGATTCATATTTTAAGATGAATGTCAAGACATACTTGTGTCGAGGTCACCCCAAACGCCCCTTCGTGATTTTTCCATCTATATTGAAGTAAAGGTGTGCTTAGAAATAATTTTATGAAAAGGAGGGGAATAGTAAGAGCTTGGGTTAAAAAAAGTATCAGAAAAGAGATGGAGACAAGTAGTCTGGATCATTGGGCAAGTCGCCACGAATGCCCATCTATTAATCTTATATAAGAACCCATGATTTATATAGCTATTTTCAAGAATTCCCTCTCAGCCATCTTTAACAGGAGTCCAACAGAGGTTAACCATAAGACAAGCAACTTCAAAATCACTCCTCTCGAACTCAATACATGGTAATACAGTAAGAAAAGATCAGGCAACTATACAACCTGATATTTTCCAGTCCACCATGGAAAACAAACAAGGAGCCAAATGAAATGCACATATTGATAAACATGAAAAATACACAAAGCCCCCCCTTTTTTAGGGGTAACCACAAATTTAATTCCAAAAACAAAGAAATACAACACCACTTCCTTTCAGGGCCTATCCGAAAGAGAATCCAGTACCTCTTGGTCGGGAATATCTGAATAGGACGAACCGGCCTCTCTTAGATGCCTTCTCAGTTTAAAAACAATATTATTTTAATTTGATCTTATTTACAAAGAGGAGGATTGGAATCCATTTACTATATCATTTCTAAAACTATTACAACCATTATTTGCAAATCAACATATTTAAATTCAAAACCATATAAGATTAAGATTATGAGAAATGATATTTTGACCTCCTTTTACACGCCTTTGTTTGCATTTTAAAAAAAATAAATGCAATTCCATCACCGTCGTGTGTCTTTTCCTAAAAATGAATTTTTTTTTTCAGTAAAAAGACAAACAAAAGGGAGTGGAAATGCTGGGAAAGTGGGTGGAAATGTCATTTCCCTAATATTATATACAAAGAGTTTTTAGACTATGCAAAATGGCCCTAATACTTTTTGCATGAACTAACATCCTACATCTGTATAACTTCCTCGTGGCTAATATGAAGTGGGCCTCACGGAACTTTTTTGAAAAATAGTGCACTTCAGGCGGGCGAACCATAGATTTTTTTTTTGGGAGGGGGGAATGGTGTATGGATCGATTGTAAAATGTCCTATAGGTTGATACTAAACTGTTTTTTTTTTTTGGGAAATGTTATCAGCCCTACTATATTTTAATGAGGGCACTCCTCACTTTATTCAAAGTACGGTATGTCCCGCACCATAGGATGATCCAAACTGTCCATTATATGGGCCACAGACTAAATAGGTCGTGCCCCAAAAATCATTTCCATAGGTTGATCCTAACCCTCTGATCTGAATGTTAGAAGGTTGATCCTAACCCTCTATAGATCGGAGTGTTAAGATCAAACTATGGAAATAATTTTTGGGGCACGACCTATTTAGACAGTGGCCCATCTAATGGACGGTTTGGATCATCCTATAGTGCTGGCCATACCGTACTTTGAATAAAGTGAGGAGTGCCCTCATCAAAATATAGTAGTGCTGATAACATTTCCCTTTTTTTTCTGCATAACTGCTTAATTCCTCACCAGTTTTAAATATAACGGGAAAAAAGTGGGCCCCGCGTATTTGAACGGTACATAGATGGACTGGATAAATGTTTACATGTAATGGGTTTAAGACGGATATATCCAGCTTGGGTTGGGCCGGGCCGGTATCTGCTGTAATGTGGGTTGGGTTTAGTAGAGCCTCTCTAGCCCACATTTAAAAATTTAGACCGGAGCTATACTCGGGGGTATACCCTTACCCGAGTAAAACTAGGCCCCAACTTTCTCATCTTCAAATTAATAGATATTTGAAGGAAGCAACCAAATTTGGAAAGAACATCTATCAATTTCCCAAACTCTGTAATTATTAATCACACCTTCAACAAATAGTATACGAATCTCTCTAATCCATCACTGGTCTGACTCCATCGCTTCCATAGTAGTAAAAAAATATTTAGAAATGAAAGTTGGTTACAAGGGGAAAAACTAAAAGCTGAACCTGGAGCCCATAAGAAGTTGCAAAAAGTGGAAGCCATGCTCACATTCAACTCCCTGAAAGGGGCAATGCCCATGCCAGTGCTGCTGAAAATTCCCTCGTTTGAAAAGAAATGGATATAATGCATGGTAGTAATATAGTCTAATCAGAGTGATTACGGCAAGAGGGTCGTCAGCTGTGTGCTAAATACATCACCCAGAGCTCCGCGGACATCCATCTGAAATAAAAAAAAAGAAAAAAGAGCTTCACAACAGCACAGATTACTATCAAACAGGTGCGTGTGTGAATGTAATGCCCACGCTTTTCTATTCTTTACAAGCAGTTTCATTGTCAGGTAACAAGATCACACAAATTTAAAAACAAAAAGGTCCGTCACATTTCCAACAGGCATGTAGCGGCGCACGGATCAACAGGGCTTTTAGGTCAAAACCATAATTTATTTATTTTCAACTCTTGATGGTTCTTAAATATTAATTATATATACAGCTCCAATTTGCTTGTAGTAGACTAGTAGTCCAGCTGCAGTGTTCTGTATTTTATACTCATACGAAAATTTCAATGGCAATAGATATTTTTCAATATCATCATAAAACTTTAAGAACTCTTCACATGTAATACGGCTCTTTGCGTCACAGCCATTTTGTCCAGCCATGTTTGCATGAAGTCATGAACTATAGCCCGTGGCTTGTATCATGTGTAAATGAAAGTTTTAGGTGTTGGTTTTGGTAGGTGTTTCAGTTATGATGGAAATAGAAATATATCAGTTTTGAATGAAAATTTCGATGAAAATCTCATAAAATTATGGAAATGTATGGAAACATATGCAAGTGATGGATGCCGTACATGCTATAAAATCATCATATAAGCAAACAGAACTACGCAATGGTTCAACAAGATCAAGCACATAGTGACATGGGATGCCGTACATGTATGATAAGTCAATATGTACCATCTTTCACACGTAATTCATATAAATAATTATACATAATAGATACATTACATGTCACATGAAATTCATATAAATATAATTGTGTAACACGGTATATTATACCAGTATACCACTAATACGCTTGTGGTGTTTGTTTTCAAGATGTGTTTCGGTCTCGAAATGCATTTCGATGAGATCGAAATAAAAATATTTTGGTCGTTTTGTGCCGATTTCAGTGAAAATTTAAAACCATGGTGTAAATATCAAATTGGAACCTGGATGTGCAATTACCAAAAAGTAATATAATTCCTCTGCAACTTTGGAAGTGACTTCTGTCTAAGCTAAGGTAAAACCTCCCCCAAGCAACCTGGCAGCTTCCCTGGACATCGAGTGGTGCTTGTTAGTACACATTCTACCAGAGGTTCTATTCTAGTCAACGGGTAGACTGGGTCCCCTTGGGAATTAGCTTGTTGCCCTATAAATCTGTACATTGACTATGTTATGCAATAAAGATTATCTGCTTTCCTCTCCATTTCCTATGCTCCTTTGCCTTGTGTGCTTGTGAACTTGCTTCCCTCTGTGCTTGCTTTGCAAGTTAAAATAAAGCCCTACGAAGTTACTTGGCTAACTTGCCTTATCGAGGGACGTGTCGCGCAGACCTAGTCGTGAGACTAAAGGCCCGTGAGAGTTCATATCAGAGCCAAAGTTCTCATACCGAAGAAGCAACGACCACTTACGTCAGAGGAGGGCGAAAGGCGGATGTGGAGCACAACTTACACTTCCCCCAAAGTCCAGTTCAGTTCTAAGAGAACCTGAGCAAATTGAAGCCACAACACAGTGACCAACCATGAAGGAATGACTTACTAGTCTAAAAGCGAGGGTAGAAGTAGCAGAGCGTGAGCAGTACAATTTACTTAAGTCAATTGAGACTAACGGCGATTAGGTGAATTTACTCATGAGGACCCTCGGAAATGGCATGGGTGGAAATAGTAAGGGTCATGCTAATAAAGTTTGGGTGTCGGAACCCCGATGCTTCGAGTGTGCCCGTGACGCATAGAAACTACAGAAGTTGCGGTTCGACATGGAACATTACTTAAAGGAGGCCAAAGTTGCACCAGCCACTATGTACCTCACCAAGGATGCCAAATTGTGGTGGTGAACTCTATGAGGACATCCAAGAAGACCAGTGTGTGATAAACACAAGGGAGGACCTGAAGGCCCAGTTCTTGCCCAAGAATGAAGCGTTCATTGCTAAAGGCCCACTTCAATCCTGTCATTGCAGCTAAGGCCATATGCCTGTACAATTTATAGATACTTCAAACCCCATGAAATTCATGATTAAGAGAGGATTAGGACTCCTAAAGCACATCCAAATCAAGTTGCAAATCCCAATTCCTGCCCTACTAGGGCTCCTATCAACTTAAGACGTTTTCATGGAATTTCCCTCTAAAAACAAAATTCTTTAACAATAAGGATCCTACCAATAGTAACAAGAAAAGTGTCAAATGACTTAGATGCCCAAATTACTTAAGGTTTTTGAAATAAAGATACGGGTCCCATTTTAAATACCGACAATGTAAAGATAACAAGTGATCACTTCAAAAAAATGTAAAGATATCAAGTGATATTGGTGAGAAAAGACGGTGGTACTCCTTTTATAACTTAAGGGACTTGAAAGACATCTAAATGAAACTTAAAATTAGAATATGAGCCCGCCCATTGCTTGAAAAGATTTGACCCCGTCGAATATAATGATTGGCATGACAATGGGAGTTTTCAACTAAAATCTTCGCCCGTGCCGAATATTGTTGTTCTTTTTAACGGATTAAGTAATTCCAACATGCAAGTAGCTTTCGGCAGTCATGTTGTTGGTTTGAAGTAGTGTAATCACCAGGTGCACTTTAGATGAATTCCTCACAACGTGTCAGCTTTGATAGAAAGAAACTTAAATCCTCTGCTTCATTAAATCTGTAGACATTTGCTCCTGCATTCGCAATTTAGTAGTAAAAAATTGTGAGAGGTCCAATTACTATGATTGGTGACTCCGTTGGGTGTATATCGACAGAAGTATCTTCTTGGATTTGTCTTTTTCTTATAGTTGCCATGCATGTTCTTCCCCATGAGTATGCCGAATGATTCACCTCTTCCCAGAATGTTGAATAATGCCTGTTGTACTTATGATCCCCAAACAGTATACATGGGCTAACTTCGTCTACAAATAACTCTAAAGGATGATGATCATTTTCTGAATCCTAAATTAACATGAGCTAGCCACATTATCAGAGTTGTTGTTGAACACCAGTACGGCTCTCATTCAATTCTGTAAGATAAGTGACTGTTGCGGTGTCAATCCTCATAAAAGCTTCGATCTGGATGACTGAAGATAAATGCCTCTTGTATACTTGCTTTGCCAAGTGCATTCATTTAGTTTTTCTAGATCTTTAGGCAATCAAATAATTCCATCTCGCCTCTCAAATCGTTCTAATTCGTATAATTATACATTCCTGAAAAGTCTCCAAAGCAAACTTTTTCAAAAATTGATCCCTTGTATCAATCCAGCAAATGGCAGGTGATTTTCCCTTCTTCTTTTTTTCTGCTTCAGTTTTGGCCACAACTCTAAGGCATACCTGGTCAAAGTTATCCTTGTAATGCAAATCATTTGGTAATTGCTCAGATCATATTAACATAAACATGTCTACAACGATTCTACTGGATCAAGACATTCCCATTCATAAACTCCATAAAACCATGGTATGTCCGCAATCCTCAGAGTATTTTGATTACGGTCCATAGGCTCGGATCCTCCCTTCATAATTTGCTATTCCGATAAGGCATTCAAACCTAGGCGCTAATACCAAATTGATGTGAATCAAACCAAAGAAGAGAAGAAAGAGGGGAAAGAATGTAGAAAGAAAAACCGAGAGAAAAGTGGGGAAAGGGACCACAGTCCTGCCCTAGAAGTAAAGGAAAAGAGGAGAAAGGAGGGAGCAATGGCAACAGGTGTTAGATTCAAATAGTCGATAGAGCTAGTGGAGAAAGAAAAGAGACAGAAGAGAAAGAAACGGAGAGATATAAATGGTTGGCAACCAAGCTTGGAAGAATAAACTCAATTTTCTTCAATCATATTATCGTAGCTAACATAATAGGCCTGTAAAATATATAGATCCCTCAAACCCTACAGAATTTGTGATTAAGGAAGGATTAGGACTCTTAAATCTCACCCAAATCAAGTAGCAAACCCCAAGTCCTACTACTACGACTCCTATCAACTTAAGACTTCACATATAGGCATATGCCTATGAAAAAAAGGCGCATGCCTTTCAAGCATGCAATAAAAAGGCGTCGTTTTTACCACACTTTCTTGTCTTTCTTCCTCTAACACCTATTAATGTTTTCGTTAGGTTAAGCGTGGTCAAATAAGATCCATTTGAAAATCTAAAATTTGTTTTTACAGTGTTTAGAGGGTTTGGAGATTTTAAAGATTTTTTCCCTACATCTTATTTTTGAGATTTTTTCCCCATCTGTTCAACAGAATACAAAAAACAGACACTTCTGGTTGTTTTCTTTCATCAAAATGAAGCTAATGATGGTGGATTAGTTTGAGATTATGCACTTCTTCACCTAGTGAGTAAAAATATCTAATGGTGATGGATTGGTTATGATTTTGTGTATTTGTGTTTTTGATGTGAGGAATTGGGGAATGCACTGTGACTCTAATCGCTAACTGTATAATTTATATTATTTGGTTTGTAACTTGGTAACGTTAGTAAGAAATGAAGAACATATGTTTTAGAGAATGTTTAGTAAAATTTTTTTTGGTATTTTCATACAATTTTTAATTTATTTATATTATAATTTTCAAAAATCAGAAGATTCACGAGGATTACTCTTCAAGCCTAAAAACATTGACACCAGCTGGCCACAATAGTTGATTTGAGACACGCGGGGACAAACCAAAGGTTTGTCTGCCTTAACGGTGAACCACTCATTTATTCCTAGTATCCTTCAAACTCCAAGGACATGTCAACATAGTTGCAATCACTAGATGTATCAATTTTAGAATTTTTCGCTATCTTGGTTCAATTCTACATAAGGAAGGAGAGATTGAAGAGGATGTTAACCATAGAATAAGAGCAGATTGGTTGAAGTGGAAGCTTGCCTCAAGAGTTGCGTGATCGTATCTCTACCAAGTTAAAGGGAAAGTTTTATAAGACATCTATGAGGCCAGCCATGTTGTACGGCTCAGAATGTTGGGCCACCAAGAAGCAACATGTGCATAAGATGAGTGTAGCGGAGATGCAAATGGTTAGATGGATGTGCGGCCACACAAGGCTAGATAGAATTAAAAATGAAGACATTCGTAAAAAGGTGGGGGTGGCTCCAATTGAGGAGAAGATGAGAGAGCACCGCTTAAGATGGTTTGGACATATCCAACGTAGGCCTTTGGATGCTCCGGTGAGAAGAGGCGACTCGTGCCAAGTTGATGGAGTAAAAAGAGGTAGGGGCAGTCCAAAAACAACTTGGGTAGAAACATTGAAGAAAGACTTGATAGCTAGGAACATAATAGAGAACTTGACCTTGGATAGGATAGAATGGAAGAAAATGATCCACGTAGAAGAACCCAACTAGAACTAGGATTAGAGCCGGGTAGATTCATTTTACCTTCTTCATGAATTTTTTCTAAAGGATACATTTAGCCGACTCCAACTAGTTTGGGGCAAAGGCTTTGTTGAATTGAGTTGAGTATTATGCTTCACAGCCACCATGGTTTTAATTTCGGCCAAATGCACTGAAATGGCCGAAAGATTTCAATTTCAGCCATAAATTTAAATTTCGGTCTGAAATTTCAGATTTCCCCAACCGAAACCGAAATTTTGCGAAATCCAAAATTTTGCAATCGAAAAATTGATTTTTATTTTATTTTTTTAAATTTAGTTTAGTCACACAACATAGGCTGGTGGTGTTGGATATATGCATTAAACATTGGAAGAAAAAAGATAGAGATGTTAGACATCCGAGGATTAGGTGGTGGAATCTCAAAGGGGAAAAAATAAATATGTTTAAGGATAGACTACTTAAAGAAGGACCTTGGAGTCGTGACAAAGGGACTAATATTATGTGGAATAAGATGTCTAGTTATATCAGGAAAGTGGCTAAAGAGGTACTTGGAGAATCTAGAGGGAGTATGTCGTCGTCTAAAGATACGTGGTGGTGAAGTGAGGAGGTCCAAAAGGCGATTAGGTCTAAAAGGGGGTGTTTTAAATGTTTGCAGACCTGTAGAAATGAGGAGAACATTGAGAAGTACAATTTGGCTACAAAAGAAGCTAAGAAGGCAATAAGGGGAGCTAGAGGCAAGGCCTATGAGGATTTGTACCACATGTTAGGGACGAAAGAGGGTGAAAAAGATGTTTACAAGCTTGCTAAGATGAGAGAAAGGAAGAGCAGGGACTTAAATCATATAAAATGTATCAAAGACGAGAATCAAAGATTGTTAGTAAAAGAAAATGAGGTTAAAGAAAGGTGGAGAAGCTACTTCGATAAGTTGTTTAACAGAGACCCCGTAGCGAATTTGGGAGAACTTGATAACTCTTCTGATGATACAAACCGGAGGTTTGTCTGTAGAATCCGAGCATCAGAGGTAAGAGTAGCTATGAAAAAGATGAAATTAGTTGAGGCTATGGGGCCTGACGGTATTCCTATTGAGACTTGGAGATGCTTGGGTGATGTGAGTTTGGTTTGGTTAACTATACTATTTAATAATATTTTGAAGACTACGAAGATGCCTGATGAGTGGAGCATAGGGCTAGCAATTTAACCCAGAAAATCGGGGATCCGCCCCGTTCGGAGTGGGGATTCCCCAATCTAGCGCTGGGATGGGGCGGGGACGGGGATTTAAAAAATTCCCCGGTGCGGAGACGGGACGAGGAGGAACTTGGCCCCGCCCCGATTCATTACTAGTACCTTGCATCATAAAAAATAATTTATTTAAAATTTGAAGATCTATCAAATGATCATTTAATTTCCCAAAGGCTTTCACGAGCAAATTAATGAAGAAAAGACGACTGAGGTTGTGCAAATATCATTTTCCATAAAAATATGCTTACGATTTAAGTTTGTCTTATATTCTATAAGTAAGTAGTTCTCACATTTCTTATTTCATTGGGGGGAATTGTATGGGGATTTTTTCCCTGGCGGGGATGGGGATTAGATTTCCCCCGCGGGGCGGGGACGAGGATTCTCCGCAATCCCCGAAGTGGGGACGGGGAATGCAACATCCGGCCCTGCCCCGTTGCCAGCCCTAGTGGAGGAAGAGTACATTAGTACCTATTTACAAGAATAGAGGGGATATCCAGAGTTGCACCAATTACTGAGGAATTAAGCTAATGAGTCACATCAATTTGGCTTCATGCCCGGACGATCGACTATGGAAGCTATCTTCTTGATTAGGAGGTTAATGGAGACATTTAGAGAAAATAAAAAGGACCTTCATATGGTTTTCATTGATTTGGAGAAAGTATGATAGGGGTTCCCAGGAGTGTTATGTGGTAGGTCCTTGAAAGGAAAAAAGTACCTACTAAATATGTTGATATGATTAAGGATATGTACGATGGAGCAGTAACTAGTGTCAGAACTACGGATGGCACATCCAGTGAGTTTCCAATTACAATAGGATTGCACTAAGGATTAGCTCTAAGCCCTTATCTTTTTACTCTAGTTATGGATCAACTTACGGCGGGTATCCAAGACGAGGTGCCGTGGTGTATGATATTTGCAGATGACATAGTATTAATTGATGAAACCAAAGCAGGAGTTAATGCTAAGTTAGAGTTATGGAGAACTACTTTGGAATCCAATGGTTTAGACTGAGCAAGACTAAGACAGAGTATATGGAGTGCAACTTTAGGAATGTAAGGAGGCAAGGCGAGGATGTAATAAATATGACTGGACAGGAGGTACCTAAGTGGGATATCTTTCGCTATCTTGGTTCAATCCTACATTAGGAAGTTGAGATTGAAGAGGATGTTAACCACAGAATAAGAGTAGGTTGGTTGAAGTGGAAGCATGCTTCAGGAGTTCTGTGCGAACGTAAAATTCCTACCAAGTTGGAGGGAAAGTTTTATAAGACAGCTGTGAGGCCAGCCATGCTGTACGGCTAAGAATGTTGGGCCACCAAGAAGCGGCATGTGCATACGGTGAGTGTAGCGGAGATGCGAATGCTTAGATGGATGTGTGGCCACATAAGGTTAGGTCGAATTAAAAATGAAGACATTTGTAAAAAGGTGGGGGTGGCACCAATTGAGAAGAAGATGAGAGAGCACCGCTTAAGATGGCTTGGGCATATCCAACGTAGGCCTTTGGATGCTCCAATGAGAAGAAGTGACTCGTGCTAAGTTGATGGAGTAAAAAGACGTAGGGGTAGTAGACCGAAAACTTGGGTAGAAACAGTGAGGAAAGACTTGAGAGCTAGGAACATAACAGAGAACATGAACTTGGATAGGATAGAATGAAAGAAAATGATCCATGTAGATGAACCTAACTAGTGTCAGGATTAGACTAAGTCAATTTGAACTGGGTAGATCCGTTCACTTTCTTCGTGAAGATTTTCTAAAGGATTCATTAGCCGACCCCAACTAGTTTGGGACAAAGGCTTAGTTGAGTTGAGTTGAGTATAATTCTGAAATTTCGGCCAAATTTTGGGAATTAATAAAATAATACTTTTTTTATTACCAGAGTTGGCCGAAATTTTGGGATTTTGGCTGAAATTTCCGAAACCTAAACCCAAATTTAAATCCATGATTTCAGCTGCCACCGAAACTAATTTAGTTGGATTCGGAAAATTACAAGATTTTGCCTGAAATTTCAGTATTTCGTTCATATTTCAGTCTAAATATGAGAACCATGCAACTTTTCATATATTAAAAAAAAAAAAAAAATTTCTATCGAAATGTCGAGATTTCAACAGAGGCCCAGACAAAAATCAACTCCACTCGCAAAAAAGAGCAGAACAACAGGATTCCTTCAAGATATTTAAAAAAAAAACGACAAAAAAATTAAAAAGAGAAGCCAGTGGTGAGAAATCTTACCTGGATTTCGGTCATGATTTCATATTGAAATGTTTCCGTGATTTTATAAGATTTCGGTCACAATTTGGTACCAAAACCGAAATGTTTCTGTTTCGTTGATGACCGAAACCGACACCAAAATTTAAAACCTTGGCTGCAACTCTGACCATACTAGTTTCTTTTAGGATTAAGCCTCACACCTTCCACTCTAAAAACATTGGCGGCAGTTAGCCATACTAGTTGGTTTAGAACATGTGGCAACAAACAAAAGGTGTGTTCACCTCAAGGGTGAACCACTCATTTATTATTAGTATTGCTCAAGTTCTAAGCACATGTCAACACAGCTACAATCACTAGATGTAAAAGTTTTATGTCAAAGGTTACCTATGCTAAATGAGGATGTAAACCAAACATCCCAAAACTTCAGGTTGATTACATAAAAATCCTAAAGATAGTGGCCAAGCCCATATCATTTTCAACCAGTGTTTCAAAATGCGGCCAAAGCAAATCCTAGTCGACTCGGCACAACACAGTCGTGTACTCAGTTGATGCGGCTGAGTACTCCGTTGACGCAGTCATAACTAGGGAGAGAGTCAAAGGAGTTTTGATTGACTTCGTTGGGCAAAACATGGACTTGGACAAGAACACGGCCGAGGTAAAAGAGAGTTGACTCAGGGGAGTCCAAGATGACACCGGAGAGTTTTAAAATTATGTTCTCATCACAACCAAGGATGGATCTACTAAAGATCTTCTTTTGAAGAGAAAGTACATAATGAAATGGCTCTGACAAAGAAAATAATATAGCCGCTCATTTATGTTGGGAATCTAAGAGCATGAGCTAATACTAGCAATGCATACTACTTAGTGGTGTTTTAGTAACTGGCTAGTAATTGGAGTTTTTTTTCTTTTTTCTTATCAATTAATTGGAAATTAGATGCAAAAGGTGTATTAAGTGACTCAGTGTTTTAAAACTTGATCGAGTAATAGGCAAAGCTGATTCATCTTACTTAGGACAAGGGTCGAGTTTTAGGTGCAACTCTGTTTTTGAAATCCGGAAATAACTCAATCAAGTACTTTAAAAACTAATTCAGTACCAACCGTGGTGTTCCATGGCATATTCGAGTTTTCACACTTTCTTAAGAGAAAAAAAATCAACTGTTTCTTATAGATATTGCTCATGCTCTGAGTTGACTATGTAGGCATCTCCACAGCAATAATTCTCAGTATATGAGCTTCATGTTCCTGTAAGAATTTAAAACACTGCCATGCTAGTAAAATAATAATTGTTCTTCATTGCTGCCAACCTTATACGTGTTGATTTAGTTGAGCCAATCATGCATGCTTAGAATAGCCAATCATGGATGCTCAGAATAAAAATAAGTCATGATTGTATGGTTCTCCTTTACATGAAATCTAGTCTAGGATATAAAAATTGAAGAATTACTGGCAGCAAGGTAATAGATAAAATTTTGAGGAACAAAAGAATTACCTGATCACAGCACACTAGTTTAGTAATCAACGGATAGAATTCTCTAAGATGTCTTCGGAATATCTGACTATTCATGAGGCACATACCTTTAAGAACCTGAATGAGCAAAATAGTTATTGTTCTTTGCAAACCAAAACCAAGCAAATCTATTAAAATCCTAGAAGCGCAGAGAATATAGAGCGGACCATCAATGGCTAACAGCTACAATATTAATAGACCCTATATATTCATATAAGAAAAGGGAATAGTTAATTTCTACTGTTGTTGTCTCTCTCCTTGATCACTTCTTCCTCCATGACCCCTAGCACTGGGAGAGCAAATACTCTAAAGAGTGGCCAAGGCAACAATTGCAAAGCTTTGACATAATTTAAGGACACGTAAGCTGCAGGGGCCATACCCACTAAAAAATTGTCCTATTACATCGGAATCAGAGGACTGTGCACATTCAGAGTACATACAGGGTTGCATGGTGACATAAACACATGTCGAAACAAATACAGAGAATGAACTGGTAGCCACATAGTGGACCAAGATAATAACAGGACACTCCCATGGAATTATATTGTCACAACCAAGTGATAAGTTCATGTCACCTCCAACCCTATCCATGAAAACACTAAAAAATAGAAGTATATTGTCATTTTGGCCAAGAAAAGGTAGTTGACAAGTCAATCACTACACCTTTTGTTATATCTGAATATCAACTTGTTGATATTGTCACCGACGCATCGAAACCAACTTAGAGATATGCTTCACAAGCCTGCCATAATTGACATAACACACATATACACACATACATATAGATGCACTAGCTTAAAGGACATTTGAGATGTATATATCAGGGAAGCAGGATTCTTCCCTGAGAGTGGGGAACTGCGATTCCCCAGTTCACGAATCCGAAACGACAATCTTCCCGAATCCCCAAAAACTGGGAATCCTGGTTCGGATTCGCCGGAAACCCGATTCCCACTTTCGAGAATCGCGGTTTTTGATTCCCTAGAAACATGATTCCCACTTTTGGGAATTGCAGTTTAGTGTTATGTGAAATACGATTCCCCGAAGATTCCTTGGCGATTCCCAACTCCCAAACGATTCCCGACGACTCCCCGGCAAATCTCCGATGACTCTCCGGCGATTTCACGATTCCCGCTTCCGACCATTCCGAGAGCCTTCGGTTCCCGCTGGATTCCTGCTCTAGCAACCTTGGTATATATTCTTTCTTTATCAATGTGTTGCAAGAAGAATTTAGCCATTTTTGTAATTATATTTTATGCCAATAAGAGAGAAGTGCCGCACAATTAGTCATAATATCATATTTAGAAATTTCTCTTCTGTCTCTTCCCTTCTTCCTCCATTCTTCTACAGTACTTACATTAAATGTCCAAATATTAGTGTCCTTGTGGCAATGTAATATGTTAGAAATAACACAGAATCATGACACATCTCATTAAGGGTAGTTTAATAACTTCATATTAAAACTATTGTATGGACGTTTTATAACAAAAATGATAGACACCCCCCCTGCCCCCAACCACCACACAAATTTCATCTCGTCTCCTCTCTTTTGAGAATCAGAGTTTCGGTTGATCATGATTCATGGGCAGTTATTTTCAATCCAAGAGAAGTACACACTCTTTTCTCCTCTTTGAAACCCTAGATCCCTGGTTATTTGCTTGTACTCTTCAAATCCCTAGACACTGTCTTTGAATATTTATCTTCTTTTTGTAGAGTCCAAATTTGATTCTTTATCTTCTTCGAATCCTATTAAGTCTTCTCTAAATCATATCGTCTTTTTATTCAAAACCCTAACCTTCGAATACCTAAATTTCTCATCTACTGAAACCACAATTTATCATCCTCCAAAACCCTAACTTACCAATCTCCGCACACAAAATCTTATTCTTCATCTTCCAATACTCTCAGACCCAAGTCCAGCTTCAAAAAATGCCCTATTTGCAATTTTAAAAATGCGGATTTGATGCGGAACGCGGCCAAGAAAAATCCTTGTCGACTCGGCGCGGATGCAGCCAAGAATGCGGTTGACAAGGTCATAACTTGGGAGAGTCATAGGATTTTATTGACTCTGTAGGGCAAAACGAGGAACATGGATGTGGTGCAATGCGGAACGCGGCAGAGGTAAAAAGGAGTCGACTCGGGCGAGTTCCTTGCCGAGTCAAGGAGTTTTTAAACACTGCTTCAAACAACCCAATACCCTTTTTCGCACCTTCAAACAACCTAAAACCTTTTTCCCCACCTTCACACATTTTGAAACCCAAAACCATCTTCTAAACCCTATTTCCCATTCCGTCAATAAAAAAAATAAAGAGAAAAGTACGGAATGTGGGCTGATGTTTGGAGAAATTACGAATTGTGGGCACCATGTAAAACAAGAACGAAACACGGGCTAATCTTCAAATTCGGGTGGGAAAATGACCCCAATACCCTTCTGACACCATCAGGACCAAGGTGGAGTCCTCGTATGTCGGTCCTTCTGACATGATATCAATCATCCTCGTATGTTGGTCCATGGTACTTGCATCATTCCGTTTGTAGATTCCTTCTTCTTGTATCAGTATTGTGCCGGTGGCGTATCTGCATTATACCGGTGGCGTATCCATTTTCCTTTTTGGTGGCACACAGTTTTTGTACCGTTGGAGTACGTATGTTGTAACTAGCTGTATTGTACCACCCACGTAGCGTACCGGTAGCGTATATCTCGGGTACCGGTGGCGTACCTATCAAGAAATAACGACCTGGTTGGAAAGGGCACCATCATAATGAGGCGTCGTTCCAGGAGGCGGGTAAACTCGAACCGTCACCAAATTACGTCTATTTATTTGTGCCTTGGGTTCTTCTCCCCCATCCCATTCGAACCGTCCCCAACTACTGCAAGTCTGCAACTCTCTTCTCTCAACAATGGCGCAAGACCTCGATCTTTCTACACCAGGGCTCTTTGAGGCTCTAGTAGTGGACGTGGACTCCTCGCCGGAGGCTGATCCTGCAGTTACGGAAGAAGAGATTAAAGAAGAAACCCTTGAACTCTCAGCCCTTCCTCCTCCGGTGTCCGGAAACAAGCCAGAGAAAGGTTCCTCGAAATCTCGCACTCCATCCCCGGACACGTGCGAGATGTACTCCAAGAAGCGCCTCCGAACCTTTGCTGGAAACTTCCAACGATTGGTGAGACGCGCCAAGACTTGGGGTCTGGAGTTCGCCACCGAGTTCCTTCAACTGGGGGATAAGGTGTGTGACCTCCAGATAGGTGGGTGCTGGTCCTTCACAGGCGGAGGTTCCTCCCGAGGCAGACCTTGCAGAGTGATTTTCTTCACTCGGATTTGTCGGACCCAGATCTCGTTATCGAGGAGGCGAGAACTCCTTCTCTGGAAATCTTCCCTAAGGATCCGAAAACACCTTTTTGCCAGTTGTATAGGAGTTTCAGTTGCTACTATCAACCTTTTGTTTTCTGTTTACTTTTATTTTCTATTCAATACAAATGTTTAGAAAGCTGACTGTTAGAAGATGTGTAGTAGTAGATGACTGTTTGTTCAAACCCGTGTATAGGTGATTGATTAATCAATACCATTCTTCTTTGTTCTGTTAATGTCGTCAAGGCCCAGTCCATTTGATATGAACTTGTGGTTACATCATAAATGAAGTATCTGATGCAAAATGTCCGCGATTTTCCACCAAATAATTTTTGGTTAAAAAACCAAACCAGATTCAATACCTAGATACTGGGTAAATTTAATAAATGGTACGCCACCGGAATATACGGTACGCCATCGGAATATAAGGGATGCCACCGGAATATATGGTACGAACTTAGAACCTCACTAAAATGATTTGTTCATCAAGAGTTGGGACAATGTCTCTGTATTTAGGGACATAACGGCCCCAGAAATTGAAAGCAGGGTTGAATAGACAGTAGAGATGAAATGAAAGAGTTCGAATGAAGAAAATGGTGAATACTGAGAGATGGCAGTATCAGTAAAAGACGCCACCGTTCCAGTTCAATGTCCACGTGTCGTGTATCCAACCTTCTATGCGTATTGGCGACGGCCAAGATTTTAACGAACCGAAGTTACTCTGGGTTGAAAGGGAAATTTCAAATCCAAACCAAACCAGCTGTCAAGAAAGGCGCCACCGTTCGGAAAAGTTTTTTTACGATGTGTCAAGCATCCTTCCGTCTGGAGTTATTTCCGACAGCCAGGATCCAAAAGAACCCATGCTTCTGTCGGTTCAAATACACATTCAGACGAACCTAAAGAAGCCTCGTGCAGTGCGCCAACGGATGTGGTGTGGTATTTATGGCACCCACGTAGCGTACCGATGGCGTATATCCCTTGCACTGATGGCGTACCTATTGAGAATTAATGACCTGATTGGAAAGGGCATCATCATTAAGAGGCGTCGTTCCAGTTGGCGGCAAACCCGAACCGTCACCAAATTACGTCTATTTATTTGTGCCTTGGGTTCTTCTCTCTCATCCCATTCGAATCGTCCCCAACTACTGGGTAAATCTGCAACTCTCTTCTCTCAACAATGGCTGAGGGACGGCGCGAAACTAAATATGACCTCTCCTTCCCGCCAGGATTCCCTTTCGTGGATGTGGAAGCTTTGCCGGACAGTAACTACCTCCGGATGTTCTTTGGAGAGCCGGTGGCCAAGAGGACACGCCTGGCTGAGAGTTCCAATCCCCCTCCTCCCACTCCTCCGATAACCAGGGTCGCCACCCTCGAGGATGGCTCCGAGGCTTGTCCCAAGGCGGATGAACTTTAGATTGTATATATAACTTTTTCGTTTGTTTTAACTTTTAATATAATATATGAACTTTTTGTTACATGAGAAATGAGTGTTAGTATGATGATAGAAAATGTCTGTCTCGGTAAATTATTCCATGAGTGTTAGTATTGTCTAGGTAAATTCCATGAGTGAGTGTTAGTATTATAGAGAATGTGGGTAAATTACATCAAAAATGAGTGTTTCCAGAATTATAAAAAAATTATCGGGTGGCAAACGCCGGCATTTTTAAATAACGGCGGCGTTTCTAATGGGACGCCAACGTTACAAATTAAAAACCCCGGCGTATTGGCTGATAAAGTTCGCTAGCAAAATAGAACTATCAGTTTTGAATTAATTACGCTGGTGTTAAAATAAGGATTTCAGTCTCCTAGGTTTGTGCACATCAGTGGCATATTTGTTGTTGTCTAGCACGGATCAAATATTGTTGTGCTTTTTCTTATCTTTATTAGATTAACTCTTCACATGCTGGGTTAAGAAGATGGGTTAGGGTTACTTTTATGGTATATAGGAGTGTTCGCTAGTGATTTGCTACCGGTTAATGAACTCCCGTTCATGTAATAGCAAAATATTGTTTAGGAATGACAATGTATGATGAACGATAATTTGGTAGAAATAGGCATGTACATTAACAATGTTTGATGATCCGTTTCTCTAAATTACAGTAGGGGGCGGGAAAATCGTTGCCCTAACAGAATACATGCAGATACCCTTGATTCATCCTATACCTACATTTTCCACAAACCCCGGCCAAAAATTGATTGCATAGGTTGCGTCTTATATGAGGTATCTCGTCGGCCGTGAAGGAAAAGTCACAGTCCCTCAGTAGGCACTCCATGTACTTCATCACAAATACCCCACAATCAAATCTGCACGCACAGATGTGGTACGCATGATTAATTTTCAGTAGGGGAGATCATAGAGAGAATCGTTTAAATAGACTCACTCGTTGCGCTGCAAGGTTGCTTTATTGCAATCATAATTGGCCACTCTTCGGGATTTTTTCCGCGGGTTATTAATTATATCTCAAAAACTTTCACCTGTGCCGACATTGATTATATATAATGTTAGTATGGTTTTTTCCAACTAAATTGGGAAGCAATATATGATTAATCATAGAGAGCACTTACAGCACTCTCTATAGGTTGGGTGCCTTCTAAGCCCAATGAGTTGAACTTTATGAATGCATTGCATTCCATATCTACCATAAGAAGAACCCAATAGACTCCGGTGCATATCGGAAGAAGTATTCGTTTGATGTCATTAATGGGAATGCGGTCTAACCCGTCTAAGCCCCTGAGGTATGGTGCTAGAGATGGCATGGTCAGGGGGTTGGCTTGATTTAGCTTTGCCTGCATTTACAAGGTAGTAATTATAAAAACCATGGAATGGATAATTATAAAACTCATTAGAAGGCAATCAATGGTGGCTTTCACCTACCGCAAGGCGGCACCGAAGGTAATGCACCGACCCTTACCATGTGCTCCGCTTTCATCCATTCGATTAAGCTGCTCACCATAAACATCAATGACCTACACAGAAAATTGGCCGGCATAAGTCAAGGATCAACCACTACATTTATTGCTAGGAAGGTGTTCAGTAGGCTCACCGAATCTATAACAAGCCCGTTTAATTTATAAAGGGTCATAAGATGGCTCTGCGTTAGAAAATCCTTTTCTCCATCTACTATTGTTTCCCTATAACAGACAAGAGAGCAGCTCAATCGACGTACATGAATTAGCAATATCTCATTCAAAGATTAACTGCATTGAAATAGAAAGACATGGGATTTTTAGTTCTTCCTTACCCTTCACCTAGTGCCAAAAAGGCGTCCAACTTATCGTCTCGACTGGACTCATGGATCTGCAGCCCTCAAACACTATTGTTCTATCGGACCGATCAATAACATTTGCATCCATTTGTATAATACTGACACGGTTAAGTTGGGCTTGCCCTTCTTTATTAAGCACATTTACTTCCCTAGCTAGCTCCCTTAGCTTCCGATCATATTCTTGATATTGTGACTTGACTGTCTGTAGCTCTCCCTTCATCGCCAAAGTCTCTGCTTCGACAGCTTTCCTTAGCAACCTCTCATGTAACAGCTCTTGATGAAGGACATACACAATGTCGTCCGCTGGTTCCTGTTGGACGAGACTATCATCAGCTTCATCCGTAGTATCGCCACCTTTATGCGCAACGGAAGCAAGGGTCATAAGATTGTCAAGGACCGTTATAGGGTTCGATTAATCTGCTTTGCCTTGGTTATCTTCAGGAACTCGAACAACATTGGTCTGTCACAATAACAGATGTGTGTTGAAAATCTCGATGTATAGAAGGATGAAATGTATATAATATCGGTGACGATAATACATTACCGGGTCCATGGAAGGCATAAACCTAACCTCATCCGGAGTCGGTGCTAGAACCCTGATGACCTAGGCATTTTGCAAGCAACTGCTGAGACGAAATAAAAGATGCAGATGACATGCACATTAAATTAACTAATTATTGTGATGTCTCATCTGGGAGTCACCCAACTGCATCTCCTTCACCAATGTAAACATTCGTTTATGCTCAATCCTCCTGCTGTGTACAGTACCTTTCCATTTAAATATTCGTGGGATCGCTTCAGCGTGATTGCAACGCAATAGATTAGTGTGCTCAAACAACCATACCTGAGGTAATGTGGATATACGTTTTACAGTTTTCAAGTAAGACCTTACAATTGTACTGTTGGATTTGCCAGAATGTAATGCGTTATCTGAAGGACAATTAAGCACCCGGTGAGATGACCTTTGCCAGTTGCACTTCTATTTATAGATTGAAGAAGGTAATCGTAGACAGCATATGCCCATGCAAAATTTGATATGTTTTGTAGATTGTCTACAAAAGGGAAAAACGACGCGTCCACCTTGTGGTCTGTCTAATTAAAGAGAAATGTACTGAACAAGAGCAACAACAGAAGTTTAACAACCAAATCAATATTGTCCTCCTTATCGCTGCCTACTAAACTTTTGATTTTGTCACATATTTCGTCTGCTTTTACAGATGGTTTGCTAAATATCCATGCAGGCACATTTGCACTGCGACTACGTCTCATCGGTATTCTTTCGCCACTGATATTTAGGCCTAATACTAATGCAACGTCTGATACATGAAACAAAACTAACTGACCACCTAATTTAATCGAATTACTCTCACAGTCCCACAAACCTAGTAGCATTGATAGGATCTCGTGCAGTGGAGGATCCAAAAAGGAGGTTTACCTCCCTGGCTGCCCCTACTGTGTGCAGGTAAGAGTGAAAACCATAGGGGTAAAATGCATATCTACTTTTATACACTCTCCCTCACATGTTTATTTCTTATTAAAAGGTCTGGCTATACGAGCACCTGACGACCTATACCAGTGCTAACAACAAATATCCCAGATTCCTCATATGGGAAGAAACAAAATCTAAACGCAAACCAGCCAATCTACTGGAGATGGTGAGAGGGCTGTAGGATGACGAGGTATAATAATAAAACTCTGTTATTTATTATCTTATTTCGTTCTACCAGCTACCTAATTTCGAATTCTGAGTAATTGTCTCTCTATTAGGTGCGACTGGAGATAGTTCCAGATGATTGTGAGCTCCATCTACTTACAACTCCCGAAAAGCAGGTAAGCATATAATGAAAGATAATATATGTTGTTCATTATGCCGTTTGGTATTTAAGCAATGAAAAATAAGCAAACACTTGCTTGATGGTGCAGGCAGATGCGGACTGCCTTCCCGAGGAAAGGGAAGATGGGCAACAGTCGGTTGAGATGGAGATGGAATTGCCTGAAGCCGTCCAGCATGTGGTTGAGCCGGAAATCGAAATGTCAGAAGACGGCGAAGAGGTCGTTGACTCACAAATTGAATCATCAGAAGAGGGGGATGTCAGTACAAGATTTACGATCCAACACAGAACGTCGTGGGCAGAGAAGAAACTGACATATGACCTACTTGATCCCCACTCTCAGGATAAAGTTATCTCTGATTACTTCAGCAGCGAATTCGAGTATGTAATTTAGAACCATAACACAATTTATTTACTCTGTTCCATAGTGCATACAATAAACACTTTGATTCTTTCTTCAGTAAGACTCTACAAATTACCAATAGAAGTCACTGCTCAAAGGAGGAGCTGAGGACATTGTATCATCCTGAGGGTCTAGTGCACAGCTCGGCAAGTACCCACCTTAGTAAGAGCTTACATATATATCGCCGAGGCATATTTCGAATAATTTATCTCATTTAGCTATAAATCTCATTCCCTTGAAGGTGATAAATGTGTACTCCGATCTTTCTATATCCAAGACAGCGGACAAACGATGTGTATGCCTCCCTACCTATGTCTCAGTAAGTTCTGGACCTGAACGCTTTAGCATTACCATAGCCTCTGTTTTTATCCCATGCTTATGCGTTGCCCTTTAATTGCCATGCTTTTTAGGAGCTTGTGAAGCATGGTAAGGAAGATGCGACCATCATCAATTCCTTCCTATGCGATATGAATGGGGTGGACAGAATCCCGGGAAACACTGGATATTATTAATGGTCAGTATGAACAAAGGAAAAAATATAATGTATGATTGACTGGCCAGAGCTCATTGTAGGAAGCTTGCAAGGGGAATGGTAGGTTTCTTGCCTAGTGATATTCCATAGTTCGGTGGATGGATTTTCTCAATAATCTCTGCGTGCAGATTACTTTCTTTAGGAGGGTTCTAAAAAGATTTCAACCTGAGGCGGATACGTAAGAAGATATCGTCGAAACAAGAAGACCAAAGCAAGAAAACTCGTGAGTACTCCTCGTGCACCGTTAAGACAATATCCTCTTCATCTATTTTCAGGTGCAGGTTACATAATATCAACCACTAAAATTTGTATTGCTAGGTTCGATTGTGGGATGTTCGTCATCGAGTTCATAAAAGCTCTGTGCCAGTACAAACAAATCGAGTTCACTAAGGTACTAATTCTTAGAAGCATACAAAGAAACTACTCATTAGTCGTGTCGTCAAGGCCAAAATCCATTTGATATTAAGTTCTGATTACATCACAACCCATCTGGAAATTAAGACGACGTAATTAATATCACAATCCATTTCATATTGGTGGCACTGCACCTCGAATCATACGGAACCTGCAAACAATTAAGTTCTTCAACTACAATCAAAATCACACCTAACATAACTACCCAACCCATCTCAAGGAATGGTAGTTTTACTCTTCCTCACTAGTGGGGCAGTGAGGAGTTAAAATTTATCTGGGAAGGTTACAGAATGTAACACAAACTACTAATTCCCGGTGGCGTTCTTTACCTATTCGGTGGCATACAATACACCTTTCAAAAGGGTATGCCAACGGAATCGCTATCGGAAATTAATATAACGCCGGCGCTATATATTAGCGCCACAAGAGAATTACACAACGCCAGCGTCATATCAGTACGCCACCGGAAACGCCAGCGCTATCGAATTTACCCAGTTAATGAGGCAAGGTGGAACTGATAATGCCACAGCAAACACCACCAGAAATGTCAGCGCTATCGAATTTACCTAGTTAATAATGCAGGGTGGAATCGATAGCACCACCGGAAACGCCACCTGGCGCTATCGAATTTACCCTGTTAATGAGGCAAGGTCGAATCGATAGCGCTACTGCTACCGTATCGCCACCGGAAACACCATCACTATCGAATTTACTAGCTTTTTATAGAAAGTCGAATCGATAACACCACCAGAACACGATAGCGCCACCGGTATTATGATCACAAAGGTAAGATAAGAAAGGTGATTCGAAAACGCCACGAGTAGGTTATAACGCCACTGTTATTTTAGTGTTTTCTTCACATGACCATTTAATCTAGAAAATGACGTTACTTCGGTGGGGTCCCCACCGTTTGTTTCCAGATATCACGTTACTTACTAACATGGAACATGAAATAACTGTAGAAACGAATGGGGGGAGAGGATTTGATGAACGGAGGGAGTTTGATGAACAAATGCAAGGGTGGGACGGTATTGGTTTAAATTTTTAGTAACACCGGCGGTAATAGTAAAAGACGCCACCGTTCCATGTAGATGTCCACGAGTTGTGGATCTGATTGTCTATGCATATTGGCGACGACGGAGATTTAAACGAACCCAAGGGACTCTGGGTTCAAATGGAAATTTTGAATCCAAACCAAACCAGCTGTAAATAAAGGCGCCACCGTTCGAAAAAGTTTATTTACGACGTGTCAAGCATCCTTCTGTCTGCAGTTATTTCCGACGGCCAGGATCCAAACGAACCCAAGCTTCTGTCGGTTCAAATATACATTCAGACGAACCGAACGAAACCTCGTGCAGTGCGCCAAACATAAATGGGGGTGAGATGCATTAAATACAGGGGGTTTTCCCTCCGAAGAAACTAATAAAATAATGTAAAAGTGAATGATGAGGACCAACATCCCAGGACTACTGATGGTGTCAGAAGGGTATTGGGGTCATTTTCCCACCCGATTTTGAAGATTAGCCCGTGTTTCGTTCTTGTTTTAAAAGGTGCCCGCAATCCATAATTTCTCCAAACATCAGCCCGCATTCCGTACTTTTCTCAAAAATAAAACCCTACCTCCCTTTCCCCACATTTGAACAGCATATATCCCCCATCCAATCATTTGGCTATTTTCAAATCCCAATCTTTCTCACTTTTTTTACTCTACCTTTAGTACCTCTTCTCTATCTTTTTTCCCATAACTTTCTCAACTAGTTATAATTAAATTATCCCATGATAACTTCTCTACAACAACCAGATCACTCCTATTGCTTGTGCCCAAGACATATTTGATCACCTTGTGTACCTCTTCTCTATCTTCTTTCCCATAACTTTCTCTACTAGTTATAATTAAATTATCCCATGATAACTTCTCTAGAGCAACCAGATCACTCCTATTGCTTGTGCCCAAGACATATTTGATCACGTAAATGTCGGTTACAACAAGCAGATCACTCATTTTTTTCTTTTCTTTTTTGAAAAAACAATTCCATTTAAAACGTCTAAAACACATTTTTACAAGTTTTTTCCAATTTTATTCCTCTCTTCTTTCTTAATAACATATTTGCTATCAAGGGGATAATATGCTCCCTCGGGCGACCTCTGACCCTCGACGAAATCCAAAGCAATCTACAAAGATCCTCGATCTTATTCTCCGAGGAATTTTCTACATGGTTCCTCTATTTTCAAGTCCTCTCAAGGTGCGTATTCTCTGCTACTTTGATACATTGTTTCCTTTCCCTCTATTTGGATTTTTGTTATCGATCCAAACGCATGTAAATTAGGGTTTCTTTTGAGTTCTCTATTTAGATATAAGGTTTAGGGTGTTATGGAACCCGAGAGGAATACTCAAAACATCATTGCATCGAGTTCAAATTCAGGGTGCTTTGCTTCGCAAGTCACACACTCCAATTTCTAAATCGGAGACGGAATGCCCGAGCATCTGAGAACAACAGTGAAGTGATCTTTGTTGGTGTTTTTTTTTATCTCCGTTGGTGTTGTTCAACCTTATTGGTAAGTCAGAATAAGAATAACTTTATGTCGCAAGGTGGTCATTGAAACTATTCCAGTGACTTCTGATAGGTCATTTATGCTAATAATATGAAGATGCGGCTGAATGGTGATTGCCTTGTATCATTTTTCTCAAAAAAGTTCGGAATGAAAAGGGAGAAAACAACTTTGGGTCTCTTTGGATGCCAAATTGGCTACTTCTCTTTGGGAGTATTTTATCTCTGCCATTTTATGGATGTTTCCCCCTTTTACACATGCACATTTTGTCTCGAACCCTCAACTCCTTAATACACTTGATACTTTTTGGATAATAACTTGGCACCAATTGCAAGCTTACGAAGAGACAAATCCAATCTGAGACATTTCTAGATATCTTGATTTTTCAGAAGGAGTAACTTTGTGAGTGAACATTTAAGTGATTTATATATTGTTTTATAGCTCATTGAGAGACCCTCATCAATTGCTAGAGTTTTTTTTTCAAGTTTCTATGATTTCAGGACTTAAAAGTAGCTGGATGAACATTACAGTTTTAATTATTTTGGTTTCTAATTTCAGCTTTAAAAATCATTGTGTATTTAAGTACTGACAACTGGAGCAGTTTCTATTTTATAGAAACCCTTCTTGAAGACTGATGTGGACTGGGTCTCCGATTGAAGCCCCTGGGTTTTACATACTAATAGTCATTTAGTGGTTTTTCTTACTTTGTAGTAAGGGTATGGTTGTAATTAGAGTGTATTTGAGAGGCCTTATAGTAAGGGTATTGTTGTAATAAGTGTGTGTTGAGAGGATAAATGTAGTGAAGGGTAAATTTGTAATGAGGAGGAAGTGGGGGTTGATGGGGTGGCAAGATAGTTGGGGCCACATGGAGGGGACCACATGAGGTAGTTGAGGATTTGACATGTGACATTTGGGGACCACAAGGACCCATGGACAGGTGTCACATTCTCATGCATTCACTCTCCCTATAAATAGGGGATGAGGAGCCCACCTCATGGTTCCCTGCTCATTTCTCAAGACTCCACCAACTCCTGCTCGCCCGGGACTACCTAGGCTGGATCCATCGAAATTCAGATTCATTTTTCGAGGGTCCGGTGGCTCCCATCCCGAAGACAGAAGAGCCACCTGGGTGAGGTTACTTTAAATATGCAAAGTTACGATTTTGGATTAAAGATAATGATATTCTTAGATTTATGGTGTTACATTTACATGTACTGAGATATGATGACACATACAAGTGAACCGCTTTATTTTTCCAGGGTCCGATGGCTACCATCCCGAAGACCTATGATTTGTGGACACGGACACGAGTGTCGCGTGTCGACATGGACACGGAGTGTAGGACACAGCAAACCCCCAAACTTTAGAAACGGGGACACGGCTAAAATAGAAAGTATATGTAATCATGATTTGTGGATATGGATTCGTGTGTCCAGTTTCGACATGGATAAGAGTTTTCTAAATGAGGTAAACACAATATTCAATTAAAAAAAAGAATGTCAGACATGACAAGGTACAAAACATGTCCACACACCCACATTAAGTCTAACAGTTCCAGCAATACAAGTAAAAGTGTCCAAAGGAGTGTCGACACGCGTGTCGTGTCAGACACGGCAGGACAAGTGAGTTGGCAATAAATTCGAAGTGTCGGCCAAATCATAGCCGAATACGGATGAGCCACCTCGGTGAAGTTACTTTAAATATACAAAGTTACAATTTTTGATTAAAGATAATGATATTCTTAGAAATATGGTGTTACATTTACATGTACTGAGATATGATGACACATACATGTGAACATCCCCTATTTTAATCTGTTTTTTTTAAGGGAGATGATATTTTCACCCCCTCTGCAATACGCATTTGTCCCCCTTAAACGTGAACGGGCAACTTTAACGCTTTTTGACGTCAAAAGGGGGGCAAACGCGTACTCGAGGGGGGGGGGTGAAAATATCATCACCCTTTTTAAAACCAAAGCTTATTCAACTGATTTTATTCATTGAACGTTTTTTTTTTTTTTTTTTCGTTTCTGTTTTTTTACCATTTTTTACTACGTTTTTTAATCAATACCGTATTAAACCTGAATTTTAACAGTCTCATTTTTTTGTCGTATGAAGTTTTGTTAACTATGGTCATGACTAAACAAAGTTCAACTCATCAGAGCTTGGCTCAATTCTAACCCTCACTCTCAGAGGTCCTCGCTCAAGTTCTAAATATCACCACCTCTAGATTTGAAACAGTTTTAGGCTCAAATCGTCCAACTCCAAATGTAGCTTCAAAACTGACATAAAGGGAATCTATATATTTAAGAGTTTCTGAATTAAGGCAAAGGTTTATTTAACCAATTTGCTTCTACATGCAGCAGCCCCTGATTAAGAAGGAAAAGGTCCAACGTTCAGGAGGGATATAGAGATGTGGCTTGGAGGACATGCACCAGTATATTGTGGCAATCAAATCACACTAGAGTGCATTTTTAAAGTCAAGTTACTTGAAAGGTGAGATCTTTTATTTGACGGTGGCGAAGTGTGCGACTCAAAACAATGGAGGGACATGCTTCCGTTGAAAGAGAAATGATTAAAGAACAGCAGATGGATTGTTAGGAAAAGGAAACAACTACTTCTGAGCTGTTAAGTGGTTTGGCAGTTCGGCAATTGCCCTCTTTCAGACCTTGTCTATAACGTCTTTGGCTTAGATCTGTAACGCAAGGTAAAAGGCATCTTGACATTATTGAAAATATGAAATCCACAATGTTGAATATTTCAGTGACAAGTTGGTTTGGATTTCTAATACCTCTGACCATTTCTCAAATAGATATGCTTAGTTGGAATGCAGTTCGTAGTAAATTGTTGCATAAAACCTGGCTACAGTTTATATGGAAGGCCTACCAACGAAGGTAAGTTGCTTTCTCTGGAGAACCTTTGCAAGAGCAATTCATGTGGATTGTAGGATTAAGGATATGTTTATTCCTGTTATGTCCAGATGTAATTGTTGTGAGGAGGTGAAGGAAGCTTTGATCATTTGTTTGTTGAGAGTGATGTAGCAAGAGATCTATGGAGTCACTTTGCGAATAAATTAAAAGTCCCTCTCATTCAAAATCAACCAATCACCGGAAGGCTCCTTCAATAGTTTGAGCGGTCAAAATGAAGAAAAAATTCATGTTTGGCTTCTTACTGAAGGTTATTCCATGCACTATCAGCGATTAAATTTGGAAGGAGAGACATATGCTACGTATGGAAGGTGGTTCTAAAACTTCTAAAATTATTGTTAGAGCAATTACAGATTGGGGGAAGCATGCTTGCAAGGTCTTTTTTTCATCTTCGGAGTGCAGCTACTGGGAATTGTTGGCTCTTCCGACTTGGGTATTACCCCAAAGAAGGTTATGACTCCTACAATTTTAAATGTTTCATGGATGAAACCGAAGAGATTGGAAAACAAAAATTTAAACACAGATGGGGCATTAAAAGGCAATCTAGGTGTATCAGGTGGTGGAGTTATCTTTAGAGATCGTATGGGTAAGATTATATTTGATTTTTCGCTTTTTTTATGACAATGATACTAACCTGTAGGCTGAATAGAGAGGCATTTTAGATGGCCTTAGATATTCTAAGAACTAGGGTTTCATTGAGGTTTGGATTGACGGTGAAAGTCAGGTTTCGATAGAGATGATCAACGCCAATAAGGAGCATCATGGTCTACTAATTATTACAGTTGGGATTTAAAAGATCTCACTGTTGAGATCAAGTTGAGGTTTATCAATCAGTATAGAGAAAGGCAACCAAGTAGCCGATTCCCTTGCTAATTTCGCCTGTGATATGAAATGTAATCAAGTCTTTTGGGAATGAAAAGATCTCCCTAGTCTTGCTAGTTAAGGTGTGATGTATTTGGAATTCCGAATATTCGGTCTAAGTGATTTCTTTCTTGGTTTTTGGGTGTTGAGGCAAGGCAGTATGTCCTCTTGTATCTTTCGAATAATATCAATAAAATTTACGGTATTGGCCCGGTTCCTAGATGAATTTTTTGTTCAAAAAACATGCGTATGTAACGTGTATGCGTGCACACACACAAATATATATAAGTTATCTACACACTAGCTTAAAAAATACAGTGGAGGGCCATATTGTTTGCGTGATCCAAACCATTCATTTGATTGGCCCTTGCATAGAAAGGGTGTCCACAAAAATCAGCTCCATAGGATCATCCCAACCCTATGATTTATGGAGGTAAAATGGACGTGTATAAACATTCACAAATCTGTCCATTTTTTACCTCCACGGTTCGAGGGTTAGGATGATCCTATGGAGCTGATTTTTTGTGGACACCCTATCTATGCGAGGGCCAATCAAATGAATGGTTTGAATCACCCAAACAATATGCCCTCCACTGTATTTTAAGCTAGTGTATAGATAACTTATCTACACTTGTGTGTAGAAACCATTCTCTCTCTCTCTCTCTCTCTCTCTCTCTCTCTCTCTCTCTCTCTCTCTCTCCATATATATATATATATATATATGAGATTTTATATGGTGGCCGACCGTGTGGATGTAAAGGTCGGAGAGAGAAAACCATCTCTCCCTTGATTTTTAATCCAAGAGAAAGCCCCCTTTTTTTACTTTTCCTTGGTTCAGAAATCAAGGCAGCAGGTTTTGTCTCTATCCGACCTTTACATCCACACGGTCAGTCACCATATAATTTCTCTCTCTCTCTCTCTCTCTCTCTCTCTCTCTCTCTCTCTCTCTATATATATATATATATATATATATATATATATATATATATATATATATATAGACACACACACATAGACATATGCAAACTCTGTCACGTTCTTTAGCATGAATGCCCTCATCCACATGAGGTCTGTTGCTTTACGAAGCCTGGGAAAAAAGTATGATGTTAACAGCCTCAGTTATATAAGGCTGCTCAGCCCCTTGTTTTGTTTCTTTTGTTTTCTTTTAATAAGTTCATTTCATCTTTCAAAAAAATTCACAAAAAAGTTCATTGAATTAAGTACAATGGTAGAACTGGCAACCAGTATTACAAGAAGCATATTGCCTAGTATAAGAAATTCTTGTCTCCTATAGGAAGGTTATATTTCAGCAAGTAAACCTATGCAGCATACCATGAATAAGAACAGAAGCCCTAAAAAATTGTCCATACCTTAACTATAATAGGAGAACGTAGTTCAAAAACTTGATGAATGTCAACACTTGCAGCCTCGCCTGTGCTCGGATGGAGGTCAGATGCCTCCTTCAATATCTGTCCACAAAAAGATACCAGTTTCTCTTCTGCTATGCCCTTGATCTTCTCTTCCATGTTGGCAATTACAGTATTGCTTGGAATGCTTATTGAAGATTCATCGACAGCATGTGAAGAATTAGCATCCACTGATTCCTCAGAACTGGCAGTAAACGTTGAAGTTGTCTTTTGTAGGACATCTAAATAAATGGAGGTTCCAGCTATTTCTTGGCGAAGAAGATTCAAAGGCGGCCTAAACACCAATGAGTTAGGTTAAACGAAAGGCTCCAGCTATTGAGAAAAAAGTAAATTGGAAATCGGATGCTCACCGTTCGGAAGGTATATGATGCATACGCATTCTAAGGTTGGAATATGAATTATATGAAGCAGCAAATTCTAGAACAGATAGCAAAATGTCCATAATAGAAATCTTCTGTGGGACCTTCAACTTGCTCCAGTATTTCCTCTGGAAGTTCAGACAATACATTAATGAGCACCCTTCATTTTTCAGTTGGAACCCACCCTTAATTTTAATATCCTGACTCTAGTAGAACTAGTCAAGCAAAAAAGAAGAAAAACATAAAGGAACTTAGTGCCAGCTATCCTGGCAAGAGTACTTAGAAATATCAGGTAAATGGCACATGGTATGGTAACCTACATGTATGAGCATTCTGCCTCAGAAGTCTATATATAAGTCATCAAGTTGGATGTCTAGCAAATCTATAATATACAAGAAACAGATTCTACCTGAATACTATCAATGGCACCTAGAAGCAGTAGCTGAGTGATGCATTTGCCCCTAATTGTTCCCAATAGTTGGTTCTCTTCCTCATCCTTAGGAGTAGGTTCAACGGCATCAGGAATCTACAAAGATATTCAAAAAAGTGAAAGACGGCCACATAGCTGCGGATATTGTTGTCAGAAGAAACAGCTGCACTGAGTAACATTATTATTTTCATAATAAGCACAACTCAATTTGTTTAGAACAAAAATTATGACGGAATTTCTGGCCGTAGTAGAAATCAAAATTTTGAAATTTCAAAATCCTTTTCAAGTTGGGACCAAATTGCATAGTAATAACTTGATGTCCCAATTGGACAACATGTTTCCAGGTTATTGAACATATGTCAAAAAAATGGCACCACTAGAACTAAGATAAAAATGATTCATTGCCCATCTAATCTGAATAAATTTGTTATCTGAGAATCGATTGGTTAGACAAGATTTTCCTAAGTCTAGCCCAAGTTTCGTCCAAAACTGTACTATAACTTTCCAATTCAAATATGATGCATATATCCCTATGTCTAATCTGGATGAATCGGCTATGAGAGAATTGATTGGTTAGGGTCAACGTTGTCAAAATCGTACGATTCTCGATTCGAATCGTACGATTCAAATCGAATCGTACACCTCACGATTTAAATCGTTAGCTTGAATCGTTTTTTGGATTGAATCGTACGATTCAAGTTTGAATCGTACGATTCGATCGTGAATCGTACGATGCAAGTGAATCGTCCGATTCAATCCAGAATCTGTTTTTTTAAATAAAGTGGGCCCCACAACTTATGTAAAAGGGTTTTTACGACTTTATCTTCCCATTCTCTCGACTTCTCATGTTTACGACGCCTTTAGGGTTACAAAAGCACCCAAAAAACCCAAACCCACTTCGATCTTAGGGTTCCAATCTCCTCCTCCATTCGCTCAAGGCAAGAAGAAGAAGAAAGAGTAGAATACGAGACGAGGAAGAAAAGGAAAAGAAGAAAGCTCCCAAACCCACTTCGGTTTTAGGTAGGTTTTTGTTTGCTGTTTTTTTTCTCCTCCTACCTTCTCCATCACTCCGGCTCTGTTTGTTTTCGATTTTGAGAAGTGATTTAGTCTGAAACTGATTATTAGGCTCTGTTTGTTTTGGATTTTGAGAACTGATTCAACTCCAATCAGTTCTTAAAATCCAAAACAGATAGGGGTGACCCTTTGCTCTGTTTGTTTTCAATTTTGAGAACTGATTTGGAGTCCAAAACTGATTAGCTCTGTTTGTTTTGGATTCTGAAAACTGATTCGACTCAAATCAGTTCTTAAAATCGAAAACAGATAGGGCCTACCCTTTTCTCTGTTTGTTTTAGATTTTGAGAACTGATTTAGAGTACAAAACTGACTAGGCTCTGTTTGTGTTGGCTTTTGAGAACCGATTGAGTCTGAAACTGATTAGGCTCTGTTTGTGTTGGCTTTTGAGAACCGATTGAGTCTGAAACTGATTAGGCTCTGTTTTTGAGAACCGATTGGACTCCAATCAGTTCTTAAAATCCAAAACAAATAGTACTGACCCCTTTTAGGCTCTGTTTGTTCTGGATTTTGAGAACTGATTTAGAGTTCAAAATTGATTAAAAGGCTCTGTTTTTTTTTGGATTTTGAGAACTGATTTCGAGTGCAAAACTGATTATTAGACCCAAATTTACGTTTAATTGTGGGTCAAATAATCTGTTAATGTTATGTACTCACAATCTGTTCTCACAATCCAAAACAAACAGAGCCTTTAATCAATAATAGAAGTCTCGATTTTAATCTAAAACAAACAAGGGTGTGTCGTGTGCCCTATTATGTTTGTTTGAACTGAGTTATGAATGGTTAATTAATTTTACTTATGAGTTATGACAATCGGTTAAGTGGTTATCAAGCAATTCATGTTATTTATTTTAATCGTTTTGAATGGAAAATTGATAATTGCTCTTTTTATTCGTACTTGTAATTTTTCCTATTTTTTATTAATTTTTCTGATTTTTATATATAAATCTGAAAAAATCTTACGATTTATGATACGATTCCGATTTTCAGAACATTGGTTAGGCTAGATTTTCCAAAGTCTATCCAAAGCATTCATTTGATAGGTCCTCATATAGATAGGGTGTGCCCAAAAAATCAGCTTCATAGGATCATCCTAAGCATTTGTGGAGGTTAAAAATGGGCAGATTTATAGAGGTTTATACCCGCCCATTTTAACCTCCACACGCACACGCGCAAACACACATGTGCGTGCGCGCTCGCGCTCGTGCTTCCACCAAAATGATAGATCTTGGCAACTCAAAAACTGAGACATGATATGACTCTATGATCATAAACACGGAAACTTTAAAACCATGGGCTTAGTCACAAAACTAAGAGAAGCCAAATTTATAGATTTAGGCAAAGTTTCCTCATATTGTGTAACATGAAATATAAAAATAACGATTCATGAAACAATAGGACCAATAAGATAGATAGCAGAACTTCTTCATTGTTAATATTCTTTGTTAAACTTCGTGATAGATAACCCACACAGCCAATTCATATGGATAAAAAGGAGAAAGAACAAGAAAGAGCAGAAAAAAGAAGAAAATATGAAGTAAATAGAAATTGTTGAGGTTGTCAGTCTAACTATATATCCCATATGCTTATATACAAGTGTAGGTTCATAATTGCATAAAATGCCCTAGGGCCATCCGAAGATGGGCCTCAACCTACAATATAAATAGACTTCTTAAATAACTAACACTCCCCCTCAAGATGAAACATAAATATCATTTATGCCAAGCTTGGAACACATAAATACCAAACTGACTACCACCAAGAGATATTGTCAGCAAACTACACTCACGGTTTTGAGTCATCACACTATATTTTCACATTTACCACTGCCAGCATGATCTCCCCATGACTCACAACCACTTCCTCTGCCTACTGAATATGCCTAAGAAAGACTACTCTCCAAAAATGAAACCCCTTTGTGAAGTAATAAGACAAAACAACACTGTCCTCAAGAAGGCAGAACAACAGCCCACAAGATGGCATAACAATTCACATGAACGTGTAGAAGCTCCCCACAAAGAAACAACAATCCAAATTAAGAGTGCACCACAATTCAATACAGCACACTCGCAACAGCAGCAACGGCACACACAAAGCATCAGTCTAAGGTAGTAATCATACCAAGGCAGCATAATTAGTCCATATGAAGCATCTACACAGCGATAGGGTCTTAGACTCCAACAGTCGCTCAAAGATTGCACAAAAATCTACAAAAAGACTGCATAGCAGTCCATGCACTACAGCCCACACAGACGCCACAACATCCCACAAAAAAGCTCCAAAGTAGCCCACAATAGGCACATAAAGATTAAAGACTACATTATAGTTTGGAGTAGCCCACACAGAACAGCTACACAGTCCAGACAGAACAACACATAACATCAACTTCATGTGGAGGCAACATAATGTGCATAGCAAATCAGCAGTCCACAAAAGGCACAACAACACGAAGGTACAACCGCCTTCACATGGGGGCCAGGGATAGTACAGAAGCTACAAGTAGATACACAAAGTCTGCATATGAAGGTGGAACATTGTGATGACCCTGCAAATGGGTCATCTCTTTGTAATGTTCGTTGATGCATTTAATAAAGTTACTTTTCAAAAAAAAAAAAAAAAACATTGTGATGACCCTTTTCTTCAATCTAAATGACAGGCCTTTAACCCTCACCAAGCATGGCTACATTGCATACACATACCACAAATGAAGACACTGTCATTTAACACACCATATATACAATACCACATTGATAGAAGTAGATGGCAGATGGGCAATCTCACTCTAATCTCTTCAATAGCAATTCATTCACATACAAAAGAGGGGGACATTACATAGAGGGATGTTGTGGAGAAAATGTGGCAAGATGGTAGTTGTTGGGTCCAAGGGTACACTACTCTTAGAATGGATGGTGGATAAAGGTAGAGGATGCTCATTGCATCTTCTTCCAAGAGTTGGATGGATGGAAGGGTGCCCAATGTAGGAGATGCACTATCTCACTACCATGGTCGGCTTCACTAGCCAAGTTCACTTCAATACATGGAGATAACAAGCAAGCATAATTCCTTTTCCTTACCTAGACAAGCTACTTATAACCAACACAAAAGGGGGGTGCCCATATCAAATCAATGCCTAAGCAAAATGTTCAAGAGAGTGACTTTTGTCAAGGATGGACATAAGGGGTTCCCCTATCATTTCAATACCACGGTAGAAATTGTCCAAAGTGTGTCCATCTTATATCCTCTTTGAATGCTAGATGAGCCTTGACCCTATGCCCATTGGCCTCACAAGTGGACCACTTCCACATGATTCGACTCTACGAATGATATGTCCAATCACACAAAAGAGGCCCCATACGGACCAATCCTTGCATTTCCATCCGATCCATAATACTTGATCAATGTTCCTAAAAAGGAACATTACAAATCTCCCCTTCCCGAATTGCTTACCCCCAAGCAATTGGAAAAGAAATGATACTACTATGTCATTGTGTCGCCCGCGATCGAATGGGAACCTAGGTGGTATGTTGGGGTCATGTGCTTGAAGTTGTCCATGAGAATGGAGAAAATAGCGACGACAGCCCTTTCGATTGATGTTAGGGTGCCATGTCGGTTCCACGAGATAAGGGACAATTACGAATTGAGCTCCTCTATACGGCATGACCACATGTGCCCATGCCAATGTGAGGGTCAATGAGTGAGCGATGTGCCAAGAAACATACCCATCATGGGCCACAGACTCCTGTAATAAATCATGTACCCCTTGTAATAAATCATGTACCTTGATTGCCTCCTCTTTATACGGAGGAACATCAATGATATGCACTTGAACACTTGGTCCCTCGTCTGTAGCATCACCCCTACTATCACTGTGATCATCAACAATCACTTCACACTTGGCCTCTGAATCAGCCCCAATCATATCAATATGCACTGGCGTATGATGTGTTAGCGGTGGTGTTGGCGTAGGCATGCAAGTTAGTAGTGGTGGTGTTGGTCTAGGAGTGCAAGTCACATCACACTCGCTTCGCTCTCGACCGATGTCGTAGTATCCTTTTGAGCCATTGGCATGTGTGGATGGAGGGTTGGTATATCTATATTGAGAGGAGTAGAAATGGCCCTCTCCAAATTAAGGGACTCGGTCACTGCCCCGAAATTGTCACCCCTACTAGAGTGAGTTGACAACCGCTCCAAAGCCTCGAGTATGGTGCACTCAAGGCGGGCAAAGCGAGTGTCGATAGCAGCAGCGAAGCATGCTACCAACCGCTCCTCTAAATCATTGTCCCTAGACCACCTCTGTGTTGACTCCATGAGGTCTTTCCGAATGAGTCCACTTAGGTGGAGGTAGTCAATCTAATAGCTTTAGTTTTCTCACAGACCACACAACAAATAGTTGGTGTGCAGTCCCTCGTAGGCCACATGACAAATAGTTGGTATGCAGACTAGAAGACCTTGCTACTTCAAGTGAAACAGCATCACCGTCCAGTTTTCACAAACATAACACAATCACGGTTTTGAACAGCAAGGTAGTATACTCCACCTAAGAGAACTCCGCAGTCAAAATCAGTGTTTAAAAAGACGAATGTGACGAGGAACGAGGCCAAGAAAAATCCTTGTTGACTCGGCGCGGATGCGACCAAGAACGTGGTTGACGCAGTTGACACGGTCATAACTCAGGAGAGTCAAAGGAGTGTTTATTAACTCTGTAGGGCAAAACGCGGAATGCAGATGCGGTGCAATGCGGAACGCATCCAAGGTAAAAGGGAGTCGACTCGGGCGAGTTCCGAGTCGAGTCAACGAATTTTTAAACACCGGTCAAAACATAAGAGGTGCAGAAGTCCTTAAACTACGGGACAGCAGCCATGAAAGCAATGACAGCAATTTCAGAAATACACAACAGTTCACACTTCACGAAAGCGAAACAGTCCACAAAAGAATATATTGATAGGGTTTCAAGATGAAGGAAATAGATGGAGTGGTAGGATAAAGGCTAGGCTTTTGAACAAAAGTGATATGTTGAAACTCAATAACTAAACCCAAGAATATTAAGTTCTTAGGACAGATCGAAAGTTCTTTGCCATAAACATGATCAAACTAATAGAGATGATAAGCACAATATGGCAAGTCAGCAAAGAGGAAAAGGACATCAATAGATAAATAAATGTCAACTCCAGAGATTATAGCAAATACAGGAATTTGGGTTTGAAATAGTAGTAGGACTAGGGTTTCAAATTCTAGGCTTTGGTTCTAGAAGGGATCATATGAGAAATTCGAACATAGATCGGATATTAGGATTTCAAGCACAAATATGATTAGATGGAGATAAAATTAGTCTTAGAATTGGTGGAAAGAAGGGAATTACGGTTTAGATGGAGTTTAGGATTTGAACTACGAATAGGCTTTGGTAGAAGAAAGGTTGAAAGTCGGGCTTCAAGGACTATGGCAAGGATTTTGAACAGTTTTATGACTAGGGTTTTGAACTAAGGTAGAGAAAAAATTAGGATTAGGTTTCCAAGATTCAAATGGTAGAAAGATGTAGTAGTTATGTTGTGGCTAGGGTTTCGAATTGAAGATGTTGAACTAGGGTTTTGAAGATGAATACTAGATTGAAGATGAGGATTACAGTATGGGGATGAAGAAAAGGCCTCTTCTTAATTACATGCCTCTTCCAAATCTTGGGCAAGATCTAGAATTGCTTTGATGCCATGTCAATATTCACAATGGATCACCCACACAGCAGTTCGTAAGGAGAAAGGAGAAGAATGAAAGGAAAGAGAAGAGAAGAAAAGACGAGGCGAATACAAATCACGGATGTTGTTACTCCAACCCCACATCTGGTGCAATCTCGGAAAAACACATTGTTTGAAGTAAGAAGCTAGCTACAAACTAGCAAAACTCAAATGGCAAAGCAACAGTAAAATCAAGAGCTCCAAGATGCTCTGAAATTCTACTGAATTACAATCATAACAATAATAAAAAAATCTCCTTAAAAATTAGTCTATGTAGCCTTATATAGGCTTATACATCATAAGAAATCAACAGACTTTTACACTTTCACGGACACTACGGTTCCTGCTACAAAATAATCAGTCAACTTCCAACACATTTTTGGTCCTCAATACATGGGAATCTAAAAAATGTTAAACATAGCTTTCGAAGGTCTTGACTAAGCTTCTCGACACAATAAACAGTTGGTAAATTGGAGTCTTGAGAGATATGCCTATTTTAAGATGACTGATTTCTTCTATGCGTGTGCAGAATTCTAGGCGACTGTAGAATTCAAAGAGTCAAAACCCAAGGGTCACAAGTCCGGGCCAAATGACTCAAATATTAGACTAGGATGAGCTAAGATGAAGCCCACATGTACTCAATGGGCCTTTTGAATCGTGGTTTTCTCCATAGTGGTCTGGCCCCGTCCATCTTGTCGAAATACTCCAGGGCTTGACATGTTACATCATCGTCTTCAAGTTCAGAATAAAACCCGTCCACGAGTTCAGATTTGAGTCACTTAAGCTCTTCCATTTTGATCAGTCACAAGTCAAGATCAGAGAACCATCGTTGTTCTCTTTTCCGTGTGCACATGGTTACCTTGAATTTCTACCTAAGATTGTATTGCCATTGTATCCATAAAAATTTCCTGACAATCCATAGAATTTTTCTAAAATCTAATGATGTATTAGACCAATCCATTTGAGCCAGAGCGAAATACAAAGAGATTGATTTTCATTCCGTCAGAGCAACAGTTGAGTAGTGGGATAGCCCCCTTTTACTCTCATATTTACTAAAGGCCTCACCAGCGGGTGTCCTGTACTTCAGAAGACAAGTATACTCCCTCTCTATATTGGCTCATGGCAGATGTAATAACAATACCTTATTATCGGTTTATGGCAGATCTGTAGAAGTCGTATTCCTTTATGTTGAACTGGGATGATATCGTTCTGACTTATATGTTTCTAAAAAAGGACCATGGATTTTGAAAACACTCACAATGCTTGAGAAAATTCCTCCAAAAACATGCAAATGGCTCAACATTTCATTATGTTCAAAATCCCCTCCTGCTTTTTGAGAAAAAAAAAATTCCCTCCTTCCAATCCCATTAAGTTCATAGATAACTATATTAATTGTCACACCAAGGAAATGCAAAATAGAGATAAATCGGGCTTAAATACCCGAGACCTTTGGCCCCTATAAAAGTGAAGACTTTGTACTTAAAAAAGATGTTGGAAGCCGTAAAGATTGTTGATATCCATTTCCACAATACCTTTACTGGTGAAGATGGTAAAGAAAGTTGAGCATCTGCAGGACGGCTTCTAGATTTAGAAGTGAGATTTCTGAGCAAAAGGTTGTCCATCATATTTCCCATAATCCTTTGACCAAATGTCTGATTCCGTTGAAAGCTCTCCACTTCAGTGGGTTTCTGTGCTCTTCCCATTGGTGATGGAAGACCTACAAAGATAGAATGTCAATTTCTATAAAAAAAAGCCCTTTACAAAATACAATCTAGTTCGTATCTTTTGTTAAACATAATTCTACAACACATAAAAGTTAGGATCGCCCATAAGAAATTAACTTTCAAATTCATGCCATAATTGCAAACCTTCAGATTCCTCCAAGCGTGCTCCGAACACTGTTTCTCGATTATCATCCTGCAAGATCGATGCACTGAGATTCCTTCTAGAGCTTTCGCTGCCAGTACTTAGGGATGCTCGATCAGAGGCTTTTCCATTCTCATTGCTGTCAAATTGATGACTATCCACATGCCCCCTGTCACCAGAATCCCGGGAAGGGCTGTCACCACTTTTTACCGGTGAATCTTTGGTTAACCCTGAATGGCTCTTTGAGTTATCAAAACCAAAGGAATTGAGCAGCTCAAGGGGTTGAGTTGTATATGAAGCATCCCTGACAATCATCAATAAAAAAAAATATGAAGATAAATTGAAATATGAATATAGAAACAGGATGTAACTAATAAGAAATTAATACCGTATGCTTTTCAGTAAAGTATCCCAGTCACTATCACTGAATTGGTGGCCTCCAACTTCTATGAGATGTACCAGAGCACCCAGAGATATCGAAACCACGGATTGGTCCGTCCTCTTGGCACAATCCAACAACAACCCCAGCAGCGGTGGCAGCATAAAAGATACCTCCTGAGCATAGTAAGAAAAATAAAATTAAATCAGAAACATGATAAATTTGAAAGTCAGTTCCATACAAAATGTTAGTGTTGATGCTTGAAATAAAGTTAGGTGCAGGACTGTACAAAAATAGTGTATCTAGCCTAAATTGGTCATAGCTAGACAAAAGAAAAGAAATAACCAGTGCCAAGATTCAATACCTTATAGAACGTGTTGAAAAGGTTGCACAGCAACTGAAGTGAATGAATACTGCTTTCTCGAAGCCACTCATCATTGGAAGAAACAAAACCATCCTTACCAGCATGTCTGACATGGTCAAAAATGGGAAAAAGAACGCGATGGAAAATGCTCTCCCAAAATGCTGATGAGAACTTGTGACCCCTCTCATTAAGCAAATCAAATAGCACTTCAAGTGCACAATTTCTGACTTCCACTCTGTGGTCTGAAGTCAGATCAGACAAGCCCGCTAACATTGGAAACCAATAGTGCTCAGTTACGTCAAAATTTGTGTCTGCACCAGTATCAACTGGTTTTAGAGCACCACCAGGTATGAGGCCCTGAAAAAATCAAAGGAAAAAAAGAGAAATGAATCTCAAGTTGAATAGTATCAAAGACACACAGAAGTCTAAGAATCTCATAGGGTTATCTAGTTCTGCTTATTGCAGTATGGGCTCGTAATGCTCAATCTCACAAATATCTCTGGCTTTGAAAAAAATGCGATTTTTGAGATATTTTGATAAAATGATAAAATCTTGAAATTCAGCTGAGATTTTGAAAATACCGTGATTTCTTGATATTCTACCATTTAGCACAAAATCATCTCAATGAATTCATTACATTTTTGTTTTCTCAATTTTTTCTTACATTTTATATTTTTATATTTTTTAAAATATTTCATTTTTCCAGTTCTTTGCCTGATATAAACCCAAAAACAACAAAAATAAAATAAAATATCCTAAGATACTCTTTTAGAGAAATTCCTGAGATAGATATTTGTGACTAAGAGATGGGACTGATCATGACTGGGAAGAACCCCATTGAAACCCATGCTGAAGTGTACCAAAATAAAGTTCAATAAAAATCTCCAAAGGATAAGTTAGTGGACTTTTGGTGGTCATGGTTGGGAACCTGCGCTGAGTAGACAAACTACCACGCAACTGAAATAATAGATAGTAGACATGGAAGAGTTTCAAACTTCGAGAATGTCAAATCTGACACACCAAATAACCGGTCATTTATGTTTGTAAAATCAAAGTCTACCAATAAAATGATGTATTAAGTCATTAATAGAGACATTGATGAAGAAATTATTAAAGTGTCCACCTTTGACAGCAGAAAAAAAAATTAAGAAATCAACTTCCCCTTAATAATACACACTATACATAACTCTCAGAAGTTGATCCATCATGAGTCAATTCCAGTAAGATTTAGAAGTAAGAAACATATTATTGTGTAAAATAAAAGGATTCATTCCGAGTCAAACGTGTAACTTGCAATACATAGTGGGTGAAGAGGCCAGCAGTTGACACCTTCAAAAACCTATTGCGTCAAACTAATCCCTGCCAATATTTCATCTTAGAAAAATCTTAGTAGAACATCACTTCCAAGTTTATCAGATACTCCCAACCACTTAAAAAAATACTCCAGCTAACATAAAATTACTCATATTGCCAATTAATTCCCGCCTTCAAAAACCTAACAGACTGCATAAATTTCATCCTAAAATGTCAATTGCACAAACTAAAAAATAACTCCAACCACAGTTGAGTAGAAAATATGGCATACTGAATACACAGTATTGTCAGTATATCTCGAGTGTAATTAAATAAAAAATATAAGGATGCACACACCCAATTATATAACTAATATTCTTTAACAATATCAACTTGAACATCTAAGATCCACAAGCACACAGTTAAGTATACTACGTTAAATAGCATTCAAAATCTTGAAGCATTCATAGTTGCTGAAAAACTGTATAGAACAGCAATTGAAAACTATACCAGCAGTGAATTCTAATATTTTAGTTTCTATAATTAAATTAAAAGAACACAACAATCTACCAAAACAAGGATCTCAGTAGCTATTGACCTAGTCTTTTCCCTATGTGGAAAGATGGCGTCTCCCATTCTAATCTGGTCTCCACCATATCCAAGCAAGAGAGATGTGCCTAGTTAATCTCAGATATACAAGTTTGGGAATATCAGCTGATATGATACATATGCACCAACACATTGGTTTAGGGGGGTCCAATATGATATGGACCATTGTATCAGTATGACAGTATCTACCAAAAATTTCAACTATATCGGCTGTGCATCAACAATTGGACCAATAGGGTGCCTCATTGACCGCATCCATATGGCATTAGCAGGAGAACTTGTTGCTTCTGAAAACTTCTGAATTTTGGGTTGCATTTAAAAACACCACCAGAAACCCTTTTTCACTTTATCGACTATTTCACTTATTTTCACCAGGATTAAGGGTGATATAACTATTTCTTTTGTTCTTCTGTTTTGCTCAAATCCAGCATCAACAACAAGAATAGAACTGGGAATCAATAGATCTAAGGTGGATTGATGAGTGGCATTCCTCCTTTACATTGGAAAAAGGCCAGAAATAGTCACTAACCGAGAATCGGTGCAGCAGTAGCACATTGAAGAACCTTCTGCAGGTGGCTATACACAGTGAAGTATCATCTGAATGGTTCTGTTGACCTTAAAGCTTGATTAGTTGCCATGGGCTTTACCTGGTCTCGACTATTTTCAGCTCTTTTAGCTTATTTTCACGAGGATTAAGGCCATATAACCATTTCTTTTTTCACTAGGATTAAAGGCCATATAGCCATTTCTTTTCTTTTTGAATGGCATCATATAACCATTTCTTAAATCCAACATCAACAACAAGAATATAACCAAGAATCAATAGATCTAAAGGTGAAACTGTTAGATAACTACATGGTGCAGAGAGAGAGAGAGAGAGAGAGAGTCAATGAGATACAATGGAGGGGAGAACAAGTCGTATGGTTGAGAGTTACGTTAAGCAATCTCTCCCATACGAACCACTATATATATATATATATATGAGGAAAGTGAACCTACACCGCCGGCTTAAAATACAATGGGCCACATTGTTTTGGTGATCCAAACCATTCATTTGATTGGCCCTCACATAGATAGGGTGTCCACCAAAAATCAGCTCCATAGGATCATCCCAACCCTTCAAACTGTGGAGGCAAAAATGGACAAATTTTTAAAGGTTTTTACACGTTCATTTTTGCCTCCACAAATCGTAGGGTTGGGATGATCCTATGGAGCTGATTTTTGGTGGACACCCTATCTATGTGAGGGCCAATCAAATGAATTCTTTGGATCACCAAAACAATGTGGGCCTATTGTATTTTAAGCCGGCGGTGTAGCTAAGTTAGCTACACCGGCGGTGTAGCTTCACATATATATATATATATATATATATATATATATATATATATATATATATATATATCTTTGGACAAGTATACCCCTCTAAGGGTATATTACATTCAACACTCCCCCTCAAGCTAGAATGTATATATCATACATTCCAAGCTTGTTACAAGAATCTTTCAATTTTGCACATCCTAATGGTTTGGTAAACATATATGGAAGTTGATCTGTAGATCGAGTAAACACTGTGCAAATCTCACCACTCTGAATCTGATGATGAATGAAGTGACAATCAACTTCAATATGCTTGGTTCGCTCATGGAATGCTGGATTCATTGCAATATGGATTGTTGCTCTATTGTCACAATACAATTGTGCTAGAGATGTCGATGTGAACCCAATCTCTTATAAGAATGAGCGAAGCCATATGAGCTCCCCACTGGTATATGACATAGCTCTATACTCGGCCTCTGCACTTGACATAGACACGACATCTTGCTTTTTAGTTCTCCACGACACCAAATTACCTTTGACAAATGAGCAATACCCCGTCGTTGATCTCCTGTCAGCAGGAGATCCTGCCCAATCTGCATCACTGAATCCTTCTACCTTTTCATGTCCATGTTTTCTGAAGCATAGACCTTTACATGGTGTACCTTTCAAAAATTTGATGATCTGGATGACAGCCACCCAGTGGGAAGTACCTGGAGCACTCATAAAGCGACTAACCATACCAACTACAAAATTATATGTCTGGACGGGTGACAGTCAAATAGATTAGTTTCCCAACCAATCTTCTATATCGACCAGGATCATCCAGCAACTCTCCTTGATCAGGAAGAAGTTTAACATTTGGATCCATAGGATTAGCAGCAGGTTTTACCCCCATTGAGTCTGTCTCCTCTAAGATGTCCAACACATATTTCCTTTGGGACAAGGAGAGACCATAACGAGAGCGAGCAACCTCAATACCAAGGAAATATCTGAGTTGACCCAGATCTTTCGTAGAAAATTCTCCTCGGAGAAAAGACTTCATATTATGTATGCCAAACTTGTCATCTCCTGAAATTACAATATCATCAACATATATAATGAGGAGAATATATTCAGAACTAGATTTGTGACTAAACACAGAATGATCAACAGCACATTGCTTCAACCCAAAACGCAGAACCGCAGCACTAAATCGTCCAAACCAAGCCTTGGGTGATTGTTTGAGTCCATAAATTGCCTTCTAAAGACGGAATATTGATGACCAAATCTCCCCCCGAGCAACATACCCAGGAGGTTGCTCCATATACACTTCCTCAGTCAGATCGCCGTGAAGAAAGGCATTCTTGACATCCAATTGATAGAGAGGCCAACCACGATTAACAGCCAACGAGATCAACACATGAACCAATGGAATCTTAGCAACCGGCAAGAATGTCTCCTGATAATCAACACCAAATGATTGAGTGTACCCCTTAGCAACAAGCCGGGCTTTGAGACGCTCAACAAACCCACCTGGAAGATACTTAATGACAAACACCCAACAACAACTAACCGGTTGGGCACTAGAAGGGAGAAGAACCAACCGCCACGTTTTATTCGAGTGAAGAGCACCCATCTCAGCATCCATAGCAGCTCGCCATCCCGGATGACGTAGGGCATCTGCAACAGACTTAGGGAAAGTAATCGAAGACATGCTAGACACAAAGGACCGAAAGGAAGGTAAGAGATGGTCATAAGAGACAAAATTCGATATAGGATGAGCAACAGTACGAGATCTAGTACGAGAGGCAATAGGTGAATCATGAGGTGTAGGACAAATACCTGAAGGCGGACAATCCGACTGTGAAAGAGGATTAGTAGGAGGAGATGATGCATCTTTAATCATAGAATGAACAACCTGGCGAGGTCCCCGAGTATAAGTCTTCAGTTCAGAATCCTTAGAAGTCACAGTGGTATCATTTTGAGGTTCAGTAGCAGCCACAGGGGCTGGCGTAGCAGAATCCATCATGATAGGCGCTAGCACAGGTTGATCCATCATGGTAGGGGCATCCTAGGGATATCAACATGAAGCTGTGAACCTGAGATAAAGAAGTAAGGCTGGTCCTCAAAGAACGTGATATCTGCAGAGACATATGTCTTCCTAAGACGAGGACTATAACATTTATAACATTTTTGGGTATGTTAGTAAACCAAGAAAAGGACTTTTCTGCCCTAAGGTCCAACTTGTCAAGCCCTGGAGACAAGTGATGGACAAAGCAAGTACAGCGAAAGACACGTGGTACTAATGGAAATGGATCACCTAGAGGATAGAAAATCATGAAAACCATTAGATACAGAGAAATATTCCTTAGCATTATCAGTACGTAAGCAATTAATAGAACATTGAAACTAGTTGGTTACCTCAAAATAAAAATGACGAAATGTATTAAACACTTGAGATCTATCTTTAAGTAAAAACAACCATGTGGCCCTCGAATAATCATCAACAAAAATAATAAAATATCAATATCCATTTAATCAAGTAGTTCTTGCTGGACCCCAAACATCAGAATGAATAAGTTCAAATGGACGAGGCACTCTACTACTAACTCGAGAAGGGAAGGACACACGATGGTGTTTCCCTAACTCACATGACTCGCAATGAAAAGACGGAATAGGATCCGAAATAAAAGAAGACTTCTTAAGCATATCTGCAGGTGGATGTCCCAAACGACAATGCCATTGATAGGCATCCACAGAGGAACGAAGAGGTACACTAGCACCGGTCTGGTCAAGGTAATAAAGACCATCAATCTCACGGCCCACTCCAATCCTCGTCCCAGTCTGCATGTCCTGAAAAAAACAATAGGAAGAAAAAAAGGAAACAGTACAGTTCAGTAATTTCGTTAATTGGTGAACAGATAATAAGTTAACAGGAAAGGACGAAACATAAAGAACAGAAGACAATTGAAGTTCCGTCGAGATGGAGACTACACCTATGCCAGAAACAGGGGGATGTAGTCCCATCTGCCAATGTAACAATACGAGGTCCCATAGAAGGAATAGACTGGAAAGAGAAAAGAATTGTAGGGTTACCGATCATATGGTGGGATGCTCCTGAATCAATGAGCCATGTCCCATAAGAAGTACTAGAGAGAAAACAGGAGGGACTACCTTTATGTGCAAACGTGGCAGCTGGCTCTTTTCCCGTGTCCCTAATACGGAGAAGCTCCTCATATTCTGCATGAGGAATAGTCAGGGACTCCAATGTAGAAGGAGCCACAGAAGAACAAATATCATCAGAAGCAGTAACAGAGGCATTCGCACGCCTGTGTGGACGAAGCTCAGGATGTAAGTCGTAGCAATAGTCAACAGTATGACCATCCAAACGACAGTGTGTGCAATGACAGCCCCCACGGCCTCGTCCACCACCATCTCTGCCTCTCCATGACTCACGACCATCACCACGACCACGCCAACCATCATCACGGCCGCGTCCATTGAGACAACCACCCCAGCCAGGATCACCCCCACCATATGAGACATGAGCAGATCTATCAACAAGAGGTTCACCAGACTGAGGTACTCGCATACGCTGGACACGGGAGAAGGCCTCTGCGAGTGTGGGAAGCGAACCAGAACTATCAATCTGCTGATGGATCTGGAGATAGTCAGGGCCCAAAGAATCAAGAAACCGAACCACCCTCATCTCTTCCTGATGCTTTTTTAGAACCTCAGGATCAACAGTAAATGGCAACAACAAGTCAAGCCCCTAACAGAGGGCAAGATAATCACTATAGTGGGATCCTCCAGATTTGTCTCCTCGCTCAAGACTAAACCAATCTGAAAATAGATCACAGATACGAGTCAAATTATCCACCCCTGAATACATCGTAGCCACATGCTCCTAGATTTCCTCCGAGGATTGTAGATACATCATGGATGTAGGGATATGGGAATCCATACAGCCCCATAAAAAGGAGCGAACCACAACATCATCCTTACGCCACTGATCATATGTCGGATCAGTGTTACGCGGAGGAGAGCGCTCAAGAAAACTTATTTTCCTACGGCCAAGTAGATAAGTATAAACTGTCATCTTCCACGGGGGATAATTTGCGCCATCCAGTTTTATTGAAGTCATTCGAAGAGGAGGCTCAACATAGGAATAGCTAGACTGAGCAGGATACGACGAAGAACGGCCCTCATCGACCTTGAGGGTAGAAAGTTGCCGGGCAGATGGCTCCACAAACTCTATGAACAACTACCAAGAATACCACAATCACTACTGAAAAATAAAAACAGAAAATTCCACAAGGCACTCAACAACCTACTGCAAAACCATGGTAGCACTAACAACAACCACCACGAAGTAACACCTCCTCAGCCAACAAACGTAAGAAGATCACCACCCACAATAACCATCACAGCATCCCCAAGATGAAATGACCAAGGAGAGGCGATAACACATGTAGCCAACCATCCTCAAGTAAACCACCACGATACGAAGCACAAGTTTCGCAATAAGGGAAAAAGAATGATTTAGATCATGGGTAAAAGGTACCGAAGAATTGGAGTCACAATCGAGGAAGAAAGACAAGAAAAGATGGGTTTAGGGTATGGAGAAAGGGGACCGAAGGTGCTGATTTTTTAATAGGATAAAAAACTAGTGTGAATAAGACGAAAAATGAAAAAAAATTGGGAGGAAGAGTTGGGCGAAAATCAAGAGGATAGGGTATGGGAGATTTGTGCAAAGTTTGGGTTGGAAACCCTAAACGGTTAGGGCTGAAATCAAAAACCTAAAAAAATAAAGAAAGAGAGTTTGTCTCGTCTCGTCTCGTCTTTAGGGTTAGAGTTTTAGAAGGTCTAGGTTTTGGGTTTCTTCAAGGATGGTTGGTCTGATCTTCAACCTTGAAGCAATCTCTCCCATACGAACCACTATATATATAGAGACGATGGAGGGGATAACAAGTCGTATGGTTGAGAGTTGCGTTAAGCAATCTCTCCCATACGAACCAATATATATATATATATATATATATATATATATATATATATATATATATATATATATTATATCTTTGGACAAGTATACCCCTCTAAGGGTATATTACATTCAACAGGAACGATGAGGGGCATTCCTCCTTTTGACATAAAGGCTTAATTTTCTCTTTTTCATTCGGGATTAGTTTTAAATGATCAAAAACAAGCATGATTCATTGAATATGTATGCATTTGGTGTGATATGGTGCAATTCTATGACTTGTTGACAAGTTATGAATATTTCTTCTATTCCTATTTTTATTACTATTTATTTTTGCTATTTTTAATATTTTAATGTACCTTTTGTGTTTTTCTTCATTGTTTGATGGTTCTACATGTTTTTGAGACTAGATTCATGAATTTATGCACCTACTTGATTTTTTTCTTGTTTTATATAGAATGTTTTATTTTTTATATTTCATCCCTATTTTGCACTAACATTTAGTATGCAACTTCCATTGAGCTAGATCAAAATATCTTTGAACTTAATCGACATATCTATGGGTGTAAATGTCCATTCTTTGTAACATTTTTGTGTTTTCTCTTCTTTTTTTTTAAATATACATCTCTCTACATATATATATATATATATAGGGGAAAATGTTTCTAGTCGGTCAACCAAATAGCCTATCAGCTCTGTCCCGCTTCACTTAAGTGCTAATGTGATCTGTTCTAAGATATCCCTTAATGATATGAACCATTTCAAATATAGAGCGCTAAGTTGACTCTCTCTCTCTCTCTCTCTCTCTCTCTCTCTCTCTCTCTCTCTCTCTCTCTTCGATTTTGTAAAATCAACTATATCTCTCTTCTTTTTGTTTTAGGGTTTCAAACGAAGGGGAAAACTAGAGATTTGCAAGGGTTTCGAACAACGGGGAAAACTAGAGACTTTTCTCTCGATATTTCTCTCTCTCTCTCTCTCTCTCTCTCTCTTGTTTTGGGGTACATTCGACATCTCTCTCGTTTTGGGGAAGAAACAGGAGGAGCAATTTCGGCTAGGGTTTATAGAGGAGAAAAAACGAGGAGGATTTCTCAATTTTACAAAAAAGACTCTCTCTCTCTCTCTCTCTCTCTCTCTCTCTTCATTTTAGGGGAAATCTCTAGGGGTTGGAACAAAGGAAGGAAGGAGGGGTTTGGTCGATCTCCTTTCTCTGCTATTTTGGTATGTGTTTGTCTCTTGTCTTCTTCTTCTCCTCCTCCTCCTCTTCTTTTAGGCCTCTCTCTCTCTCTCTCTCTCTCTCTCTCTCTCTCTCTCTGTTTTCTAGTTAAATGATTTATGTTGTAATTTGAATATTTGGGTGGGGTTTTGTCTTCAGACGAGTCTGTGTTTTTGGAATCAGCCCCCATCACAATCTTAGTTTTAGGAATCATCCTAGCTTTTCTTTGGTTAGATTTCGTAGGCTTGAAATTTACAGGGTGATTAGAGTTTCTCTTTTAACCCAGGAAGTGCCTTCTTTTACGTTTGAATTGTTGGTCTTGTTACATTTTTTGACCAAAATCTCAATATACATGGTTGTGCTAATTTGTATTTCTTTTCTTTTCTTCCTTTTGCTCTGTCTTGCTTCCATGCATTTGCAATTTTCTCAATAAAAAATACATTTCTTCCTCATCTATATTGTCACTGCCTTTAGTTATTCACTAATTCTACGCTTCTAACTCCAGCACTTTGATAGAAAACTAGGCAAAGTAGATAATACAGTCCTCACAATCTCGTAGGCACACTAGAAATATTTTAAATTACATTAAAATTGCAATGCCATTAGCTGATACACGGACACATACCGTTTTGGCCACTAGCTGCAATTCCAGATGATACCAATAATTTGAACCGGGGAGATAGGTTAGTTTTTTTAGATATGCTCTTCTATGTCTACACAAAAACTGTGTATACAAAAACTTAACATAAAAAGAGCATGGGGTTTTTCAAGATAGGGGCAACTTATTTCATTAAAAGGTTTATATCCTATGCTTTAGTCGCCGGCACTTCGAAATTTCGATAGGTATGCGTGTCAACAAATGTAAATGTCTTTGACTTAATGTGGGTACATCAAGATGTTATTGCACAATGTCAAGTGTAATACTATTTATTATCAAACATTATGATTACCTCCTCTTTTACTATTAACTCTTATTTTATTGTTAACTCTTTGCTACCATCCCCCCCCTATAAACCTAAAACACTAAACAAACATTCTACCAATATTAAATTGATTGTATCATACTGGTGTCTCTTTCTCGATGCATATTGGAGACCGAAAATAACTGCGCTAGATTGATGAATGCACTCTCATTTGATTATCTGTTGTTTCTTTAAGACTTATAGTGCTTAATTATAAGATTTATTAGTTTATTAAATGAATATCATATATACGTTGTTACAAATTATTATTAGTAATCAGTAATTTTATAAGTACACATACAGGTGTCTCCCCGTTTCTAGATATTTAAGGGTTGTCGTGTCAGACACCTTGTATCCATGTCAACGTATGAATCCGTGATTCAACCCTGATCACAGAGAATAAATTCACATAGGACCGCATAGAGATGAACAAACACTAAACTGAAATTGGCTTCCATGATCTCCTCGCATGAATGATGCGGAGAACTGGGACTGGATCATAAGAAAAGGTAGTATGACAAACCTCTGCAAGGCGGTCTTCACAAATGCGCAAGAGAGCGATAGCCTTCAAACTTATACGAGGAGAGCTTTTATTATTGGAGAAGCCAATAAGACAGTTGACACAGTCCATAAAGCAGTCCCCAACAACCTGGTCAAAGTGTTCCAAGATAACTGCAATACATCTTCTGTTAGCTCCAGCAACTTTTGTAAACACAACAGATAGTAGAGAAGATGGGTTGGAAAATGAGTTTATACATCATTAACACGAATAAATAGGAGAAAGAAAAAGTAAATTCCTACCCTGTTCTACATTTTCAAATGCGCTTTCAACAATTGATTCCAATTCATCGTCAGCAGCCGCTGTGAAGATCATGAACACACTTCTCCAGCCTGATTTTATGCTTGCGACCTTTGATTTTATCATCTGAAAATATACCAGCATCAACTAAGCTCTTATTTCCTTGGTTAACTAGAGAGTTTAACAGGCCAAGCAGTGTTAATGGGACTGCTTAAATAAAGCCGGGCTGATGAAAGTCAGTTGACCAAGACATACCTGGACAATGCAGTCAACAATTAGGCCACGTATGGACTCACTTCGACTATTCCGCATAAGAACAACAAATGGTTTCAAAATATCATTCTGGAAAGTGAAGTTGGTGAGCTCAGCGCGCTCCAGATACTTTATACCAAGCTGCCTTAGTGAATCAATGGCATACATTGCAATTTTTTCATCATGGTGGCTCCCAGCAGAAATAAAATGGTTGGCCAACACAGACCATATTCTGGCCCAGACCTGGAAAGTGTAACCATACAAATGTAGAAGATCAAATAAAACAATACGATAAGGATGAGACATCAATTTGTAAGAAAGTCATCTTGCTTCTGAATATAGCAAGGAGTTACTAATTTACTATCCAGCAAAAACAATAAAATTCTTCTACTGGAGATTAGAAAGTAATACCTTTTTATGTCGATCGATACCTTGCTATAACATGCTTATAAAACTATACATATAGATTATAATTTTTTTTTGAAATGTGAAAATAATAATTTATATATGTATGTGTAAGAGTTACAGTAGAGACCAGGGGTCCGATCTTATATTAAGACATATAGATTATAAATGTTTGTGTAGTAATTCCTATTATGAAATATGTGCACACTTAACAAAAAAAAAACATAACAAATCAACATTTAAAAAAAAAAAAAAAATTGTAGGGCTTAGCCTGGGAAAGGAGTTACCATGCGTATTCGAGCCATATTGTAGTAGCTGATCTCAACAAGTTTCTGCAAGCTGAAGACACGAGCAGGTGTCTGCTTCAGTTCTTCAGCCGATACACCACAGAGAGCAGTGAAGAACTCCACAACTGAATCACTACGCAATTTCACGCTGTTTACAAATACTTGCTCAGCAGGTTTCCCAGCCAACTCCCTGAGAGATTGCAGAACAGAATCCCTAGAAATTTGATTAGATCCATGCATCACGGTTGCGGCTATAGCTGGGGTTGATGTGATGTACTCTAGCCTGGAAACACATTCCAAGACAGCATTCCAAGTGTCCTGCAGGCAGTCTTTCTCCAGATCACATAGAGCTAGCAGAGTTCGTAATGCCTCCACATTTTTGCTACGCATTTCCTTTGGAGCATGCAAAAAAGTAAATCTGCATGTATGTTTGAAGAACATGATGGCTATGGAGAATCATATGTTTCATCCAACTTCTTGCGAAGCATTAAATACTAGTTACAATTGGCCACCAAATCAAAGAAGGTAGAACTGTCTGCAATATAAAATAAGGGATTGGCTAGGGACCATTGCAGAAAACATTTTGTGGACCGGCTGTTGGATGAGAGAGCAGACACCTTAGATGAATTAAATGAATAAGACAAGATCTGTTGAAAAGTGACCCTATGTGGCTGCTCTCATACAACAGCCAGTCCACAAAATGCTTTCTGCAATGGTCCCGAGCAAATCCCATAAAATAATGTGGTAAAGTAATGAAAGATTTACCGCACTAGAGATGTCAAAAAGGCATAACGCATGGTATCCATTCCCAGAACACGGGTAATATGTATACAAGATCTAAAACCCTCCATACAAAGGAGAACTCTGGGCTTATTCTCGCCTTCCTCCATGGTAACAGAAAATGCAGCAAGCAATGGCCATCCTACAGCTTCAAGCATAGGCCTTACGAGTTCAATCTGCTGCGCCGTATAAAAAACACCCCTTTTGCCCCCTTGGCTCTTGAAAAAAGCTTGTGTCTGCTTGACTATAGCTTCACTCTCTGTCTTAGTGTCAGTCACAGACTTCCTTCTTGGGAGGGCCAAATTGAGAATACTGACAAGACGGCCTGTTTCTTCTGTTTTGTTTTTACCTGCATCACCAATATCACTCTTCATCTTTATCTCCTCCTTCACAATAGAATCATAAATATCCTCCAGGAGTTCCTTTGGGGCACATTCTTCTGCATCGCTCGTGGAGTTCATGCGTACAAAATCTGATTTAGACATCTTAGGCCAAACCATCGGATTATGTGCATCAGTATTCAACATGATAACTGAATATGCAAGGACATATGCAGTATCTGCATTCTTGAAAAGGTCTGGATTTTCGGCACAATAACTGCGAGAATTCACCGAATTCGAGACTCAATTACCACATGGTAACAGAAAATACAAACTCTGAATTGTAGACAAATAATAAAATTACAGGTACAGTGATCAAAACCATAACACTTTAAGTGTTAATAATTGAATAATAATACCCTTATCATATCTAAACTACACTGTACCGCTCGGCAAACTTTTCCATAATTCGATCGATCTTTTGTGCTTCTCCTGGAAGCCGAAATCCTCTAAGAAATTCACGAATCGCAGCATCAAACTTCAATCCTGAAAACTTCATGGAATCGACGTAGGCATGCATGACAGCAAGGGGAAACTCCTCATGTTGACCCAAGTAATCACCAATCATGGCCTGCAAAATAGTAAAAGGTAACAAAATGTATTCTCGAAGTAGAAACTAACACTCACAATAGGAAACTCCACCTTATCCAAACTAGGAGTATTCCTCAGGAACTGGGCCACTGATGCCGGTGTTTTTTCAACCAACATATTTGATACTAACAGGTCTATTCCTTTTCCGGGTTTCCTGTTGAACTGTACAAAGGAAGGGAACTCATAAGTCGGTCAACCCTTCCGAGAAATATAATAAGAAAAGAAAAGATGAGTAATAACATTACACTGATAACATGATAACAAATGAAAATCTTCTGACTCAGTTGCATGGCTGCTTTAACAGTTTTTGACATAGAAGAATTATGAAACCTTCTCATTTACCTCTAAGATTGCAGCTTCCATTGTTGATTTATGAGCCTTAGCTTTCTCAAACTGACTCGGTACCTCCTCCCTATTTTTTAACTCGTCAAAAGCAACGGATTCCCTTGCCAAGACATCCTCTTCCAGAGATTGAATGCTGCTACTTGTCTTTTCAGATTCCCTCCGTGACTTTTCCCAATCAACCAGTGATTTAAGCACACTCACAAGGCACTGGAAATTACATGAAGTAGTAATGGTATTAGAAAATATACTAAAGCATAGAAAATAGGAACATAATAAATACTAAATAAAGTGGAAGGTGATTAATGGCTAATTTATGTCTAGGGCTGGAAATTACAGAAAGAAGTAATGGAATTAGAAAATATACTGAGAGCAGAAAATAGGAAATTGATGAATACTAAATAAAGTGGAAGGTGATTAATAGCTAATTTATGTCTAGAATGCCTAAATGAATTACCTGAAGGGATGAACCCTTAATTGATGTTGTCTGAGATAGAGTTATAGAGTTGGGATCTGCATTTAGAGTCCCTTGTGCTATCCTTGACAGAGCATGAACCTTTGTTTTACCGGTAGACCAAAGTACAAGTGTTGGAGTTATAAAGGAGACTCAAAATAGAAATGCCAATGTACAATTCATGAGTTGCATTGCAGTAATATGTTCAGCCTCACCATGCGTTCAAACAGGTTTGGTGCCTCCAGATCACAATCATAATTAACAAACATGTCCACAAGCATTTGAGAGTCCTTGCACACTTGCTCAAGCATCCTACAAACCATAATAATCAGAAAAAAAAACAAGGGTAGATGAATAGTAGATGTTTATAGGCTACTTGCCAATTTGCCATATGATATAAGTCTTATGAAATGTGAGAATGAGGACTCCAATTAAGTACAGAATTCACATATAGACAAAAATCTAGTGAGATAAGAATAAAATAATTTACCGTAAAACACTTGTTCTTTGGCTAAGGGGACTGTCAGAGCTATCCAAAGATCGTAAAATGATTATAGGAAAGAAGACACCAATTTCACCCTGCAAATGGTTTCTAAAGTAGTGTTAAAAGGCAACATAGAGGAAGATTCATAATTCTAAATTATTTTGAAGCAAAATTAAAGGAACATAATATAACAACCTTAAGACTCTCCCTAAATCGCAATAAAAGCACAGTGAAGATTCCAGTCGCATACTGTCAAAGTAACAAAAAAATTATTGATGGCATTTATGAGGACTGAACATGCTAGCAAACCAATCAAACTAAGCGAGCATGATTAACACCTCCATTTCCAGAATAATAAGCATTGTCATGGGGGATCTAGAACAAAAAGGATAATAGAAACAAACCATTAACCTTAAAAACTGCTGGGGATGAGGAAACCGATGCCCGCAACAAAGCATAAGAAAGATATGCCTTAACTGAATCAATAAAATGGAAGTTTTTGGTGAAGGAGTGACTCACACCTTCTAACAAACCCTGCAAATGAAAATGTCAGAAAATACTTACCAAGTATGGCATGTTACAAATGAATACAGGAATATGATAATAATAAAAAAAAGCAACCAGCCCTTGAATACTGTGTAGACCATATGTGTGGCAAATAAGCTTGCAAATTATTGTTAATTTGGGCCCCTTTGGCACATCAGTCATTACCCTCCCACTATCTTCCACTTTTGTAGGCATTTTTAGAATATTTGACATATCCAAGCAAATTTGCACATAGGCACAAAAACTGCAGAATAAGTGCTGGAATTAACCTGCAGAAGCTCGAGAGACAAAAGTCTTGTCTTGGTAGTGACCTCATCATTCTCTTCCTTCATGCCCATCTGAACATATGAAGCATGGGACGGATTACTGGAGATCGAAAGATGTACAGTGAGGAGTAAAATATGTGATGTAGAAAACCGACCTTGCAAAGAGTGCGGAATAGCAACAAAGCATCACGTTGCCCTATACTCATGCTCTCAAGATCGATCCCTCTGAAAAATATTGAGTGTTACAACCAAATATCCAGACACAAAGACTGATCATTCAGGCACTGCAGAGTTATAGAAGTAAAAAGGCGGCCCAGTGCACAAGGCTCCCGCCATTGCGGGGTCTGGGGAGGGCTAGATGTACGCAGCCTTACCCCTGCTTTGCAGAGAGGCTGTTTCCGTGACTCGAAACCGTGACCACCAGGTCACAATGGAGCAACCTCACCGTTGCACCAAGGCTCGCCCTCTTACAGAGTTATGGAAGTAATGTAGTATAAAATCCCTCAACCTTAGCACCTTTTACATACCGTGATATCTTTTTTCCATCCTCAAGATGCACGGCCTTGTCAAGAACAGCTTCTAAACCCTGAATAAAACACCATAATATTGTTGTAGAAGTAGCTTAATGACTATAAGATCCCATACCAGGAAACTTACCAGATTGTGGACAACCACAGCAAAAAGGGGCAATAGCCCATCTGTAAATATATCTCAAAAAAAAAAGCACCTTGATGTCAGCACCGCCAGCCAAATTTTGGAGTTCCTCAACAGATGCAAGTGATGTATCTTTCACATGGCTCATGGACAATGCATCTCCTAGAGTAGTTTCCTTCTCCTCATTGTCATCCAAAGAAATTTCACCATCTCCTTTGTTTGAGCATTCTCCAGAAGTGGCATCCATATGTACAGGACTACCAGATGATGGAAGGGAACTCTCAATACCCTGTGAGTCATTGCTGTGGTTCTGGGGAAGACCATGGAATTGCCTTAATATGTTTTTATAATCTGCCATATCCATTCAATAAAAAGAACAGAAACCCAAAAACAGAACATTTGGGATGCCGTACCTGATCTGATTCCATTCGCCTAAATATGATGCTGATCATTTGGGTCAACATGGCCTTTGATGTTGCCTGATTGACTGGGCTCTTGCTATAACATGAAAATTCAATATAAGAAGCATCACTTCCAAGTTTGAATCTAACAAACTTTTTTTTTGAATGGCCTGAATCTAACAAACTTTGAAAGAGAAGAATCAGATACCTGTTAAGAGCAATATTGTAACATATTCTGATCACTCCCAATAAAGGTTCACCATGTACTGCATTTGAAACTAGTGTCACTAAAGTTCTGTAGCTCAAAAAATAACAAAAACAATACAAAGTATAACAATAAAATGTTAACCCTCACCTACTTATAAATCAAAACTGTCTTTCTATGCATACCGAGAAGTAAACAAGCAGAAAAAACTTGATCTAATTGCATTATGGAAAAGAATGAGCATTTACAGACACAGGTTGTGTATCTATTATTGTTTTCACATATTGCAAGCTGGTGGTGAGGAAAAAGATCAACACCAGCGAGAAAACTGACCAGTACAAAGCAACAACTACAACAATGATGGCCATGACAACGAGAATGATGGCCATGGCCATGGCAATGGCAACTGGATAAGAGTTAGGTGGATTTATGTGATACTACAATGCCTCGATGTCATTACCGTTTCCATATTATGTCCACATGATACTTCAGTTTAGTTGCAAAAGTCCCACTTTGTCATATCCATTTAAGTGAACCAGAACCACTAAGAACACAAAATTCACAGCTATGGCTATCACTGCCAGGCAGATTACAACGAGAAGCAATAACATTTTCAGAAAGACACGCAAGTGTGGCATTATTTAATCTTTTACACTTTAACACTCCCCCTCGCGTGTGGCCCCTCTTTTTAGGGTTGGCCTACATGTGGCACATGTGGCCTCACTTTTTGGGTTGGCCATCGCATGTGGATTTTTAATATCCATGAGTTTTGAACCCAAGCAATTTGCTCTAATATCATGTGAAACGACCAATTACTCCAAAAGCTTAAGCCTTAATCTTTTATACTTCAACACCCGCCAAACTCATCGATCTTTTGGATTGTTGGGCAATGGTCCCATGGAGGAAAAAAGGAAAGATTCTGTGGACTGTATCTCTTTTAGCAACATTATGGGCATTGTGGAAAGAGAGAAATGCGCGCATATGCAAAGGACATGCCAAAAGGCCTTCTTTCCTCCTCAACAAAGTGTTAACTCTAACAATCTCCTGGCTTAAGATATTTTCGTGCTTTAGGTTCGTGTCCAACTTTGATTTATGGAATGGCTGGAGGGAGGTCTGCTATAGCTCAGCTCTAGGTCCCAAGATTGTTCAAGGAGTGGGATCCTCCTGCCCTAGGCATGCTGAAGCTTCATATTGATGGTTCTTACCTGGGAAACCCAGGACCGTCTGGCATAGGAGGAGTCCTCAGAGATGAGAATGGATTAGTGAGGTGGGCATTTGCGGGACCAATAGGGGTAGCCGATTCTAGTGAAGCAGAAGTGAGAGTTGCTTACCAAGTAATAATGTTTCTTGAGATTGAAGACATGGATAATGCGGTGGTGGAAGGGGATTCTATAAATGTGATAAAATGGCTTAGTGGTTCCCATATGTATCCTCGGAGATTTGCTTCTTTTTTTTACGACATACAAGATAGGATGGGCGGAGCGATCATATCTTTCCATCATGTCAGAAGGTCGGCTAATAGTGATCCAGATAGGCTTGCTAGAGTCGGCATCTCTAAGGAGGGCTTTGAATTATTTGATTTCCTCCCTCCTTGCTTTTTCTCCTACCCCTTGTGTGGGTTCTTTTCTTGTATTCTCTATAGAACATCTTATGCTTGCATCGACCATCTCGGTCTTTGCTTGTTTTAATGAAATATTCTACCATGCAAAAAGAGAGGCCCTACTGAACAAACGAGAAATGACAATTTGAGGAGGAAGATTCGGGAGTTAGTGGGGCTACAATCGTCTGTCAATTATGATGCAGCATCTAGTAGAGGGTCAGAGGGAAGTGCAGCCAAATGTGGAGGGAATAAGACCGCGAGTAGCAATCTCCAACTACAGTTGCCCCATGAAGATCCCACGCTTGAATGTTCGGGGTTTGGGCTCCCAACATAATATTACCCATTTGAAGGACGTGCTTAGTGCTAATAAGGCCCAAACTTTTAGTCTTCAAGAAACTAAATTGAAAGGAATATCCAAGATTGCTTTGGTTTTTCTTCTTTAGACTCAATCGGGGCAGCGCGAAGAATCTCGGTTGCTTGGGATGGTTCGCAGCCCTCACTGGTTGAAGAGCACATTGGAGTCATATCGGTGCCGGCAGTGCTTAAAAAAATCGTTCATGGTTCTTCGTGGTTGTCCTCGGGAGAGTATCGACCAAATTCTAGGGCTGGTCGCAATGATTGTTGGGCGATCTTGATCGAGTTTGAGGTCGTTGGAGACACTCGTGGTGTTTTGGAGGGGATTTAAAACTCACTAGAATCATCGTAGATGGGGCTGGATATGAAAGAATATTTCTGAGTACGCATGCCTTCTCAGATTTCATCAGCAGGAACGATTTGGTGGATTTGCCTTTGTCTGGGGCTCGTTACATGTGGGCAATAAATCAGAGCAAAAGTAGCTTGGACCGCATTCTCTTTTGCCGTCAATGGATCTCCGTTATCCTTAATTCTTTTTCATTTTGCCCTGCCAAAACCTATCTTAGATCAGTTCCCCATTTTGTTGGACTTGAGATTGGAGTCATGGGGTCAGATCCCCTTCTATTTGTAGCTTGCCTAGAAGGAAGAGTTCATAGATGAAAAAGAAGCTAGGTGTGGTGGAGGGATGTTGTTGCCCATGGCCCGGTTGATGTCAAAGTTGACCAAAGGCCTAGACAAGGTCCTGATGTTGGACCATCTTTGTAGTTGGCACTGCATAATTGTTAATCATTGCGCTTTTATGGGTGGCATAAGAGGAGTCGGTGGATCATATCATCATTCATTGTCGTTTCAATTGTGCTATTTTCTGCTGAACCTTTATGGGATTTCTTGGAGTTTTCCATGTCATCTTGAGGAACTTTTTGTTCAGTGGTCTTTTGCACCTGGCTGACGAGGGGGTGTATTCTTTGGGGACTGGTGATTGCTGCAGTTTTTGGGTCCTTTGGAAGCAAAGGAATAATAGAGTTTTTAGGGTGTTCCGTAAAAGGTGAATGCGATCCACCAACAGGTTCTTCACACTATTGCCTAGTGGGGAAGGTTCTTCCTGAGTTTCATGATTACTCTATGCCCACAATTCAGAGATTTTGTGATGAGATTCAGCTTAGCATAATTATGGTAGATAAGTCGGTCCCTAGGTGGTCCCAACCCTCTCATGGTCATGGATTCCTTAAGCTGAACTTTGACAGGTCCAGTTTAAGAAATCCAGGTCCAGCTGCCAATGGATTTTGAGGGGGGAATCAATATGGCTTTTTCTAGCCCCATTGAGATTCAGGACTCCAACATGAAGAAGGAACATGCTCTCCTTATAGAAATTTACAGTTTGGACACAGATCTTCTCGATGCCCTTAGGTGCTTTTGGATTGCCCGAATTATGTGCTAGAACCGAGATCTGACTCCAGTTTTGCCTCCTTCAACCTTTTACTCTATCTTTTTTCTTCTCTACTTCATACTTTAATTTGACTAGAGCTATTATGTATACACATCGGTTCCAACGTACCTCTGAACTTTGTTGATGCTACAGCAGTAAGAAGCACCTTCAAAACTTGCAGAACAGTACTGCAAATTCCAGATGCATTTACTTGAAGTTAGGGACATTTACAAGCTAGATATGTAGAAACGACAAGCAACAAAAAATAGACTTACCTGTCAGATGAAGAATTATCAATGCAACCACAGACCATGTTGAGAATGTCAGTAAATAGTGGTGAACTTTTACCACCATCTAGACCAGGATCGCCTTCTAAATGATCATAGGCAATGAGTTTCTGTGTTTACAGCATCCATATCAGAATAAGCTCTCCCCGGACTGATTAATATATGCATTAGAAGTTCAAGGATCTTATGATTGTTTAAAGAGGAAATAACCCAGAGACTTGCAAGCGTAATAAACAAAATACAGTAAGCATCTTGTGCATTATGTATGAATCACTTAAAGGGGTCATATAAAAAAAAATCCAATAACACAATAAATAAGGATGTGGAGAAAAAAGGAAGTAATAACCAAAACCATATCAAATGGAAAAGAACACATACATGGAGACAGTCAAGAGCTGGCTCTACAAGTTTTAAATTCTTTGTCTCAAATGCAAGTCGGAGTGGCTGTAAAACAACCTCCGATTCAGCCCCTTCTAAGATACGCCCGGCACTTGCTAAGGTTGTTGTAATAGTCCCACTCAAGCGGACTGATCCGTTGATATGGTCTGCTGAAGCTGAGTGTGTACCATCTGTACTGATTCCATCTTGTACTGTTTCGGCCACATCAGTACTGATGCTTTTTTAATTAGAACAGGAAACAAAACAAATTCAGGAAAATCATTATAAATCCAAATGAGTAGCAAAGGAATTTCAATAACAAGATTCAACCATTATATATATATAAACAATAGATTATGAACAATGAAATAATGAGCAATGATATAACCCACAAACAAATAAATTGCATGTCTGAATAGTGGCAGTCTTGCAACCTCATACATGAGAATGAAAGCAAATTCCATAGACTGTAGCTGGGAGGATAGTTATCAAATATGACATTTATTCGGAAATTTGTAACCTATTAGAGATTTTGCATGAAAATTTGAAAATTATAGGAAAGTTAATGTATTTTCAAAAAACCGGTGAGTTCTTTTTCTTTTCTTTTCTTTTTTTTTTTGAAAAAACAGGTGAGTTTAACAAGCACAATTTGATTTTTTGAAGAAATAGTGATCAATTCAAATATTCAAGAAGCAAACATGGTGCAAAATAAAGAAATAATTCATACAACCCGATCATAGGCACCTAACCACTAATATATATAGTCTGTTATTTTGTTGAAAAATATATGATTTTATAAAATATGTGTCCATTACAGAGAAAAGAACCCAGTTTTTCTGAATCATCCGCAAATTTCTATAGAAGTGTTAAACATTTGCCTAATCAAATTATCCCAAAATCCAAACTTGACAACTGGAAGCAAGACGTCATGAGAAAGCTCTTCTGAGTTGTGAACTTGTGATCCATTACAACAGCAACTTATAAAGCACAATATCTAAAGCATGAATTAAGAAATCCTTCAGAACCACTAACTTTTAAGCATTTAGTAACAAGCACATTATTAAGTTAAATCATCTAGGTTTACCTGTCATCTCCGGCCAAAGACGCACTGTCATTTTTCTCTTTCGGAGACAATTGATGATTGATCGCCTTTGTACCATCTGCAACCAAAATAGGCAAAACAATAGTAACAATAACAATGACAGCAACAACAACAAACTCACCTCAGTCAACAGCTACAACTAATGTTGAGAAAAAAATATTCACCAAAAAAATGAATTCAAAGCCTTGTGAAACTGTAGTAAAAAAATCTTAATTATACAAGAATCTGATGATAAAAACGAAGCAACTTTTGCAAGGCCTTGAATACATGTCTGCAGGCATAGCATTTCTATACCACATTTAACAGAAAAACATGGCTTGCTATATGCACAGTCCACGATGCATATCCACATAAGATAGTAGCAGCAGCAAGTCATGGCTTGCTATATGCACAATCCACGTCATAAATCTACATAAGATAGTAGCAGCAGCAGTACACATGTGTGTATGCATGCACACATATCACATTATAAATGCATGCATACATGTATGGATTGCTTCAGCTCCTGCCATCGACCTAAGGACCACCATTAATCAATGAGAAGGGCAAATGGAGAGAAATTTCATTCATTGACTACGGTAGAAGAGGAGAAAAAGATGGGGCATAGGACAAAGAAGACAAAAAAAAATAGATCTATGGGTTCCCACTTTCGGGTTTTACCTTTTCTGTTTTCTTGATTTTTGGGTGGAGATGCAATCAGTTCTGGTGATCACTGGTGCACTTTGTTTAAGGCATGCAATGTTATTGTTTTGAATAGTTTCATTGATTGATTTTCAAAGCTGTATATACTCTAGAAACAATGATCAGTTTGTTAGAGTTTGTTGTTTATATATTTTTTTAAGAATCATAGATGTCCATAGCTCCAAATAGAGGTCTCCAGAAAAAAAATGCTCAAAAAAACTGTTTCTTGGGTATTAACAAGTTTCAAAGTATAGGCATCTATCAACGTATCAGCCAGAGTGCCCTCCGAAACGATATGTATCATTCATATCAGCGATACGTCCATGAATCAGGTGATTTGGCTTCCCATAGTCCCAAAATATGCAATGGAATCAGTTAATAAAACATCATAACATAACCAGGCATTCTATAGTACTAATCAAGTAATCCTGTCAACTTTTATGTGTAAAATGAGGAGAAAAAGAATCGAGAGGAAAAAAGAATTTTACTAAATAAGAATGAAACATATAGCAGAGATTCAGATTTCAGACTGGACTTATTCGGAGTAGCATCAACAACAAATCCCACCACCTTACCCACCCAGGAATTGGCTCCCACTGAATGTTTGAAATATGTTCAACTGATAAGGAGAGGATGCTATAGAACAGCCATCAATAGATTAAAATATAGCAGGTTAAATTTTCCAAGGTCTTTGATAGATTTTTGACAGGTGGGTGTTTGGATCACTCATCGTGTGTCACTAACAATGAATTTAAGGTGGGTAACTCTGCTAATTATCCATGGATCAGTGATCCTTCCCTTTTTCAGTGTCCATTTATCCGATGACACGAGTTAACAGGATGAAAAATAATCATGTCAACTGTAAATTCAGATCAAATGCAATCGAATTATTCATTTCTGAAATTCATCATGTCAGCAAGGTACACTACAAATGGATATAGATGACAATGCTCCAATGATATGGGAGTTTATGAATGAGCACATGTAACAAAAGAAGAAAAAAATTAAAAATAGTGTGGGCAAAAGACTAACCTAAATAGGTCTGAATAGCATTCTGAAGCGCAGTGTACTTCTTTCCAGAGCTCTCCTTGAGCATTGTTTCGAAAGATCGCGTGACAAAACCTCCAGCAGCACCCGCCATTATGAGATCCTCAAACCACACTCCTTTAAAACCACATATCGAATAAGCAAATCAAGTGACTGGATCAACCGAGCTTATAGACGTCAAATGGTCCTCAAAATCGATTATCGATTAAAAGAAAAATTCGAGACTAGGGAAAAGAAATCAAGGGAAGAAATTCATTATATTACCTACAAGGAAAGAGAAAAGGAGATCCGATCTGTACAATAGAGAAAAACGTGATTCTGATTGTGTTAGGGTTTTTCGACCTCCTTCAAGAATTTGAGCAGATGTAAATCAAGAGAAAGCAAGGTATTTAGATGGAAAGAGACATACCTGGTACTGCTAGAATTGCGGAGAGGAGATGAGACTTTCTCGTGGGCTTATTACAGAGAGGGAGACGAGAGATCTAGAGTTTTGGAGAGAAGACTAGCGTTGGAAAGGGTTTCTGTGTTTTTGTTTTGGCTCATAAATTCGCCCCCTTTACCGGCTGTTTGCGGTAACTCTTTCTCTCTACCGGTTGTTTGTGAAGCCACAGCAGGTAACGCACTTCATCATATTTTCACAACTAGTGCTCTCTCTTTTCTATTTTTTTGAACACCAACCCTTGGTGTATTTTGAAAAATAAAAAAATCACTTGCCCTCATTTTGAACGAAGATAAAAAATGTTCATTTGTTCCGTTGGCCCAAAAAATCATCTTCCTAGGCTGATACTGAGCACAGCCTGTTTTTGCTGAGGCTCAACTAATAAATGCTTTTGATCTTCGAGCAAAGTGGCCCCAACGAATTTCCTAAGAAATGTGTGTTATAAGATGTATGCACGTGGGTGTCATACAATATGTGGGCCCAGTGTATATTGCATCCATTAGTAGGTGAGCGTATATTTTTAAGAATACTGTTGAGAAAATCTGCCGGGCAAATCAATCCGATCGTGCACAAATTAAATGAAAAAGTAAAATAAACAAATCAAGCCATAAGATGAACACCAAGATTTTACGTGGTTCTGCCAAGCCTACTCCACGGGCGAGAAACACGATCTTCCACTATGAGAAAAACAATATGCAAGGATTACAATGGATTTAACCCAAATCCACAAACCTGCAATCCTTTCCTTGCTTCTCAAATCCAAGACTGTACACCGAGAGAAACCCGAGAGAAAACCCACAAGAGAATACCCGAGAAAACGCTAAGAGAAAACCCTCTTCTTTCACCTCTCTTTTTCTCACTCTCTATGCCTCACACAAGAGAAAAGAATTGACGCTATCTTTTATACTTAGGTTTCCCCATAAAACCTAAAAAAACATTCTTTCTATATTGCCTTTTTCCCTTCCCACGGCACATGGGAGATAAAGACAACTTTCCGTTCTCGCCTTCCCACTGTTACCGTGAAAAACAAGGCAACATTCCCAATAATCTCCACCTTGGCTTGTTTCTCAGCCACCTGAAGATTTTCCGTTGATGCCACCACCGGTCCGCTATTACCGCAAACCACCATTGGCCTTCTGAAGTACCAGCTACACACTCTCGAATCACCTTGGTTCTGACTCCTCTCGATTCGATCAACACGGCCAATGCACATGTGTAGCTGCTAACCCGTTGACTCACCCAGTCAACCTTGGAGAGGGATCTCAATCCATCCTCCCCAATGCAGATATTGTCATCCTCTCACCATCATCTGCAACTTGGTAACCTGTCTCTGCAACAACTGCGAAAGAGACCCTACGTGTGCACACACAATTACCCTGTTTTCATCTAGCCATCGAGATCTTAGGAACACTAATCACCGTGTCCCCGACCAGACGATATAATCCACCACACTCTCTCCTTTCATCAGAACCATACAGCCGCGTGTGATTTTCATGGCTCCACCTACAGCTAAAATCCTGCAACCTCTAGAGTCCAACCGGCCAAGAGATACTTGATTCTTCCGTAGCTTTAGGACATACACCACACCACTCAAATTACAAACCACTCCATCAAACATCTTGATATTCACCGTCCCAACTCCCATGACGTCACAAGTAGACCTGTCACCCAAGGACACTACACCCGCCCCTATCTCATGGAACGTATTAAAATATTCCCTCCTAGAGCATACATGAACAGAGCAGCCTGAATTTAGAATCCACTCATCATGAGAAGTGTGATTACCTGAAGAGATTGTGAAAATATCTCCAAACACTTCGCCCTGCTCATCCGTTATTGCCACTGCTGTATTCATAGCACCATTGTTCACCTAGTCAGCTCGTTTTGGACAATCCCGCTTGATGTGGCCAAATTCCCAGGTTGTCATACGAATCAGGAAGAGAAGTAGAAGCAAAAGGGGCTTGTCTTCTTCCTTCAACTTTTCGTCAACCTTGTGGAGTTGATCCACAGGCCCGTTGAACACCGTGATGTGTTCCAGAAGATCTCCGCCTTCCTGCATCTTCAGCCCGTACAATTGCCGCTTCAGATACAACCGGTTGGCCAAGCTTTTTGACATATAAAGGTTTTCCAACTTCTCCCATAATTTAGGCGCGTCTTCCTCTTCCATAACGTTAAACATAACGTTATCTGCCAGACATAGTCAAATCGTGCTGACCGCCTTCGGCTCGATGTCTTCCCACTCGGCACCTGTCATCTTCTTCGGCTTCCCATCCTTTCCCTTCATCGCCTTAGCCAAGCCCTGTTGAACTAGGATGTCCTTCACCCTCATCTGTCATAGGGTGAAACTCCCATTTCCGTCAAATTTGTCAATGTTGAACTGAGTAGAATTTGATTTTACTGCCATCTCAGATTACTCCACACTTCACGGTGTAACGCTCCACCTCGAAAGAGAATCATTCCTGGACAATCTTTCTACTCCCAAAGATCACTCAAACCGTGATCCAACCACAACACACACGATCCCTCCACCCGGCCTCGACGATTGCTCCACCTGAGCTCTGATACCACCTGTTGAGAAAATCCACAGGGCAAATCAATCCGATCATGCACAAATTAAACGGAAAAAGTAAAATAAACAAATCAATCCACAAGATGAACACCAAGATTTTACGTGGTTCGGCCAAGCCTACTCCATGGGCGAGAAACACGATCTTCCACTATGAGAAAAACAATATACAAGGATTGCAATGGATTTAACCCAAACCCACAAACCCACAACCCTTTCCTTGCTTCTCAAACTCAAGACCATACACCAAGACAAACCCGAAAAAAAACCCACAAGAGAATACCTGAGAAAACGCCAAGAGAAAACCCAAGAAGAAACCCCTCTTCTTTCTCCTCTCTTTTTCTCACTCTCTATGCCTCACACAAGATAAAGAATTGACTCTATCTCTTATACTTTGGTTTTCCCCTAAAAAAGCGTTCTTTCTATATTGCCTTTTTGCCTTCCCACGGCACATGGGAAATAAAGGCAACTTTCCATTCTCGCCTTCCCACTGTTACCGTGAGAAACAAGGCAACATTCCCAACAAATACAATGAAGAACACCTTGTCCAGAGATCCATCCAAACCATTCAGTTGTTGGGTCTTACTATTACTAGATTGTGCCCCAAAAATCATCTTCGTCTTCATTGGATGATCCCCACCCTCTAATCTATAGATGAACTACGCCATATTGAAATCTCTATTGTGTCCACATTATTCAAAGATCAACACCATTCATTGTTGGTTTGCGTTCAAAGAGAGAAGGGAGAGTACTAGTGGTGAGAATAAGTATAGGTGGGGCCTACCTTGTTCAAAGATCAAAACAATTACTTGATAGGTGCCACCAAAGGTTCATGCAGAGAGAGAGAGAGAGAGAGATGTGGTGGTTTAAAATCGGTATAAAAGGGGGCGAATTTATCAGCCACCTTTGCGTTTTCGTTAAAAAAAAAGATGCATTCACATTATGAAACATGGTTGACGGAGAGGGAAATGCAGCAAGCTTGCAGCATTTCCCCAAAAATCATCTCCATATGGTGATCCTGACATTTCGATATGTAGAGATTGATCATAGCTAGGGTTTGGATCATCTTAGGCCTACTTATGTTGGGGCCCAACAAATAATCCCCAAAAATCATCTCCATATGATGATCCTAACATTTCAATATGTAGAGATTGATCATAGGGTTTGGATCATCTTAGGCCTACTTATGTTGGGGCCCAACAAATGAACGGTTTAGATCTTCGACCCAGGTTGGCCCAAGTAATTTAAAAAATATACATTTTATGGTGTCCACCTTCTTCAAATATATACACCATTCATTGTTGGGCCCCACCAAGGGTTTATGCTCAGAGAGAGAAGAAAGAGCACTGGTGGTGAGAATAAGTACACGTGGGGCCTACTGTGTTCAAAGATCTAAACGATTACTTGTTAGGTCCCACCAAAGGTTGAGAGAGAGAGAGAGAGAGAGATATGATGTACCTGTTGTGAGCTTCACAATTGCTAAAAGAGGCGAATCTATCCCTGAATGGGGTGAATTTATTAGCGCCTTTTTTTTTACAAAAGAGTTGCATTGAGAGGAGAAACGATGATGGTCCTGGTAAAGCATATTCCTGGCAGGTTTTTGAGGCTTTTCTACTGATGGGAGATTGTAAGTTGCCGTTGATTTTGACCTAACACGCAAGAGACCATGGATTCCACATAAGCACCAACAATTCTCATCCCAATGCAATAGAACAATCATTTTTATCATATTCCATAGGAAATTAGGGGTTTTCCTTTTTCTATCCCTGGGAAGGCAACAGAACAAGCCTGGGGCCTAACAAGTAAATTGTTTAGATCTTGAACAAGGTAGGCCCCACTTGTACTTATTCACACAACCATGTTCTCTCTTCTCCCTTTGAGTACAAACACTTGGTGGGGGCAACAATGAATGGTTCAGATCTCTAAAGAAGGTGAACACCATAAAAAGTGTATTTAAAAAAAAATCACTTGGGCCAAAATGGGTCAAAGGCTCAAACTGTTCATTTGATGATAGGGTTTGGATCATCCTATATAGATGATTTTATGGGCAAAGCCTATTTATGATGGGGCCCAACAAATGTCATCATACAAAGATGATTTTTGGGAAAAAGGCCTATTTACATTGAGTAAAGTGTTCCTAGGCAGCTGCTCAGATAGCTGCTTCAAAAACTCATATGGCCCCACATTTTTAGGGTGATCCAAAGCATTCATTTGGAAGGCCCGTTGAACACCGTGATGTGTTCCAGAAGATCTCCGCCTTCCTGCATCTTCAGCCCGTACAATTGTCGCTTCAGATACAACCGGTTGGCCAAGCTTTTTCACATATAAAGGTTTTCCAACTTCTCCCATAATTTAGGCGCGTCTTCCTCTTCCATAACGTTAAACATAACGTTATCTGCCAGACATAGTCGAATCGTGTTGACCGCCTTCGGCTCGATGTCTTTCCACTCGGCACCCGTCATCTTCTTCGGCTTCCCATCCTTTCCCTTCATTGCCTTAGCCAAGCCCTGTTAAACTAGGATGTCCTTCACCCTCATCTGCCATAGGGTGAAACTCCCATTTCCGTCAAATTTGTCGATGTTGAACTTAGTAGAACTTGATTTTACCGCCATATCAGATTACTCCACACTTCACGGTGTAACGCTCCACCTCGAATGAGAATCATTCCTGGACAATCTTTCTACTCCCAAAGATCACTCAAACCGCGATCCAACCACAACACACACGATCTCTCCACCCGGCCTCGACGATTGCTCCACCTGAGCTCTGATACCACCTGTTGAGAAAATCCATAGGGCAAATCAATCCGATCATGCAAAAATTAAACGGAAAAAGTAAAATAAACAAATCAATCCACAAGATGAACTCCAAAATTTTACGTGGTTCGGCCAAGCCTACTCCATGGGCGAGAAACACGATCTTCCACTATGAGAAAAACAATATACAAGGATTACAATGGATTTAACCCAAACCCACAAACCCACAACCCTTTCCTTGCTTCTCAAACCCAAGACCGTACACCAAGAGAAACCCGAGAAAAAACCCACAAGAGAATACCCGAGAAAACGCCAAGAGAAAACCCAAGAAGAAACCCCTCTTCTTTCACCTCTCTTTTTCTCACTCTCTATGCCTCACACAAGATAAAAGAATTGACTCTATCTCTTATACTTTGGTTTTCCCCTAAAAAAGCGTTCTTTCTATATTGCCTTTTTGCCTTCCCACGGCACATGGGAAATAAAGGCAACTTTCCATTCTCGCCTTCCCACTGTTACCGTGAGAAACAAGGCAACATTCCCAACAAATACAATGAAGAACACCTTGTCCAGAGATCCATCCAAACCATTCAGTTGTTGGGTCCCACTATTACAGTTGTTGGGTCTTACTATTACTAGATTGTGCCCCAAAAATCATCTTTGTCTTCATTGGATGATCCCTACCCTCTAATCTATAAATGAACTACGCCATATTGAAATCTCTATTGTGTCCACATTATTCAAAGATCAACACCATTCATTGTTGGTTTGCGCTCAAAGAGAGAAGGGAGAGTACTAGTGGTGAGAATAAGTATAGGTGGGCCTACCTTGTTCAAAGATCAAAACAATTACTTGATAGGTGCCACCATAGGTTCATGCAGAGAGAGAGAGAGATGTGGTGGTTTAAAATCGGTATAAAAGGGGGCGATTTATCAGCCACCTTTGCGTTTTCATTAAAAAAAGAGATGCATTCACATTATGAAACATGGCTGACGGAGAGGGAAATGCAGCAAGCTTGCAACATTTCCCCAAAAATCATCTCCATATGGTGATCCTGACATTTCGATATGTAGAGATTGATCATAGGGTTTGGATCATCTTAGGCCTACTTATGTTGGGGCCCAACACATTTTATGGTGTCCACCTTCTTCAAATATCTACACCATTCATTGTTGGGCCCCACCAAGGGTTTATGCTCAAAGAGAGAAGAAAGAGCACTCGTGGTGAGAATAAGTACACGTGGGGCCTACAGTGTTCAAAGATTTAAACAATTACTTGTTAGGTCCCACCAAAGGTTGAGAGAGAGAGAGAGAGAGAGAGAGAGAGAGAGATATGATGTACCTGTTGTGAGCTTCACAATTGGTAAAAGAGGCGAATCTATCCCTGAATGGGGTGAATTTATTAGCGCCTTTTTTTTTACAAAAGAGTTGCATTGAGAGGAGAAACGATGATGGTCCTGGTAAAGCATATTCCTGGCAGGTTTTTGAGGCTTTTCTACTGATGGGAGATTGTAAGTTGCCGTTGATTTTGACCTAACACGCAAGAGACCATGGATTCCACATAAGCACCAACAATTCTCATCCCAATGCAATAGAACAATCATTTTTATCATATTCCATAGGAAATTAGGGGTTTTCCTTTTTCTATCCCTGGGAAGGCAACAGAACAAGCCTGGGGCCTAACAAGTAAATTGTTTAGATCTTGAACAAGGTAGGCCCCACTTGTACTTATTCACACAACCATGTTCTCTCTTCTCCCTTTGAGTACAAACACTTGGTGGGGGCAACAATGAATGGTTCAGATCTCTAAAGAAGGTGAACACCATAAAAAGTGTATTTAAAAAAAAAATCACTTGGGCCAAAATGGGTCAAAGGCTCAAACTGTTCATTTGATGATAGGGTTTGGATCATCCTATAGAGATGATTTTATGGGCAAAGCCTATTTATGATGGGGCCCAACAAATGTCATCATACAAAGATGATTTTTGGGAAAAAGGCCTATTTACATTGAGTAAAGTGTTCCTGGGCAGCTGCTCAGATAGCTGCTTCAAAAACTCATATGGCCCCATATTTTTAGGGTGATCCAAAGCATTCATTTGGAAGGCCCTTCCATGAATAAGGTGTGTACAAAAAATGAGCCCTTTAGGATCATCCTAACCCTGCCATTTGTGGAGGGAAAAAATGGTCAGAAACAGTGTCTGTCCATTTTCTCCTCCACCTTTGATTGGGTTAGGATGATCCTATAGGGCTAATTTTTGGTACACACCCTATCCATTGAACTGCCTTTCAAATGAATGCTTTAGATCACCCAAAAAATGTGGGCCACATGAGTTTTTGAAGCAGCTTCTCAGATAAGCTATCTAAGCAGCTGCGTAGGAACACTATTCTTATTTACATTAGGTCCCCATCAAATGAACAGTTTGGATATTGGAATAACTTAAGACCCATTGAATTTTCTAATAAATATGCATTATATGGTGTCTATAAAAAAAAAAGAGTGTGGCCCACCTTGTTCAAAGATCTAAACCACTCAGTTACTAGGTACCAACACAAATATGTTATACCACGAAATCATCGCCATTGGATGATCCTAAATCTTCAATCCATATAGATTTCTATTTGGTGTCGTCTATCTACATATTAGAGGGTTGGGATCATCCAATGGAGATGATTTTTTGGGAACAATTTATTAACATTGGAGCGCAACAACTGAATGGTTTCAATCTTTGAACAAGGTGGGCTTCATTGTATTTTCCAAAATATATACTCACCTACGAACAAACGCAATATACACTAGGCCCGCCTATTATAAGACAGTTCCGTGCATAATGCGTATTTAAAAAAAATCATTGGGGCCCCTTTGTTCGGAGATACAAAGTATTCATTTCGTGAACCTGAACGTAAATAGGTTGTGCCCCAAAAATCATCTCCATCGAATGATCCTAACCATTCGATATAATATGACGACACCATATATAAATCTCTACTGATCGAAGAGTTAGTAACCATACATTAATGGGACCTGCCAAGGGTTTGTGCTGAAAGAGTGAAGAGAGAGAGAGAGCACAACTTACGAGAATAAGTACAGATGGGGCCTACCTTGTTCAAAGATCGAAACAAATCGCTTGTTAGGCCAAAGATTCAAGGAGGGAGAGAAAGAGAGTGTGTGTGGGGCACCGGTTAGAGAGAGAGAGAGAGAGAGAGAGAGAGAGAGAGAGAGAGTTGTACCAGTTGTGGCTTCATGACCAGTACAAGGGGTGAATATATCATCCCCCTTACTTATTTATAAATAAATAAAGCATTTTTTTCGTGAGTACAAATAAAGCATTTAGTGGATGTTTGGAATTTCCACACCTTTATTACATGTTGCACCCCTTCCATTTGCTTTTTCGAACGTTTGACAAAGTAAGTCCATATTGATGCCCCAACTATTAGCCAATCTATGGAAGGGACCTTTCTCAATAGGATAAATAGGGAAGAAAAAATTAGTTAAAGGCTTTAAAATTCAGTTTTGCACATCAGCTAAATTAAAATATGGTACCAAATTTAAGTCAAAATCATGTAAAATTATGAAAATATTTCGGTATGAGATCGCAATTGAAATCCCGATAAGATTCTTTACCACTGTTTTTTTTTCTTTTTCTTGTTTAGAATCTTGTCATTCTTCCATTTTCTTTAAGTGGAGGAATTTTGTCGAAATATAGACCATTTTGAAAAAAAAAAATTGATTTTCATTTGAAAAGTTGCATATTTCACATATTTCAACCGAAACATTAATGAAATCTTGAAATTTTGGGCGAAAACTGGTATTTTTTTAATCAAGGTAGATTCAGTCGATATCAAAATATTTTGGCTGAAACTAAATGTTTGGTCTGGAATTTAAATCATCGCTTATAGTATGGATATTCTCTCATGTTTATCCCTCTCCACTGGCATTTTTCCCAAATAAGGTGATTTGATTTACTAATTTCACAAGTACAAATGAAAATGAGGTAAATAGGGTGTTTAGAAAATTTCATTGATCTAAGCTATTGTTATCTAGTAAAAAATAACAAAGGTACCCATGTTGCATTGGAAATAACAAAATATCCACATTGCATGGAAAATGACCTAAGTAAACTTATTTAATAGAATCTAACCAAAATAACTTTTTTTATCATAGAGAATTAAAAAAAAAACCTATATCTCTTAAAAATCGATCAAAATACCATTATCTCATTGAAAATAGCCAAGTTAACTCGGTCTAATAGATAGTGATCAAGTACACCTATCTCATAGAAAATGACCAAACTATCCCTCACACAGAAAAAATCGAGGATATAAATGAAGAGAAAGCATGGTATTTAGAAAAAAAGAGACATACCTAGTTCTGCCAAAATTGCAGAGAGGACAAGAGACTTTTGCGGGTATGGTGGGCTTATTACAAAGACGAGAGATCTAGAGTTTTGAAGAGAAGACAAGCGTTCGAAAGGGTTTTTGTGTTTTATTTTGGCTGATAAATTCGCCCCCTTTACCGGCTGTTTGCGGTAACTCTCTCCCCTTTTACTAGTTGTTTGTGATGCCACAGCCGGTAACACACTCCATCAACCTTTGGTTGGGATAGCAACTGAATTATTTGGATCCTTAAATAAGGTAGGCCCCACCCATACTTATTCTCACAAGTCACAAGAGTGCTCTCTCCTTTTTATTTCTAAGCACAAACCCTTAGTGGGGCCAACAATGAAGGCTTTAGATCTTTGAAGAAGAAGAAGAAGGTAGACACCATTAAAAGTTTATTTAAAAAAAAATCACTCAGGCTCATTTTTGAACGAAGATCAACAATGTTCATTTGTTGCAAGTTGCAACCAAATATAAATAGGCCTTGGTCCAAAAAATAATCTCCCTAACATGGTACTAACTCTTCGATCCATAGAGATTTATATATGGTGTTGCCGTATTACATCGTGTTGGGATATGCTTTGGGTTTCCAATGAACAGCCCACATAACTTGTTCGGCCCAACAAGCTAAATGGATAAATTCCAATCAGTTGTGATAAGATACGAGATTTCTCTTTAGCCTTATCTTGATAAGACATTAGAGTTAAACTTGTGAGGGATTCTTAGACTCCTATGTACATAGTGCTAGAGTTAGTGCTACATCGTGTTGGGATATGCTTTGGGTTTCCAATGAACCGCCCACATAACTTGGTGGGCCCAACAAGCTAAATGGATAAATTCCAATCAGTTGTGATAAGATACGAGATTTCTCTTTAGCCTTATCTTGATAAGACATTAGAGTTAAACTTGTGAGGGATTCTTAGACTCCTATGTACATAGTGCTAGAGTTAGTGCTAGAGGGATTCTTAGACTCTTATGTACAGTACATTTCGTATATCTTGTTACATTAATATTAATAAAGGTTTAATTTCATGACATCTAATGGGTAATAAATGATTGAATATGTGTGATGTGCTTGTTATTCGTCACGTATTCGTCCTTAGGTAGCAAAGTAGGAATACCATGCTCAAGGATTCACAGATCTTAAGGAGCAGGGAGATATGGTATTCCGGTTCTTTGTAGACCTTAAAAGTTCCTGGTTGGGGTCAAGATTTGACATCTCCTGTACACAACCAACACCTGTCTTGTCTACATGCATGTGTCGTGAAGTAGCTTATCTCAGCCACTTGGGTAGTAGACATTAAGTAAGAAGAGTGGGTGCCACAATAGGGATTGCACACTGAACAAGATCACACTAGAATGGCCTGTGGACAGGAGTTAGTAAGGCTGTTCTACCAGATAGGACCAGTTACATGCCCTTAGACTTGAGCGGTCATATTTGTCTGTGGGCTCGGCCTTAATTCTTAAACTATCTAACCGTGGTCATTCTAGAGATGACCAGTGGGTAGTACTAGAGTCTTGGACAAATCCACAACTCTAAAAGTGATACCCGACATGGAATTCTTTGTCCCAACTACGGGGATATCATCTACAGTTTCGGTCAGAGCAATAGGCCTATAAAATAGATTGGTCAAGCGGATTTGATAAATGGTTTATCAAAGGTTTTACTAAAATACTTGATTATTTTTTAAATGATTTTGCAAATGCATTTGTGACCCTAACTGCTTGACTAGAAGGTATACCATGATTGGTTCCAGGGGGTAGTAGTTGTCCAGCCCCCTAGGACCCAACTTAGTAAATGAGGAATAGAGAAAGGACTTATACATATTAGATATGATTACGGGGATGACGATTTGACGGTCATCTTTAGGCTTACGTCTCGATGGAGGCCACTGATCACATGGGAGATAAAGGCAACTTTCCATTCTCGCCTTCCCACTGTTACCGTGAGAAACAAGGCAACATTCCCAAGAATCTCCACCTTGGCTTGTTTCTCAGCCACCTGAAGATTTTTCGTTGATGCTGCCACCGGTCTGCTATTACCGCAAACCACCATTGGCCTTCTGAAGTACCAGCTACACACTCTTGAATCACCTTGGTTCTGACTCCTCCCGATTCGATCAACACGGCCAATGCACATGTGTAGCTGCTAACCCGTTGACTCACCCAGTCAACCTTGGAGAGGGATCTCAATCCATCCTCTCCAATGCAGATACTGTCATCCTCTCACCATCATCTGCAACTTGGAAACCTGTCTCTGCACCAACTGCGAAAGAGACCCTACGTGTGCACACACAATTACCCTGTTTCCATATAGCCATCGAGATCTTAGGAACACTAATCACCGTGTCCCCGACCAGACGATGTAATCCACCACACTCTCTCCTTTCATCAGAACCATACAGCCGCGTGTGATTTTCATGGCTCCACCTACAACTGAAATCCTGCAACCTCTAGAGTCCAACCGGCCAAGATATACTTGATTCTTCCGTAGCTTTGGGACATACACTACACCACCCAAATTACAAACCACTCCATCAAACATCTTGATATTCACCGTCCCAACTCCCATGACGTCACAAGTAGACCTGTCACCCAAGGACACTACACCCGCCCCTCTCTCATGGAACGTATTAAAATATTCCCTCCTAGAGCATACATGAACAGAGCAGCCTGAATTTAGAATCCACTCATCATAAGAAGTGTGATTACCTGAAGAGATTGTGAAAATATCTCCAAACACTTCGCCCTGCTCATCCGTTACTGCCACCGCCGTATTCATCGCACCATTGTTCACCTAGTCAGCTCACTTTGGACATTCCCGCTTGATGTGGCCATATTCCCAGGTTGTCATACGAATCAGGAAGAGAAGTAAGAAGCAAAAGGGGCTTGTCTTCTTCCTTCAACTTTTCGTCAACCTTGTCGAATTGATCCACAGGTCCATTGAACACCGTGATGTGTTCCAGAAGATCTCCGCCTTCCTGCATCTTCAGCCCGTACAATTGCCGCTTCAGATATAACCGGTTGGCCAAGCTTTTTGACATATAAAGGTTTTCCAACTTCTCCCATAATTTAGGCGCGTCTTCCTCTTCCATAACGTTAAACATAACGTTATCTGCCAGACATAGTCGAATCGTGCTGACCGCCTTCGGCTCGATGTCTTCCCACTCGGCACCCGTCATCTTCTTCGGCTTCCCATCCTTTCCCTTCATCGCCTTAGCCAAGCCCTGTTGAACTAGGATGTCCTTCACCCTCATCTGCCATAGGGTGAAACTCCCATTTCCGTCAAATTTGTCGATGTTGAACTGAGTAGAACTTGATTTTACCGCCATCTCAGATTACTCCACACTTCACGGTGTAACGCTCCACCTCGAACGAGAATCATTCCTGGACAATCTTTCTACTCCCAAAGATCACTCAAACCGCGATCCAACCACAACACACACGATCCCTCCACCCGGCCTCGACGATTGCTCCACCTGAGCTCTGATACCACTTGTTGAGAAAATCCACAAGGCAAATCAATCCGATCGTGCACAAATTAAACGGAAAAAGTAAAATAAACAAATCAATCCACAAGATGAACACCAAGATTTTACGTGGTTCGGCCAAGCCTACTCCATGGGCGAGAAACACGATCTTCCACTATGAGAAAAACAATATACAAGGATTACAATGGATTTAACCCAAACCCACAAACCCACAACCCTTTCCTTGCTTCTCAAACCCAAGACCGTACACCAAGAGAAACCCGAGAAAAAACCCACAAGAGAATACCCGAGAAAACGCCAAGAGAAAACCCAAGAAGAAACCCCTCTTCTTTCACCTCTCTTTTTCTCACCCTCTATGCCTCACACAAGATAAAAGAATTGACTCTGTTTCTTATACTTTGATTTTCCCCTAAAAAAGCGTTCTTTCTATATTACCTTTTTGCCTTCCCACGGCACATGGAAATAAAGGCAACTTTCCATTCTCGCCTTCCACTGTTACCGTGAGAAACAAGGCAACACTCCCAACAAATACAATGAAGAACACCTTGTCCAGAGATCCATCCAAACCATTCAGTTGTTGGGTCCCACTATTACAGTTGTTGGGTCTTACTATTACTAGATTGTGCCCCAAAAATCATCTTCGTCTTCATTGGATGATCCCTACCCTCTAATCTATAGATGAACTACGCCATATTGAAATCTCTATTGTGTCCACATTATTGAAAGATCAACACCATTCATTGTTGGTTTGCGTTCAAAGAGAGAAGGGCGAGTACTAGTGGTGAGAATAAGTATAGGTGGGGCCTACCTTCTTCAAAGATCAAAACAATTACTTGAAAGGTGCCACCAAAGGTTCATGCAGAGAGAGAGATGTGGTGGTTTAAAATCGGTATAAAAGGGGCGAATTTATCAGCGACCTTTGCGTTTTCATTAAAAAAAAAGATGCATTCACATTATGAAACATGGCTGACGGAGAGGGAAATGCAGCAAGCTTGCAGCATTTCCCCAAAAATCATCTCCATATCGTGATCCTGACATTTCGATATGTAGAGATTGATCATAGGGTTTGGATCATCTTAGGCCTACTTATGTTGGGGCCCAACAAATAATCCCCAAAAATCATCTCCATATGATGATCCTAACATTTCAATATGTAGAGATTGATCATAGGGTTTGGATCATCTTAGGCCTACTTATGTTGGGGCCCAACAAATGAACGGTTTAGATCTTCGACCCAGGTTGGCCCAAGTAATTTAAAAAATACACATTTTATGGTGTCCACCTTCTTCAAATATCTACACCATTCATTGTTGGGCCCCACCAAGGGTTTATGCTCAAAGAGAGAAGAAAGAGCACTGGTGGTGAGAATAAGTACACGTGGGGCCTACTGTGTTCAAAGATCTAAACAATTACTTGTTAGGTCCCGCCAAAGGTTGAGAGAGAGAGAGAGAGAGAGAGAGAGAGAGAGAGAGAGAGAGAGAGAGAGAGAGAGAGAGAGATAGTGAGACATATATGATGTACCTGTTGTGAGCTTCACAATTGGTAAAAGAGGCGAATCTATCCCTGAATGGGGTGAATTAATTAGCGCCTTTTTTTTTTTACAAAAGAGTTGCATTGAGAGGAGAAACAATGATGGTCCTGGTAAAGCATATTCCTGGCAGGTTTTTGAGGCTTTTCTACTGATGGGAGATTGTAAGTTGCCGTTGATTTTGACCTAACACGCAAGAGACCATGGATTCCACGTAAGCACCAACAATTCTCATCCTAATGCAATAGAACAATCATTTTTATCATATTCCATAGGAAATTAGGGGTTTTCCTTTTTTTATCCCTGGGAAGGCAACAGAACAAACCCGGGGCCTAACAAGTAAATTGTTTAGATCTTTGAACAAGGTAGGCCCCACTTGTACTTATTCACACAACCATGTTCTCTCTTCTCCCTTTGAGTACAAACACTTGGTGGGGGCAACAATGAATGGTTCAGATCTCTAAAGAAGGTGAACACCATAAAAAGTGTATTTAAAAAAAAATCACTTGGGCCAAAATGGGTCAGAGGCTCAAACTGTTCATTTCATGATAGGGTTTGGATCATCCTATGGAGATGATTTTATGGGCAAAGCCTATTTATGATGGGACCCAACAAATGTCATCATACAAAGATGATTTTTGGGAAAAAGGCCTATTTACATTGAGTAAAGTGTTCCTGGGCATTTGCTTAGATAGCTGCTTCAAAAACTCATATGGCCCCACATTTTTAGGGTGATCCAAAGCATTCATTTGGAAGGCCCTTCCATGAATAAGGTGTGTACAAAAAATGAGCCCTTTAGGATCATCCTAACCCTGCCATTTGTGGAGGGAAAAAATGGTCAGAAACAGTGTCTGTCAATTTTCTCCTCCACCTTTGATTGGGTTAGGATGATCCTATAGGGCTAATTTTTGGTACACACCCTATCCATTGAAGGGCCTTTCAAATGAATGCTTTAGATCACCCAAAAAATGTGGGCCACTTGAGTTTTTGAAGCAGCTTCTCAGATAAGCTATCTAAGCAGCTGCGTAGGAACACTATTCTTATTTACATTAGGTCCCCATCAAATGAACAGTTTAGATATTGGAATAACTTAAGGCACATTGAATTTTCTAATAAATATGCATTATATGGTGTCTATAAAAAAAATAGAGTGTGGCCCACCTTGTTCAAAGATCTAAACCACTCAGTTACTAGGCACCAACACAAATATGTTGTACCACGAAATCATCGCCATTGGATGATCCTAAATCTTCAATCCATATAGATTTCTATTTGGTGTCGTCTATCTACATATTAGAGGGTTGGGATCATCCAATGGAGATGATTTTTTGGGAACAATTTATTAACATTGGAGCCCAACAACTTAATGGTTTCGATCTTTGAACAAGGTGGGCTTCATTGTATTTTCCAAAATATATACTCACCTACGAACAGACGCAATATACACTAGGCCCGCCTATTATAAGACAGTTCCGTGCATAATGCGTATTTAAAAAAAAATCATTGGGGCCCCTTTGTTCGGAGATACAAAGTATTCATTTCGTGAACCTGAACGTAAATAGGTTGTGCCCCAAAAATCATCTCCATCGGATGATCCTAACCATTCGATATAATATGACGACACCATATATAAATCTCTACTGATCGAAGAGTTAGTAACCATACATTAATGGGACCTGCCAAGGGTTCGTGCTGAAAGAGTGAAAGAGTGAAGAGAGAGAGAGCACAACTTACGAGAATAAGTACAGATGGGGCCTACCTTGTTCAAAGATCTAAACAAATCGCTTGTTAGGCCAAAGATTCAAGGAGAGAGAGAAAGAGAGTGTGTGTGGGGCACCGGTTGTAGAGAGAGAGAGAGAGAGAGAGAGAGAGAGAGAGAGAGAGAGAGAGAGAGAGAGAGAGAGTTGTACCAGTTGTGGCTTCATGACCAGTACAAGGGGTAAATTTATCATCCCCCTTACTTATTCATAAATAAATAAAGCATTTTTTTGGTGAGTACAAATAAAACATTTATCAGTGGATGTTTGGAATTTCCACACCTCTATTACATGTGGCACCCCTTCCATTTGCTTTTTCGAACGTTTGACAAAGTAAGTCCATATTGATGCCCCAACTAGTAGCCAATCTATGGAAGGGACCTTTCTCAATAGGATAAATAGGGAAGAAAAAATTAGTTAAAGGTTTTAAAATTCAGTTTTGCACATCAACTAAATTAAAATACGGTACCAAATTTAATTCAAAATCATGTAAAATTAAGAAAATATTTCGGTATGAGATCACAATTGAAATCCCGATAAGATTCTTTACCACTGTTTTCTTTTTCTTTTTCTTGTTTAGAATCTTGTCATTCTTCCATTTTCTGTAAGCGGAGGATTTTTGTCGAAATGTAGACCATTTTGACAAAAAAAATTGATTTTCATTTGAAAAGTTGCATATTTCACATATTTCAACCGAAACATTAATGAAATCTTGAAATTTTGGGCGAAAACTGGTATTTTTTTAATCAAGGTAGATTCAATCGATATCAAAATATTTTGGCTGAAACTAAATGTTTGGCCTGAAATTAAAATTACCGCTTATAGTATGGATATTCTCTCATGTTTATCCCTCTCCACTGGCATTTTTCCCAAATAAGGTGATTTGATTTACTAATTTCACAAGTACAAATGAAAATGAGGTAAATAGGGTGTTTAGAAAATTTCATTGATCTAAGCTATTGTTATCAAGTAAAAAATAACAAAGGTACCCATGTTGTGTTGGAAATAACAGAATATCCACATTGCATGGAAAATGACCTAAGTAAACTTATTTAATAGAATCTAACCGAAATAACTTTTTTTATCATAGAAAAAAAAAACCTATATCTCTTAAAAATCGATCAAAACACCAATATCTCATTGAAAATAGCCAAGTTAACTCGGTCTAATAGATAGTGATCAAGTACACCTATCTCATAGAAAATGACTAAACTATCCCTCACACAGAAATAATCGAGGATATAAATGAAGAGAAAGCAGGGTATTTAGAAAAAAAGAGACATACCTCGTACTGCTAAAATTGCGGAGAGGAGAAGAGACTTTTGCGGGTATGGTGGGCTTATTACAAAGACGAGAGATCTAGATTTTTGAAGAGAAGACAAGCGTTGGAAAGGGTTTCTGTGTTTTTATTTTGGCTGATAACTTCGCCCCATTTACTGGCTGTTTGCGGTAACTCTCTCCCCGTTTACTAGTTGTTTGTGATGCCACAGCCGGTAACGCACTCCATCAACCTTTGGTTGGGATAACAACTGAATTATTTGGATCCTTAAATAAGGTAGGCCCCTGTGGACCCCGATCCGAGAGAGGCGGGGGAACGAGCCCCACACGAAGTCTCAGGATCATTCACGTGAATGGAGAGCTCTACCAAGGAACTCTCGAAAGAAGTGCCTCTCACAGCATGAGTGGCGATAAAAGGTGAGATACCTCTCGATTCGGGGACTAGCCCAGATTCGAGGCGTACCTTAAACAAAGAAGAGTCGCTATCCAAGGAAGTGGGCCCAGGATCCCATACTATGCTCTGTTGCAACGGATAACCAGAGATATAAAAGAAGGTTCGTGCCTGGTTACGAATTTGGAAGGTCTGAAGAGCACCTCATCCGCCCAAGTGCAAACACCTGGTCTCTTATGCCATTTACTTATTGATTTTGAAGAGTTTTGAGCGAAAGTCATGTGAAATGGGAACATATATCTCCGAGAAGACGTCTATCTAATCATGCATGTCTCGGGGGAATAATAAGCACACATAAAAGAAATGAAATAAGTGTCACCTGAGACTAGTTAGGTTATGAGTGTCATACCTAATTGATGTCTAAATTCTAGTGTGCAAACACATGCATGCTACAGCTAAAGGTATATGATCTGTACATGAAAGTAAGAAAACACAGTAAAACACGCAACACAATTCAATTCTATACATTACCTGGACAAGACAAATCCTAAAACTCTAATGCAATACTTGACTCGGACCAAGATGGCTGTCCATCCCAGCTGCTCTACGTATCCTGGCCTCGGGAAGAATCGGAGTCAACGTAGTTCGATGACCTATTCTAAACTACGATGCCTAGCCATCTAGAACCGCTATCCTAGACTCAATCCACTAGACTCGACTGATTTTTAAAGTTTTTGCACGATTTAATTAAGTTCAAGTGAATTGTAATTTTTAGGACTCTCTATATGCCCTAACTAATGCAAGTTGATTAGCCTTAAGCTAATGCAGGTGGGTCCTACATCCTATGTGTAACTAGGCTGTGCAACCTAATGAAAACCATGGGCTGACTATATGCTTCTTAGTCTAGCCATCGGTTCGACTAAATGTCTAATCGATCGACTCGAGGCCTCCTAACTCTAGGGACACTCACACGACAGGACACACCATATCAATACAAATCAGGACAGCCTCCTAACTCTAAAACACCCCAAATATCTAGGACTGACTCCTAACTCTAGGGGAAGATCTCTTTTGAAATTTTTTTGCAAAATTTTATATTTTTTGAAAGTTTAAAATGTTTATTTTGAAAGGTTTGGCTGGATCTGGGATGTGGATCCCAAGCTGCACTACGTACCCTGTTGAAAGGGATCAAGCCAACGTAGTTCGGAAATGATTTTCCTAACTACTCCTAATGACTCAGATTTTTTAGAATTTTGGATTTTTCAGATATTTTTCAAGTGTTTTTTGAACTTTTAACACAAGAGGACAGAATCCTATCATCATAAGGGTAGGACAGACTCCTGATATCCCGCAAAGGTTGAACAGCATCCTATGCTTTGCGGAGAAAAAAGAACAGAATCACAACTCTGCAAGGGTTGGACAGCATCATATACCTTGCAGGAGCGGATAAAAATCACAAGATTTGATGAGAGGTTGGAAAGAATCCTAACCCCTATAATGATAGGACTGACTCCTGAAACATGAAGGACTGACTCTCTAGCTAAGGAGAGATTCATATGCTAAGGACTGACTCCTATACTAATGACTCTGAGAAGGGCTCTAATGAGACATGACATGTCTCCTAAAATAAAAGGATAAGTAGGGCCAATGAGACGAAGCCTGTCTCCAAAAGGTTTGAATTTTCCTACATGAGACATAGCCTGTCTCCTCCAAAGGGTGTGCCATTTCTACACGAGACATAACTTGTCTCCTAAAAGGGTAAAACATCTTTGCAAGAGACATAGCTTGTCTACTAAGAGGGCTTTAGATAACTCTTTCATTGCCCTTGCAATGTTAGAGGACCAATGTCTAAGGATGTCTAAAAGACTAAGAAAGTCTACCTAATAAAAAGGGGAATGCTATAAAGACTGTGCACGTCTCCTAAAGGATGGGCTTGGGCTAGCGCCTTCATCGCCCTTTTAATTCTGATAAATCTCAAAGATAGCCTAAAAAATGAACCATGTAGAAACTCTTTCTACCATTAAGACTTGAGAATTTGAACCAAACACTATCACAATTGCATGATGAAAATACCAACAGCAAACAATCCTAATCCCATAGTTGACATTATATTCTTGTTAGTCCATTAAGAGACCAACAGACCCAAAGATTTCATCAAGGCCATTCTGAGACAATAATTATATCACCCCATATGCTTGATGAATATAAACATGAAATGATGAGACAACATTATCATCACAATGGAGTAGTTCAGATATCGCACTAAAACCTCAAGCATATCAATCAACAGTCCTGATAAACATAGACATGAAGCAATGGAACTGCAATTAGCTCATCAATACCACTTTAAACTAGTAACACCAATCAAAGAAAAGTATAAGAAAAATTATCCAATGACACCATCAATCATCTTATCATATTCTCATAGTTTCAGTTGAATTATATGCCACACACAACAAATCATTGCTCAACGAATCAATCATAGAAATGATATCAACTCCTCTGTATTATGACTGCTATGTTACATCTCATATTAATCTAACCATCAAAATATCCCTCAGTTCTTTGTAATTCCATGAATCCAAGGGCTGATTCAATTCAATTGTGTCAGTACCTATGTCAAGAACCAATTGCCTTATCCCTGCACACCTCAAATGCTAAACACTAAAATGAAATCTGAGTGAAGAACATGGCTACACCTTTGCCCTCCTTTTCAAAATATAATTGAGTTATGGTCTTAAGTACTAATATACCACCGACAGAATTCAACACAAATCCAATGAGTAGTATGTATGTGACATATAGCAATTCACCCAAACATATGTATGCAACACTTCAAAAATATAAGAGCTGATGACTACTTAACCTCAACCTGTAACAGAAGTGAATTTATCTATATCAGGTTGAACTCTTTGGAACTACAAACGATACTTCCCTAAGTAATCACGAATGAGCATAGAAAATATAGGATTTTTATATGATTGCATCTGCACAATACAGACGCATTTTTTTTTTTATGGTGTAAAACACTATATCAACATTAGCATCCTTAGAGACAAAGCAAAATCAAACGAACAGAGTATATAACTTAGTTTTCTTCATATAAACACAACAATATAATTTTCAAGGAAAATTTTATGTCTAACCTCATTATGCAGAAAAATTCAATTTACTTCATGGATAGTGTATGACTGAGACTACAAAGCATTATGTGATTTTCTTAAACTACAGAATTTCATGACACACAAGTCAATAGGTTAATGAATGAAATCAATAAAAATCTCATCATATGCTTCCAAAGTTAAAAAAAACTAAAATTTCAACACAGCAGATCTTCATACTCAAAAATCTCATTCCTTATTCTAACAATAGAATCAAACACAAAAATATTTTTTAAATAGCAAACTTACCTGAACTGCTGATGTAAAAGATAATCAAACAAAAATGATCTGATATTGCCGAGGACTGTTATTGAGAAGAATTGAACTCTTGATCTTCCTTTTTCAACAAGCTTTTCTTCTCTCGAAATTCCTTCTCTTTGCCCACACCTCTTCCCTTGCAATAGATCCTCTACCAGCCGAAACAAGAGAGTACACGATCCAAACTCCAAAAGAAGAGCAACGAATCTCAGTTGTTGAAGACAAAAGATCAAATCTTCAAGATAACTCAAAATTGGATCTCAAAACCGAAGGCTGGCCGGAGAACGGCCGGAATACAACAGAAGTGAAGATGACCGGAGATCTACTTCCCTCTCTCTCTGTGATTTTTCGGAAATAGGCCGGAATCCGACCGGATCCGGGTCGGAGAAGAAGAGACAATGAGCTATGGTTCTGAAAGAAGAATCAGTAGATTCAAAGGAGAATCAAGAAAAAAGAAGAAATTTCTTGATCGGACTTGGCCGGAGCTAGACCAGAGAATGATCGGAGAAGGTGAGATCCCCTTTATCTCTCTCTAGCTCTCTCTCTCTCTCTCTCTCTCTAATTTCTGGAAAATGAGATCTCTGAGGATGATGCTGGCCGATGGCCGGTCGAATTCCGGCCGGAATCCGGCGAGAGAAATCGTCGGAGAAGAGGATTTGGGCTGAGATCCCCTTTTCCCTCTCTCTCTCTGAGATTTTTAGAAAAAAATGAAGTCCCCCCCTGTGTAACGAAAAATGGGCTTTATATAAGAAGATACCAAATTCGCACCCCCTCTATTACCTTGGACAGCCCCATCTAGGATAATCCACCCCCCTTTTGTGGTTTACACTACAGACACTCTCCCATCTCGTTCGCTAGGCAAATGCGCTCGGAATTCTACGAAATTTTGCAGGTAGCTTGTTGGGACCCTAACCTACCTTGAGGTGAAATTTAGAGTTTTAAAACATTGGTTTGGTTAGGTTTTGCTCAAACATGGGAGGTTTAGGGTATGGTCAAAATTGGGTGTCTACAGCCCCACCCATACTTATTCTCGCAAGTCACAAGAGTGCTCTCTCTTTTTTATTTCTGAGCACAAACCCTTAGTGGGGCCAACAATGAAGGCTTTAGATCTTTGAAGAAGAAGGTAGACACCATTAAAAGTTTATTTAAAAAAAAATCACTCAGGCTCATTTTTGAACGAAGATCAACAATGTTCATTTGTTGCAACTTGCAACCAAACATAAATAGGCCTCGGCCCAAAAAATAATCTCCCTAACATGGTACTAACTCTTCGATCCATAGAGATCTATATATGGTGTTGCCGTATTACATCGTGTTGGGATATGCTTTGGGTTTCCCGAACCCAATGAACCGCCCACATAGCTTGGTGGGCCCAACAAGCTAAATGGATAAATTCCAATTAGTTGTGATAAGATACGAGATTTCTCTTTAGCCTTATCTTGATAAGACATTAGAGTTAAACTTGTGAGGGATTCTTAGACTCCTATGTACATAGTGCTAGAGTTAGTGCTAGAGGGATTCTTAGACTCTTATGTACAGTACATTTCGTATATCTTGTTACATTAATATTAATAAAGGTTTAATTTCATGACATCTAATGGGTAATAAATGATTGAATATGTGTGATGTGCTTGTTATTCGTCACGTATTCGTCCTTAGGTAGCAAAGTAGGAATACCATGCTCAAGGATTCACAGATCTTAAGGAGCAGGAAGATATGGTATTCCGGTTCTTTGTAGACTTTAAAAGTTCCTGGTTGGGGTCGAGATTTGACATCTCCTGTACACAACCAACACCTGTCTTGTCTACATGCATGTGTCGTGAAGTAGCTTATCTCAACCACTTGAGTAGTAGACATTAAACAAGAATAGTGGGTGCCGCAATAGGGATTGCACAGTGAACAAGATCACACTAGAATGGCCTGTGGACAGGAGTTAGTAAGGCTATTCTACCAGATAGGACCAGTTACATGCCCTTAGACTTGAGCTGTCATATTGGTCTGTGGGCCCGGCCTTAATTCTTAAACTATCTAACCGTGGTCATTCTAGAGATGACCAGTGGGTAGTACTAGAGTCTTGGACAAATCCACGACTCTAATAGTGATACCCGACATGGAATTCTCTGCCCCAACTACGAGGATATCATCTACAGTTTCGGTCAGAGCAATAGGCCTATAAAATAGATTGGTCAAGCGGATTTGATAAATGGTTTATCAAAGGTTTTACTAAAATACTTGATTATTTTTTAAATGATTTTGCAAATGCATTTGTGACCCTAACTGCTTGACTAGAAGGTATACCATGATTGGTTCCAGGGGGTAGTAGTTGTCCAGCCCTTGTAGGACCCAACTTAGTAAATGAGGATTAAAGAAAGGACTTGCACATATTATATATGATTACGGGTATGACGATTTGACGGTCATCTTTAGGGTTACGTCTCGATGGAGGCCACTGATCAAATGTAATTGTAGTTGTTAACTACGGAGCAAGATCGCAGTGGGGCCTCTTAATCGACCGTCGAATCTCTGCAATGATCACACTCACAACTCTAATGATCCATTTATATCCTTTGGATAAGGGTCCCGCATTTACTAGATAACATGGACATACTAAATTCGTCGCATTTGATGCGAGGAAAAAGATTTATGTAGTTCATTTGGTTTATACTCACCGTAGGATGCAATTGGAATACCCAGAGAGTTAATTGTTAACTTAGGGATATTTTGGGTAATTATAGAATGTTATGGATGGAGCTTTTATCACATTGGATGGGAGGAAATAAGTTTATTTAACGAGAAAAATAAAATAACAAGTGTGTATTTAGCTTATAGATCCGTTTTACTAAAACAGCTATAACTCTCTCACCTTTTGGCAAAAATGAGTGTGCACGTACTCATTTTGAACAAATTTGAAAGGCTACAACTTTGTAGTTTATGACTTTTTCAGATTTAGCCATATAATAGTCCGAAAATGAAATAAAAAATTGGCCAGCAGCTCTGTACCGAAAATACACCTGCATCAGGGTAGGCCCCACATGCAAATACACCCAGCCCAAGAAAACCACATTTTCCAAGGTTGGGAACATGCCAAATCCTTATAGGAAACCTCCATAGGTTCTCACTTTGTGTTGGTTTCCAATATTCATAGTCTAGCTAACTAGTTTTTTCAATTTGAGTCGAATTATGAGAGAAACTTTAGGAATTTTTAAAAGTAGGAAACCAACTCTATATAAACCATCATAGCATGATTTTCGAGGCTAAAAAGGCAAGAAAGTTTGTGCTCCCTCTTGGGAAAAACATCCAAGACTATCTGTCTCTTCTACTCTCAACTTTTCTCCTTTTATCTCATAGTTTCTCAATTATAGTTCAAATTGTTTTGAGAAAACATAAAGCTCCATCAAGAAAATTCAAATTCCCATCCAAAAGTACTGATATAGATCAGTACATATGTTTTAAGATTTCTTCAACTTCCCTTCACGCAATTTGAAGGAATCCATCGGTTCAGCTTGCGGGTCCGTGGCGATCAGATCGTTCGTGGATGTTCGAGGAGTAGATCAAGAAGAGGCAGATATTACGGCCGGTCACAAAGGTATTTTTTATGTCGTATATTTTTATTTGAATCACTATAAGATCATCTAGACCCTAGGTTCCTGAGTTAACGGGTGAAATCAGAGAGAAATTTTTTATTCTACGCGATTTCTAATCCCGTTGCGCTTAGCGATTTCGCATGAGGGTGAAAGCCCTTCTAATAGTAACCACCTTCGTGGCTACGAACTCCTCGGCCGTTGTAAGCGGTGTCTTCTTGACCGCCTTTGCAGCCAATGGCTTCTCAGCCTCCTCTCTGGCCATTCTCATAGCATAGGCCATGGCAAATTTTAACATACCTAGAAAATCGTAGTTGGTTAATGCACAGTAAGGGGAAAGTGACGTCAAGAAAAATAAACTAAGGGATGAGGACATTACTTGGCTACTCCTCGCTCAGCATGGCGGTGCTCGTACCGCACTGACCGACTTGGTAGTGCCCGGGATGCATTGGATACATGAACGCATTGGGCAGATAATCAATCGGATCTAATGGCTTAAGCTTCGCCTCACTCAGCCGACCTTGGCGAGAGACGCTTCGCCTTGGAAGTTGTCGGGGATGACCTATCCATTCTTCTCAATGTGCTCCTTGATTAGCTAAAGGGTCTTGAGTCCTCAGCGTCAAGGACCAACACGATATTCAGCCTCCTCAGATCCTCCTTGGACAACATCTTCCATCAATAGTTGAAGACCAATCCGACCCCTTTGGCTTGAAGCCTCACGAACATGAACTTATTCTTCCACCCGTGGATGGAAGATGACATCTTGTCATAAACTATTGGTCGGTATGGATGAAGGGTTGGTATGTCTATGGTAAGGGATGTAGAGGCGCTCTCCAAATCAGGGGGCTTAGTTGAGTGAGTTGTCAACCGCTCCATAGCCTCGACTAGGGTGCGCTCAAGGTGGGCAAAGCGGGTGTCAATAGCCGTAGTAAAGCGTGCTACCAACCTCTCCTCTGCATCATTGTTCGTAGGCCTCCTCCAAGTGGACTCCATGGGGACTTTTGTCATCCGCTTACAGACCACACAACGAACGGTTAGTGTACAAAAGTGTCAGCTGCTCGTGGTGTTACACAACCCCTCTCAAAAGCAATAGGTGCGCAGCTTCATGCTTCAACTTGGCATACTTCATAGGCCACCCAATAAACACATGGTGTGCAACATCATCTGCAAGCGTTCGCACAACAAGAAGCACCTCACAACATCACTTAAAATAGCTCCAGATGTGCCACACAAGAATGAACAAGCACTTGGTGGGAAAGACTTTCTAACTTCTCATATGACACCCAACGAACAGTTGGCATTCAACTTTGAGCAAATAGGGTGTGTTGATTGAAGTGTGTAGGTTTGACATATGCCCCTTTGCAACCTTTCTTCACATAAACATTTCTTCAAACACCCGGGGAGGGGGCATCATGGCAGAATGCTCTTGCAACAGGATCTTTGCCAATCTCTATTGGACATTCCATCAAACAGCTAGTGGGGCTCATTGGCAACTCATTTTTGCAGCCCAATGTTTGCCAGAACGTGTCCTGCTCTTGGGTCTTTCATCTAATAGTTGGTGGGAGTGTGGCTGAAGCAATCTCAATGTTGACAACACACTGTTCCTATTAATCACAACTCCTTCGTGGCTTCTCGAGATACAAAGGCGGGAAGGATGCAGCTTTGATACCACTTGTAATGGACCAAACTTCTCTTACTTATGTCTATAAACTTCCAAGTTTTATTTCAATTCAATATTGCATCCACACAATATAAGATAAAACACAAACTTGAACAGCAGGTTCCATGCCCAATAGTTTCATGTACAACAATCATGCATTCACTGGAATTTGATAGACCATCACAGAGATTTAATTGAAATTCATCTCAGAAAATAGCAGCCAAGGAGATACTTGTAAGCTTCACAAAACATCACTTGAAGGGACTGATTGTTCAATTCCTATTGGCAGCAACATATAGAAGTAACAATCATGGGATGATTGTGAACGGATGATCCAATCAATGGCTCATTGCTGTTGGGAGTAATTGGTTGATGAAGATAGAGGATGCTCACTGCATCTTCACCAAGTAAGAGATGCACCATCTACTACTTGGCTGGCTACACTAGCCCAAAGCATACCCATGAAACATACAAACTTCATATAGAGAAAAAAGCTTGAATCCCTCATTCTAAGTGAAAGGCAAATCTATTATAATATAGCTAGATGGGAGTTTCACTGTTCACGCCAACGTGGACATCTCCCCATCCCGCTTGAGATCTACGTGGCAGCTTCCTTAAAAAACACAAAAAAAGAAAAGAAAACCTAAAATTTTGGGATTGTTTCCTATTATCTCTCAAGGGACTGTTTCCTATTTTCTATCTATCTAAAAAACCGCATGAAAACTAAAAATTCGGAATCTCACCTCAAATTTCAGAATTCATATCGGTGGGTTCTTTCTTTCCAATTCCCAAGTCTCCCTACGATAAATATTTACGTAAATCTTGAAGAAATTTCCGTTTTCATGCTCCCCATAGTAAATATGGAAAATTGTTGTAATTAGTCGTTTCTACATTAAAGTAGGTTTATATGGCTGCTTTCCCTCTCTTACTGAAAAAATCTAACTACAGTAAAAAAAAAATAGACATGTTAAAAAATTCTCATTGCTTTTCTTTTTTTGGTTTTTTTCTCTCTTATTAAATGTCCAGTTGCTGCAGTTGCGCACATGGTTTGTTTTTTTTCCCTCCCTTATTTAATAATTCTCTCTGTTTTTCTAACTTCTATTTGTAGACACCCCATTTTGACCGGACCCTAAAGTCCGCAAAATTGAATAAGAACTTCAAAAATCAAATAAAATTCCCAAATTCCGAGTCCCAAAATATTCCGAAATTAATCTCAAAAATTCCTGAAGGACTGGGCCCAAAATGAGAAGAGGGCTCAGGTTTTGGGCATCTTTTTGTACGCATTTGTGGGTACAAATTCCCCAGAAGATTGTTAGTGTTCTCGGGGATACCTTGGTAAAATTTCATGATCGGGAGAAAAATGTAGAATAAGGCGAGCCGAGTGTGTGCCATTATCAAAACTGGCTGTGCTCATATCATTTTCCTCGTTTGATACGAAAAGAGGGTGCATTATAGAGGCTAGAGGGTGCCCATGTCGACCCCCTGGTCAATCAGTGTAAAGAAATCGAAACAGGTTAGTGCAGCTATCAAAGCAGGGTAGTGTTGATGTTATCTCTCTTTATTGCAAAAGAGGGGGTTGAAACAATCAAGTGAGGGTGCTCATTGATGGAAAGAAAAGCAAGTAGGGCATAATGGCAATAGGGTAAAATCGCCTTATCCTGGGGGTATTTAATAAGGTTGGCATTACTTTCCCTACAAGCAATGATCATGGGCCATTGGATAAGAAGGGTGAGATGTAGGACTGAGATAATCCAGAGCATTCTAAAAGAAGAAGAAGATAGAATTAGTAAAAGAGGGGATCAATGGTTGAGAACAACCAAGGAAAGAAAGATGCCAAATAGATGGTTAGGATCAGAGTTAGGGATTCAACCCTAAGTATAAAACCAAGAGAATTCTTGCGTGAAAGGGAGCTCGACCATTTTTATCTTTTTTTTTTTTAAGAAGAGAGGAGAAAACAGAGAGAGAGAGAGAGAGAGAGAGAGAGAGAGAGAGAGAGAAGCAGAGAAGAGAGAGATTCGCCCCCCATCTCCATCTTCTTCGGCAAGCCTATCCCACCTCCATCTACCATCCTAACCTCCATTACATCCATACCTTCCCACCATCTCTACCCATCTCCACCCAAAACCCATTTCATAACCCACATCAAACCCACCTAAACCAGAACCCATCTCACCAGCCACCTCCATCTCCGATCCCCATCCACCACCTCTGCTATTTTCGCCAAAACCCACTTCGGTTTTCTCCACCAAAACCCATCTCCGGCCAGCCACCTCCACTCCCACCTTGAATCTGACCCAAACCCCTTTTGCTTTGACCCCAGAACCCTAATCATTACCCCGTTTTTTTCAAGATAATAAACCCATTTCACCCAGCCTCCATTAAAGCTACCACATTATTTTTTAGAGCTTTGGGACCCAAGAGTTGCAGAGAGAGAAGAGAAGAGCCCCGGCCACCATCACCATCTCCACCAAAACCCACATCCGACAAGCTACCCATCTTCTCCGTCGAAGACCACCGGATTCCGACCATTTTCTTCTCTTTTCCCGCATAGTCGAACACCATCTCTATTTCTTCCATCCTAATCTCTACCATCCATCTTCTCTAAATCATACATGGGATCTTGAAATCCTCATCAAAACCCCATCTTATTTTCACAATTATCATCAAATCCACCAATCATACATTGTAAACCCATTTCATTTCACTCTCATCTTTTTCCTTTTACATTCTCTGCAAATCCAACCATCGCCACTCATGTTGTGAGGGGCACTCTTTCGAGAGTTCCTTGGTGGAGCTCTCCTTCACGTGGATGATCTAGAGATTTTCTGGGGGCTCGTCCCCCCGCCTCTCTCGGATCTGGGTCCACACTATTGTTGGTTTTTTTTTATAGCTGTTCTACTTCTCTATTGTAGAAGGAACTAGAGAGGCAGAAAAAGGGGGTCTATGAAGGATACACATGTAGAAGAGAAGAGAAGGTTTCAGATATGGAGTGTGATTTCCGCATGTGCGTGTTTCCTCTTTCTCAGTTTTTATTTTCTTCCTCTGGGGTTCCTAAGAGAAGAGTTTCTAATTTCTATTGTTGATGTTTTTTTATCTGCCTCTTTGTTCCTGATTTTGTTTCTATGGATTTTATTGGTTGTGTTACGCCCAAAATCGGTAACAGATGCGGCAGTGACAAAAAAGCTGATCTAACGAGTTCTTGGAACTGTGTTCTGCGCAAGGAAGCACCCGGTCAAAAGACCAACCCGGAGTCGTAGCTCCAGATGGGCCCTTCGATAGTCAAGTCAGTAATGGGCACAGAAAAGGAAAAAACCAAGGCTAGGGATTCTCACTCTTAGGAATCCGATCCTTTACCTTTGAGCCTTAGGAGGCTTTTTATAGTAGAGTTTTAGGTATTGGATTACCGTTTTTCCCTTGGGAACAGGTGTCAACCTATTAGTGAATCAAACTTTACCCTTTCTTTCATGCCCTTTGACAGGTGCAAGATTGTGGTTGGGCAAGGTTTGCACTTGATCTTTCCTTTTTTAGGCTGTAATGACCCTATTACCCCATTGTTGGGTGATGAACATTTGGGCTTGCCTTGGTGCCACGTGTTGATCCGTGAATGGGGGATCTTTTTACACCCCATCAGATGCCCCCCCACTTCCTTAGACCGGTGAGGGGTGAGGAAGTAGTTGTGCACCATAGCTTCTGCAGTTTCTCTTAATATGCTTATCTTCTAGGTCGGCCATGGTAGGTCAGTTGGCTCAGGTCGGCTGGCTAAGGTCGCCAGGCTCAGGTTGACTGATTCAGGTCGGTTGGCTAAGGTCGGCAGGCTTAGGTCCCTGGTTCACCTCGGCCGACTGGCTCAGGTCGGCCGATTCAGGTTGTCTAGGTCAGGTCGTCCGATTCAAGTCAGCTGGAAAACTGATGAGTTGCGACCTAGCCTCCAGCGGGCTAAGTTTTACCCATGCGTTATATCCAGTTCGGCTGGAAAACGGATGAACTGGAAAATGTTTCAGGTCGGCCTATTCAGGTCGTCCGCCTCAAGTCGGCCAAAAAACTGATGAGCTTCAACTTAGCCTCCTGCGGGTTAAGTTTTACCCATGCGTTATATCCAGTTTGGATGGAGAAGTTCTGAATGGCTTGAAGAACTAGATTTTGAGGCTAAATATCCTGTTCGGCCGAAGATGTTCTGAACGGCTTGAAGAACTGGATTTTCGGACCAAATATCCTGTTCAGTTGGAGATGTTCTGAACGGCTTGAAAAACTGGATTTTCGGGCCTGTAGACACCCTCATTTTACTACACTTTAACCAACAATAGCCTAATATATTGACCCGTGGAATTTCACTAGTAAAATATGCATCCTCATATTCCCTGGAAACCAAATTGATAAGGAGATGTACCTGGTAAGATGATTTGATCCGAAAGATTGGAAAAATACCTTGATTGGTGTGTGAGAGTCCCTCTATCATGGATTTATATGTTTTCGTGTATTAATATCTCGATCTGACTTTACGGATCATCAATCAGGACAAAATAAGCTTGGGTTACTTCACAGCCCGGGCCCTGATTTCATTCAGAGACCCGATTTCCGTAAATCTTCAGATCGAGGGTAGATCTTGACCTGGGTGTCTTTCTTTACCAAGAATTTGTGATCATTTATTCAAAATAATATCAATCAAGGTCGATCTCAAATTTGGATTAAACATTGGGCCACTTTAACTAAGCAAAAACCCAGTGAAAAATTACGGATCAAGGCGGGATAAGCGAGATCCGTCGAAATCGTCCCATTAAATCATCGATATCAAAACTTTCTAATGTCTCAACTATTGTCAATATCATGGTTTAATATTTTTAACCATTGGCCCAAAGTTGATAGAATCGGTTGGTTCGTTTAGATCGTCGATTTGCTCGATCTTTGGAAAAACGATCTACAGGCGGAGATCGGGGGCCCTCACTGGTCGAAAATTTCAAAATTAGTATTTCTATGGCAATGTTGGGCTTAAAAGAAAGAGGAAAAATCAACGATTCCAACGGCGAAGGAATTATCAAAATCGGACTTCAAAATCTCCTGAAAACCGTGTTTTTCGATTTTCACATTCAAAATATTTGGAAAATCTTTCACAAAGATTCTAGAAGATTTGGAGGCATCATCTCATCCATTCTTTTGATCCCCTAAGGATTCCAATTGATCTCAACCACCCAATCTTAGTCCATATCTTTGCAAAGATTTCAGGATATTTGGAGACCCCATCTCGCCCGTTCTTTCGATCACATGGAGATTGCAGTTAATCGTAGCCATCCAAATCGTTGCCATTCTCTACAAAGGCAACCAAATTGGACATTTCCCTTATCTTGAAATTTGATTCAAAATCCACAAAGATTCCAAGGACAAGTGGCATCATCCTGGACCTTGAATTATTCCTAAATCTTTAGTGCTTGATCCTGGCCGCATAAACGCCTGCCATTTTGAACATGGTCATGGCTAAAATGGAAGATGCCAAAGAAGAGGGAGAATATTCTAGAAAAAATCTATCTTGGCGATTCTTTCCCCTTCCTTTTTCCATCATTCAATTTCCACCCTACACCTCTAGGACCCAAAGATGGCAACTCAGCTCCTCCCTCACCTATAAATAGCCCCTCATTCTTCCCCCTTGGGGAGGAGATTCTTAGCTCTCTCTCTCCCCCTTCCCCTCTCCAAAGGGATCCGTCCAACACTCCCTCTTCCCTAAGGTCAAAGTTAGAGTGGATATTTGGCAAAGCTTCTCTCAAGTTCAAGTTCTAACCCATCAAAGGTGTGTAGTATTTTGTTTTATTTTTATCTTCTTCAAGATTTCGATAAAAGTACCATTTTCTGTTCATTGGATCTAATAGAATTAGAGGTTTTCTACTCCGGATAAAATTATCGGTTTGATTTTTGGTCTTGCACTCTTTGAGTGGACCCAAATAGAATCGGTAGTTTTCAATATTGCTTCCATTGATCAGATCCAATAGATTAAATAAAATAAATTAATAATCCCACTCGGTTACATCATCTCTTTCCCTAAGTTGATCCCACTCGGCAGCCCATTCCATAGCCCTTGTCTAAGCCTTAATTCCCCATCTAAGCTCTACCATACCCATGATTACATCTCCATGATCATATCCACATCCTCACCCCTATAGCCATTACCATAGACCAATACCATATCACCACCCTCTTGTTTCCAAACAATATACCCCATATTCCGACAGCATGCTCAACCAACCTCCTTATAGCCATAACCCCATCTATGATCACCTTAGTCTCTCATAGCCATCTCATCACCTCCTATCTAATATCCCATCTACCACTATCCCCATATATTCAACCGACCATACATTACCGCTGCCTCCTTTAATTTCATCATAATCAAAGAAAGCCATGCCCGTCTTCCCATCCAGCAGCCCAATTGACCATGACCGTATCAGCCATAGCCATGTATTCTACAGCCATATAGCCCATCCCCATCCTATAGTATGTTATCCATAGTCCCAATCGGCCTCACCTAGCCCACTACGCGGATCCAACCCAAGCAAACCCGAATCAGCCCGCGTCAACCCAAGCTAACCTGAGTCAACCCGGACCTAAACTGAGTCAACCCAAACCAACATGACCCGATTAAATCCGGTACAACCCCGCTTCAACTCGGACTCAGGCCGACTCGATTCGGTTCAATCTAAACTCTACCCGATTCCACAAGATTCAACCCATTCAACCCGGTCCGGCTCGATCCAACCGATCCATCCCGAACCTAACCCCGACCCCGGATCAGCGCTGCAATTCCCACCCTAAAACTGTACCTTAAGCCGAACCGCTAACCCGCACCCTAAACCCACAGCCTAAGCCGCACTCCTACCCACACCCCGACCCGCAATTCGAACCCGCAGCCCGCACCCCGAACCCAAAACCCATAACCCGATGCCATTCCCTACCCATAGCCCATCAGCCCCCGCCATTTAATACATGTCCGTCAGCCCATGCCATTTAATACATAGCCATCAGCCCCCATGGAAAACTTACCATAGCTACGACCAACCACTAACCATATACCATGACCATCCCATAATTAAATACCCATGCCTCATCAACTAATCACACCCCATATCCCATATTCCCATACTCTATATGCACTCATCCCATAGATGCCCAACTAGCTCTCCCATCATATACAGTTTAATAGCAATCTCCATCGAGCCACCCAAACATCACCCTCTCTCTCATCCTCACCTTGAACCCAATATTCATCCGAACCCAAGTCCCACCTATTTAGCCCCAACCCGACTGCAACCCAACCCGACTGTAACCCAACCCCAACCCGAGTCCAATTCGGACCCCAACCTAAACTTGAGCTAACCCGTGTCCAAACCGAATCAGCCCGGGTCCAACCCAAGCTAAACCGGGTCTAACCTAACTTGACCCCAACTTGACTAACCCAACCTAACCTTTACCCGAAAGTGAACCGCCCCCGCGATTAGCCCCACAACTCGCACCCTAACCCGCCTCCGCATCAGCCTCACAACCCGCGACCAAGACCTGCACCAGAAACTGCATCCACAACCCGCACCCCTAACTCGCACCTTAAGCTGCACCCCTAGCTCGCACCCCAAGCCCGCATCATAACCTGCACCCCTAAAGCTTAATCCTCTACCCAGCCATCATAATCCAACACAACAGACCCCATTCTACCTAATCTCTTTGTAGCCTAAATCCAACAGTACTCAAACCCATGTGTATCATAGCCATGATACCATAGCCAATAACCATGTTCCATGACCATTCCTTAGTTAATACCTACACCTCATCAACTGACCTTAGACCCCTATCCTATTCACCCTACGATCATGCTCATGTTGGCAAGATGATGCTTGCTTGGATTGTGCATAAATGTGGAAATAATGCTAACTGAAAACATAATATCCAGCCTCGTATGAGTAAGATAAATCAAACCACCAGCAATGCTTCTAAAATTCTTATCTGCTTTTTCAACCCCATCTTGCAAAGTAAGTTTCTCATTCATATTCTTGGGTGTTTTGGCAAGTGCACATTTTTCCATTCGAAACTTTTTCAATAAATCCAAAGCATATATGAAAACCCCATTGGATCCTTGAATGACTTCAATTTCTAGAAAATAGTGCAATAGACCCAAATATAACATTTCAAAATTTTGTAACATGCTCTCTTTATATTCCTTATTCATATTAAGAGAACTCTCAGTATATATCTTATCATCCGCATATAAACAAACAACTAAGATATCATCACCATGAATTTTAACATAAAGAGTCGGTTCACAAACACTCTTTTGAAATGAGCTTTCAAGGAAATACCTGTCAATTTTTCTGTTGGGAAAGTTGCCTTATTTCTTATGGCAGTAGTGGGAAGGCAAAATTAGCAAAATAGAAAGTGTTGTTTTGCATAGGGTTTGCAAAACCGGCAAGAGAAGGTGACCGGCCATGTACGAGAGGGTTTTCTTGTGTGGGGGTTGGCGGAAAAGCAAGAGTGGAGGGGTGTGTCGGCTGCCTCTTAGGGAATAGAGAGAGAGAGAGAGAGAGAGAGAGAGAGAGAGGGGACTTGGGTTTCTTCTTGGGGTTCTTTCTCGGGGTTTTCTCTTTGAGTTTTTCTTCGGTTTTCTCTTATGGGTTTCTCTCGAGTTACTCTTGTACAGTCTTGGGTTTGAGAAGCAAGGAAAGGGGCGGGTTTTAGTTTAAATCCATTGTAATCCTTATATATTGTTTTCTCATAGTGGAAGACCGTGTTTCTCCCCCGTGGAGTAGGCTTGGCTAAACCATGTAAAATCATGGTGTTCATCTTGTGGCTTGCTTTGTTTGTGTATTTTGCTTTTCCATTTAATTTGTGCATGATTGGAACAGATTTGCCGGTGGATTTTCTCAACAAGTGATATCAGAGACATGGTTGGAGCGATCATTGAGGCCAGGTGGAGTGATTGTGGGTGTTGTGGTTGGATCCTGGTTAGAGCAATTTTTGGGAGTGGAAAGATTTTCCAAGAAAGATTCTCGTTCGAGGTGGAGCGCTACACCATGAAGTGTGGAGTAATCTTAGATGGCAGTAAAATCAAGTTCTACTCAGTTCAACATTGACAAATTTGACGGAAATGACAGTTTCACTCTATGACATATGAGGGTGAAGGACATCTTAGTTCAACAGGGCTTGGCTATGGCGTTGAAGGGAAATGATAGGAAGGCGGAGAAGATGACGGATGCCGAGTGGGAAGACATTGAGTCAAAGGCGGTCGGCACGATTCGACTATGTCTGGAAGATAGCGTTATGTTTAACGTTATGGAAGAGGAAGATGCGCCTAAATTATGGGAAAATTTGGAAAAGCTTTATATGTCAAAAAGCTTGGCCAACCGGTTGTATCTGAAGCGACAATTGTATGGGTTGAAGATGCAGGAAGGCGGGGATCTTCTGGAACACATCACGGTGTTCAATGGGCTTGTGGATCAACTCCACAAGGTTGACGAAAAGTTAAAGGAAGAAGACAAGGCCCTTTTGCTTTGTACTTCGCTTCCTGATTCGTATGACAACCTGACGACGACTTTATTGTATGGTAAGATACGATAAAGTTGGAGGAAGTCATGGTGTCGCTCTTATCGAATGAGATGCGGAAGAAACCTGTTCTTGGTGGAAGTGAAGAACATGGGTTGGTTGTTCATGGTGGGAATAAAAGAGGAAGGTCGTTTGACAGGGGATCAGGAAAAGGCAGGTCAAGATCTAGGGTTGGCGGAAAGGGTGTACAATGTTACCGCTGCAAGGAATATGGCCACATTAAGCGGGATTGTCCGAAGCGAGCTGACCAGGCGGACAATAATGCTATAAATATTGTGGTGGCGGTAGCGGATGAACATAGCAAAATGTTTGAAGACGTTCTCATAGTCTTTATAGGTAATCACACTTCTTCTCATGATGAGTGGATTTTAGATTCAGGCTGCTCTATTCATGTATGCTCTAGGAGGGAATATTTTGATACCTTCCAAGACACAAGGGCGGGTGTAGTGTCCTTGGGTGATAGGTCTACTTGTGACGTCATGGGAGTTGGGACAGTGAAGATCAAGATGTTTGATGGAGTGGTTCGTACTTTGGGTGGTGTGGCGTATGTCCCAAAGATGTGAATGAATCTAGTATCTCTTGGCCGGTTGGACTCTAAAAGTTGCAGGCATTCAGCTGCTGGTGGAGCCATGAAGATCACACGTGGTTGTATGGTTCTGATAAAAGGACAGGAGTGTGGCAGATTATATCGTCTAGTCGGGGACACGGTAACTAGTGTTCCTAAGATCTCGATGGCTAGTTGGAAATAGAAGGGAAGCGTGTGCACGCGTAGGGTCTCTTTCACAGTTGGTCAAGAGACAGGTTTCCAGATTGCAGACGATGGTGAGAGGATGACAATACCTGTGTTGGGGAGGATGGATCGAGATCCCTTTCCAAGGTTGACTAGGTGAGTTAACAGGTTGGTAGCTACACATGTGCATTGGCCGTGTTGATCGAATTGGGAGGAGTCAGAATCAAGGTGATTCGAGGGTGTGTAGGTGATAATTTGGAAGGCCAATGGTGGTTCGCGGCGATAGCGAACCAGTGGCAATATCAACATAAAATCTTCAGGTGGCTGGGAAAAAAGCCAAGGTGGAGATTGTTGGGAAAGTTGCCTTATTTCCCACGGCAGTAGTGGGAAGGCAAAATCAGCAAAATAGAAAGTGCTTTTTTGCATAGGGTTTGCAAAACCGACAAGAGGAGGTGACCGGCTATATACGAGAGGGTTTTCTTGTGTGGTAGTTGGCGGAAAAGCAAGAGTGAAGGGGTGTGTCGGTTGCCTATTGGGGAATAGAGAGAGAGAAGGGAAGTAAAAAAGAGAGAAGAAGAAAAAGAGGATGTGGGTTTCTTCTTAGGGTTCCTTCTTGGGGTTTTCTCTTGAGGCTTTTCTTCAGTTTTGTCTTGTGAGTTTCACTCGGGTCTGAGAAGTAAGGAAAGGACTGCGAGTTTTGGTTTAAGTCCATTGTAATCCTTGTATATTGTTTTCTCGCCCGTGGAGTAGGCTTGCCTGAATCACATAAAATCTTGGTGTTCATCTTGTGGCTTGCTTTGTTTGTGTATTTTACTTTTCCGTTTAATTTGTGCATGACCAGATTGGATTTGCCAGGCGAATCTTCTCAACATTTACTATACCATGCTCTCGGCGCTTGTTTAAGCCCATAGAGTGCCTTCCTCAATTTGTACACTTTATGCTCTATGCCTTTGATTTCAAAGCCTTGAGGTAAATCCCCCATATAATTCTTCCTCAAGTTCTCCATTTAGAAAGGCTGATTTCACATCAAGCTGGAAAACTTGCCAATTCTTTTGAGACGCTAAAGCCAAAACAATTCTAATAGTATCTATTCTAGCCACATGTGCAAATGTTTCAAAGAAATCAATACTTGACTTTTGGGCATAACCCTTTGCAACTAATCGAGCTTTGTACCTTTGAAGAGAACCATCAACATTGATCTTGGACTTGTAGATCCACTTAAGCCCAATTGCTTCTTTGTTTGGAGGCCAAATCCTCATATGTCCAACTGTTGTTCTTAGTAATTGCTTCAATCTCTTCCTTCATTGCATCACATTATTCCTTCTTTTTCACTGCATCAACAAAACTAGAAGGATCCATTGCAAAACAAGCAAATTCACTTGAATCATACATACATATATATATATATATATATATATATATATATATATATATATATGAGGAAACTATTGGTGCACTTAAGCTCACCAAGCTTATGGTGCGCTTAAGCGCCCAATCACATGGGTCCCACATTTTCTGTGGTGATCCAAACCATTCATTTGCAAGGCCCTATCGTAGATAGGGGGTGTACCAAAAATCAGCTCCATAGGATCATCCTAACCCCTCCATTTGTGGAGGACAAAAATGGGCAGATTTCTGGACAAACAATGTCTGTCCATTTTGACCTCCACAAATGGATGAGTTAGGATGATTCTATGGAGCTGATTTTTGGTACACCCCCCATCTATGTAAGGGCCTTTCAAATGAATGCTTTGGATCATCCTAACAAAGTGGGCCCCCATGTGATTGGGCGCTTAAGCGCACCAACAGTTTCCTCTCTCTCTCTCTCTATATATATATATATATTAGCAAGACTTCTCATTCTCATGGGAGTGGAATCACCAGATGAACTTGGTGACTTATTAGGATTTGGTAAATAAATCTGAAGGGAAGGTGCCTCACATGATGTGTTTTCATTTAATAAACATAAGGGGAGCTTCCACATCATTTTTTCAATTCCTAGCTTTTTCATTAAAAATAACATCATGACTTATGATTAGTTTTTTGGAAATAGGATAATAAAGCTGGTACCCTTTTATCTCCACACTATAGCCAATAAAAATACACTTTTTACTTTTATCATCTAACTTTTGTCTTTCTTCAGATAAAACATAAGCATATGTTATAGAACCAAAAAATTTAAAATGGCTAACATTGGATTTTCTCCCACTCGAAGTCTCATATGGAGTTTTTCCTTGTACTACTTTTTTATGAGAGCAATTGCATAGGTATACTACCGTGGCTACTGTTTCATCCCAATAATCAGTAGGCAATCGATTGCCTTTTAGCATGCTCCTTGCCGCCTCAACAAAGGTTCTATTTTTTCGCTCCGCGACTCCATTTTACTGTGGAGTATACGTCGCTGTCAATTGTCTTTTGATTCCACTTTCTTTGCAGAAATTCAGAAATTCTTTGGAAATAAATTCACCAGCACGGTTAGTGCAAAGAGTAATAATAGAATGACCACTTTGGTTTTTAACAAGAGCCTTAAACTGTTTGAAGATAGAGAAAGCCTTATGTTTTTGTTTTAGAAAATAAACCCATGTCATCCTTGTGTAATCATCACCAAATATGATGAAATACTTATTTTCGCTCAAAGATAAAGTTTGCATAGGGCCACAAATATTGGCATGTACAAGCATCAAAGGCTTATATGCCCGCTAAGACTTACAACTTAGAAATTACTCACAGTGACGTTCTCCCAAAATACATGCTTCACACAATTTTCCATCATATTTAAAAGAAGGAAAACCAACTGCCATATTTAATTTTTGCAATGAAGACAATCCAGCAAAATTCAAAAGTTTATACCTTCTATGCCACAATATAGAGTCATCATCACATGCACTAAAAGCATTTGATACTAGTTTTGAAAAACACAATTGGAAACATCTTGTTTTTTGTCATTTTAATAGACAACACTAGTTTCATACTCTTCTTCTCATAGAATTTGCATTCTCCTTCATCAAAGATAGCACGACACCCTATTTTTATCAATTGGCCCAAACTTAGCAAATTTCAAGCCAACCCATGAACATACATAATGTTACATGCACAGTGCAACGTGTTGTAGGGATAAAGATGGTGATGTGGCTTTGGAATAAACCACTTGGCTTGGGTAGACCTTAGGTTGTTGCTATAATTTGCAATTTCTTAGGAAAGCGCTATTTTTAGAAGTTGCACGTTGCTTGTTTGTGATAATGTTTAGGTGACGTGGTAAGTTGTTTTTCTCTTTAAATAAGTTGTAACCAGTCATTTTGAGGAATGGAGAAAATTGTTTCAAATCGTGTCTCGTGCACAAAGGAGGATTGATCATTCCCTCGAAGTGGATCAAGAGGCCGATCTTCCCTCTAAGAAGATCAATCTGTTGCGAATCGGATCGGGTTCATAATAAAGTGGTATCAGAGCAAGGCATGGATGATCTAAGGATCGGACGGTTGGAAGTGTAGACACCCCAATTTTGCTACGCTTTAAAAATGAAAATGTTTGTTTGGTCTGTGTCAGTCATTTGCATTAGGTTAGGCATTCTTGCATTTTAGGGTGAATTTCACCTCATTTTAGGTGTTTTAAAGTTGATTCGCAATCACTAAGGTCTCTAGGGGGTTCCATTAGTCTCCGGAAGATGAGAATTCAAGTTTTCAATCAAGTAACTATTTTTTAAATTTCTCAAGGTTTTCTCTAATTTTACCAATTTTTGCACCACAGGGGTAATTAGGTAATTTCCAATGTGTTTCATTTGACCCCCGAATTGTGTTTGAAAAATCTTAAGTGATTCCATGAATTTTGAAAAACCTGCTAAATTTAGACCTCTCAGGGGTTTCGCTTGATTTGGAAATTTTGAATGCTGAGGGCATTTTGGGTATTTTCAGGGAATGCCAAATGATCATGTTTGATATTACCCACCAAAAGAAGCAAACTTAAAAACTTTCTATTTTTGAGGTTTGACCAAGAAAACTTTTCATTTTTAACTTTTTCCTTTTAAAAATCAACCAATTTGAGGGTATTTTGGTCGCATTTTGGTGGGTAATGGTCAAATAGGGGTGTTTTGGTCTAAAAAAATTATTTCTTTAAAGGGGATTGTTCAACCATGTGATAGGGGTGCACCATAAGGGTCACATAAGTTAGGTCCATCCATAAAATATTAAATTTAAAAGAATTTTATTAAATTTTTATGAGAAAAACCCATGTGAGAAGGCCCATTGGGCTAAAGCCCACAAGGTGGGTGTCTATGTGGACCCACCCATGTGGGTCGGCCACACAAGTGGGAGCCCCACATGAGGAGGTCACATGCAAAAACGTCCAACATGGGATGAGGTGGTTGGTAACATCATATTTGTTTTGAAAAAATAATAAAGAAATGAAGAGTTATAATTAGAAAGGGCTTGTATGGTTAGATTACTAAAACGGCTATAACTTTTAATCTTCTTCTCCAAAAAATTTGCAGTTATACTTGTTTCGAACATCTAAAAAAGATTTACAACTTTCTACCTTATGACTTTCCTGAATCAGCCTCTAAATAGGTTAAAAATGAGCTCAAACACCGGGCAATCCTTTTTGGACGAAAATCATTCATAAATGCTAGTTTCCTATGTGAGAAGGCTTCTAGATTGATCTTGAAGGGTCTCCATTGTGTAATTTAGCATTGCTTGGCTTGCAAGAAATCAATATTAGAAGTAAATCCAATTTAGAAGGTAAGGGAAAAGCAAGCCATAAGTGAGAATTGGAAACTAACTAAAGATAGAAGTCCTCACATTAGAAACTTCCAAATCCAATCTAACCCTAACTTTTTCTATAAGAACAAAGCAATCACAACCTTTGGCTTTTCTCTAGAAAATTCATCCATCTATTTCTTCCTCCTTAGAATTCATTCATCTCTTTTGTTGCTTTGGTGTTCATATCTTCCACTTGGTTCTACACAAAGTGCTTTCATATATTCAACATATTCAACATTGGAGGCTATATTATTATTCTTTGGGGTTTGCTTTGTGATTAAAAGGGTAAGCCAAAGCGAATATCCAAGGATTACTTACCCTAGAGACAAGGAGAGCTAGCAAAGTTAGTCTTCTAAAACCCTCTTTCATGTAGTTTAAACTAGAAGTATGACATGATTGAATTTGTGATTTTCTTCGAAAAGCTATGAAGATGAAAGTGTTTGCATGTGAAATTTTGAGGAGATGAGATCAGGTTTAGGTTATTTCATAATCTAAAAATTTTTCTTGGAAAATTTATTTTTTAATATTAAAATTCAAAATTTGAAATTAAGAGGGTTTAAATCCACTTTACAAAGCAACTTTAATAAGCCTTTGAAATTTTTTGAATTTTTCAATCTCTGAGTCTTTTGTGTATTAAAAAGCATAGAAATATGGAATTTTCATAAATTTTGACTTCGTTTTGACCACAATTTGACCTTTTGAACTTTACCATTGAAGGGGTAAAATTCAAAGATCGAATTTAAAAAAATGTCAAAATAGATAAAAAATCAATGAAAATTTAAACATAATAAAATTTTAAGATTTTGGAATAGTATGAATTTTGTGAAGAATTTTGGATTTTGTTTAAGAGGTTTAACAATTTATTTAATTCTAAGGGTATTTCTGGAAAAAAACTAATTTTCGAGAAATATATAGGGTTTCCAGATATGAAATTTGGATGAGAATTAATTAAGACCTGATATAATCTCTTGCAAAATTTTTAAGATTTGTGGTTGTTATTAGATGTTTGTTTATGATTTTTATGCCAAATCAAACATGTCATGTTAAATTAGAAACAAATAGTAAATTGCAATGAAAAATTCTGAAAATATTGTAGTGAGATTTACTGCTGGAATTATATGTTTTAACAAAGTTTGGGTTAATTTGGATTATTTGTACTTTGTGAATCTTTGTAATTTCATAATCTGGACAGATATCTTTAAAATCGATTATTGATAGTAAATTATCTTAATAATCCATAAAAAGTTTTTCGTAGTCTTCTCTGGTCAATAGAAAGCTACGGTAAAAATTTTAACTGATTTAGAGGAGATTTACTATAAGTCGATGTGTAAATTTATAATCTGGACAGATCTCTTCAACTTTGGAAAATTGATAGCAAAACACATTTACAATTCATGAAAATATTACAGTAACCTTTTCTGGTCAAGAGAAAGCTACTGTAAAAATTTAAAATCATTTAGATTAGATTTTCGGTGTGTAAATCTATAATCTGGACAGACACCTTCAACATTGGAAAACTGATAGTAAATCACTTTGGAAATTCATGAAAATATTACAGTAATATTTTCTGGTCAAGAGAAAGCTACTGTAAAAATTTCAGCTTAATTCGATTAGATTTGCTATAAGTTTATGTGTAAATCTATAATCTAAACTGAAATTGTAAAATCCTTAAGCAAATTCAAATTGTTATAAAAATTTTCAGAGAATTCTAATGCTCCATCGTGTATTCAATCTTTAAACTATCGAAATAGAAACTTTAAGAATCATTGATTTTCTTTGGTAATTTGCAATGCTATGATAGTTTAACTGCCAAGATTTCGTCCATATTCGTATCTTAATTGCGATCAATCCTTAATAATTTGAGCATTTAAATTATAGTATGTTGTTGGCTCCAAGGTCCACTGTCTACGAAAATCCTGAGAAATATGCCAGGCAATAACATATTATAACTTACGTGCTAAATTATGCAAGGGTGGAAAGCACGATTCCCTTCCATGAATGCAAATCAAGGCTGAAATTTGCCAATATTAGAGCCATTAGTATTTCTTAGATTTTAGGATTCGAAAACCTTTGAAGAACTAAAAATCGTTAATTGTAGTAAACTGAATTAATTTAATCTGTGTTTTGGAACCGTTGGATTGCGGTCTCCCATCATAAGAACCTTTAGGGCCCCCTAGGAACACTTACGTCATATTGTGTTCTAGGTTTTAAGATGTCCTAGAGTTAGGGAGTCCAGCCTCATCACGACCAATTGCTATTATTAGCCATTGAGTCATAGATCTAGTTACACTAGTTACCTCTTTTTCTGTAGGACAAGCCTAGTTACCTAAGATGTAGGTTAACCTACATTAGTCTAAGGGATGTCTTGCATTTAGATATGATCATATAGCATCTTAGATGGAGTCCTAAGATAATAAAATCCGTTAACTTGAATTAAGTAATATTTTGAAAACTGTTGAAATAGTTAGTCTAGTTTAGATTGATGTCTAGGCATATAGCTTAGTTTAGGCACCGAAATACGTCGACTCTGATCCCAGTGAGACTTGGGTATTAGATTGATGTCTAGGCATATAGCTTAGTTTAGGCACCGAACTACGTCGACTCTGATCCCAGTGAGACTTGGGTACATAGGCAGCTTGGAAGCTTGATGGCATACTAATCACGAGTCGACCCCGCACACAATCAGTGGGGTTCTTTAGGGTAATTTTTATTTTCTTTCATCATTTAAAGCCTTAAATTAAAATTGATTAAATCACCTAGGACTTTTCCCAAAATTAGAATTTTATGAGAATTTTCACATAGATTGAATGCAAACGAATTAAAAAAATCAATATATACATTAGGAAATGCACTGAAATTAGATCTTAGGATGCATGTTATATAGTTCGCACATTAATATAGAGTTAAATGAGTAATTTAAAAGAAATTCAAGAAAGTTAACTTTTGGAATTGAAGACCGGATTATCGGGCAAGAATGGTGCATGTGGTGGTAACTCCCCATACCTTCCATTCTCGTAATCAAGTAACGAATCTAGATTTCTGGTCAATTATGGGTCCTGGATCTCTCATCTTGGTGGCGACTCTGTTATTCTCTTTTGTGTGAAATTCGGATTGCTTTAGTGATCCCAAGTTCACGAAAAAGATGAATTAAATCAATAATAAAAAACGGCACACGCCATTGGCGTGGGTACGAGAGACCAAGAGAGGCGGGTCATGCGCCGTGCCCCTCTCACGGGATCGGGTCCCACAGGAAGCTGCGGTGCGTTCTCTTGCAATGGGACAAGATAGAATGATCAAGGAGATGGAGGTGATGTTTTCTGCTGTGAATGCTCGGTTTGACGAGATGGCGGCTACGCATATGCGCGGCCATAAGGAAAGCTCCAACAACCAAAATCATAATGGTGGGGGTAGATCTTATGGCCTTTATGTGACATGTGTTTTAGGTTTAATGAACTCTTATCTTCCCAAGTACAAAAAAGAAAAAGAGAAAAAGCCGCAAAAGAAAGGTGTTTATCAACATTGTCAATTTCGACAAGGTCATCGTAGGAAAATCCGTCGTTCCTTGCAACATATCCAACGCCATCGAACATATTCTCTTCCACAACCATCTGTGTGTCAACATTTCAAAAAATATGGCGATGGAGCTCTAGTGATGAACACTGTCAGATTAATTTGAATATGGAGTTGGATCAACCATTGATGACACCATACAAATGGAGACTAATAGTAGGACGAAGAAAAGAAGAAAGGGAGCAAGAAGGAAAAAAGAAAAAGAGAAGAGAGAAGACTATCGAAAGTCCTGCAGAAGAAGATTTCATTTTTCTTTAGCTGGCCAGTGCTTCATCTCCAACCTTGAGGACAAGGTTGATTCCAAGAGGGGTGGAATGTTACGTGTACAGTGCAACGTGTTGTTGGGATAAGGATGGTTATGTGACTTTGGGATAAACCACTTGGTTAGGGTAGATCTTAGGTTGTTACTATCATTTTGCAATTTCTTAGGAAAGCGCTATTTTTTAGGAGTTGCACGTTGCTTGTTTGTTACTAATGTTTAGGTGATGTGGTAAGTTATTTTTCTCTTTAAATAAGTTGTAACCAGTCATTTTGAGGAATGCAGAAAATTGTTTCAAATTGTGTCTTGTGCACAAAGGAGGATTGATCCTTCCCTCGAAGTGGATCAAGAGGCCGAACTTCCCTCTAAGAAGATTAATTCGTTGCGAACCGGATCGGGTTCGTAACAAATTGGTATCAAAGCAAGGCATAGATGATCTAAGGATAGGACGGTTGGAAGTTGCGGTGTGTTCTCTTGCGATGGGACAAGAGATGTTGTTACGATTTTCTTCATAAGATCTTCTTAGAGATGTTGTAACGAATCCGATTCGGTTCACAACAGATTTGATCTTCTTAGAGGGAAGATCAACCTCTTGATCCACTTCGAGGGTAAGGATCAATCCTCCTTTGTGCACAAGACACGTTTTGGAATAAGTTTTTTCATTCTAAAACAAACTGCGTACATCTTATTTGTAGAAAATCCACTAATCTAGTTAACCCTTATCCCTAAGATCCTAGTGTGGGACCCGATCCCGCGAGAGGGGTGGTGGCGCGAGAGCCGCCACGCACTATCTCTTGGTCTCTCGTACCCACGCGATTGGCGTGTGCCTTTTATTATTAATTTTAATTCATCTTTTATGTGAACTTGAGATCACTAAGGCAATCCGAATTCCACACAAAAGAGACTGACAGAGTCGCCACCTAGATGTGGGATCTAGGACCCATAATTAACCAGAAATCTAGACTCGCTACCTGGTTACAAGAATGGAAGGTATGGGGATTTATCCACCACATGCACCATTCCTGCCCGATAATCGGTCTTCAATTCCAAAAGTTAACTCTTTTAAATTCATTTTTAATGGCTCATTCAACTCTCTGTTAATGTGCTATCTATGTGACATGCATCCTATGATCTAATTTCAATGTGAATCCTAAATGTGTATCTTGATTTCTTAATTGGTTTGGATTCAATCTAAGTGAAAGTTCTCATAAAATTCTAATTTCATGGAAAATCCTAAGTGATTTGATTGTTTCAACAGTTTTAAAAGTGATTAGCCCGAGTCCTCAGATGATCTGGTATTCATCCAAAGAAGCCTACGTATCCCCGCCTCCACGAGAATCAAGGCAACGTAGTTCTCCGCGCCTATTCTAAGCTAAGATGCCTAAGACACCTAGCCCTCTATCCTAGACTCGATCTAAAAGACCGGACCAATTATTAAAGTTTATTGTACGATTATTTAAATTCCAGTGAATTGTGAATTTTAGGACACCCTATATGCCCTAACTAAATGCAGATTAGCCCTAGCCTAATGCAGGTGGTTATTACAACCTATGTGTGACTAGGCTGTATTTCCTAAGGAAAACAAAGGGTGGACTAGCGTATCCTACTCTAGTCATCACTCGGCAATATGGATCGCCGACTGACCGGACGGAGGCGCTCCTATAACTCTAGGACAGACCCCTAACTCTGAAACAAACAATCAAACAATCAAACAACCTATCAAAAGAAAAACCCTAACTCTAAAACTCTCTATCTAGGAGAAACTCCTAACTCTAGAGGAAGATCTTTTGAAAACAAGATTTTAAAGGTTTTTGAAGAAAGTTTAAAATATTATTTACAAAAAAGTTTGGCTGGACTTGGGATATAAATCCCAAGCTGCACTACGTACCTCGGAAGAGGATCAAGCCAACGTAGTTCGAAAACGAACTCTCAAACTACGCTTCTAAAAGAAACACTCACACTTCAGATTTTTTAAGGTTTTTTTATATTTTCAAATGTTTTTGATATTTTTAAAGTTTTCAAATATTTTTGAGTTTTAAATTTCTAATGTTTTTTGGATTTTAAAGCTTTTCCAATGCTCAGGACCTTTAGATAAATTCACTCTTACAGAGAACAAACAAGCATAACCATAAACTAGGGCAAAGCCCTAAAGCAAAAAGGGGAAACCCCAAACAAGCAACTAACGCCTCAAAGAGACGAACCACAACAAGAAAGATAGCGTCCCAAGAAGAGAGAAAACGATCCAAGATCCCAAGCAAGCAAAGCTTTAATAAGACTGAGTTAGCCTCTAATCAAAGCGAAGTAATCAACAACTCTAAAGGAGAAACTCCGAACTAACAACACTAAAGAGAGGAACAAATGAGTCAGAGACTCTCTAATACTACAACTTAGAGGAGGAATGAGTCAAAGACTCCCAAATAACGCCAACAGAAGAACCAATGAGTCAAAGACTTCCTAGTAATACAACAAAAGAACGAATGAGTCAAAGACTCTCTAAAAGAAATGGAAACATGAGTCAAAGACTCCAATAACACCAACTAAAGGATAGATGAGTCAAAGACTCTCTAAGAGAAAAGGAAACACGAATTTGCACATTTGGCAGAGGTAAAACACCCAGCCGGGCCGGACAGCTACCTAGCCCTAGGGTGCAACAAATGTGCAACCCAATACCCATAAGGGTAGGGGTATGAAGCCAAGCCGAGTAGGGCGTTCTTCCAAAACCAAACGGCGCACAAAGAGGACTAACGAGAGAATGAGACCGGGCGGGTCTCCCAAACACACACAAAGATGAAGGTGCTTTAGAGATTTTAAGATGATTTTCACTTAATTTTTATTTTTTTAATGGATTTTACCAATTTTTAACCATATGAGTGATTTTACAAGTGAAGCTGTTGCAAACGAACTCGAAATGAGTTGAAACTTCTCCACCAACAAGATATGATGAGATGTAATTTACTGGAAGATTTTTACAGATTTTTACATTAAACTCATATTTAATATGGATTTAAAAATTAATTAACCAGATTGCAAAAATAACACATAAACTACTAGAAATAGATATCTAAATTCCATGAAATTTCTACAGTAGTAAGAGATAAGTGAAAATAGCATGCTGTGAGATTTCCATGAATTTAGAAAACTATTTACTATCAGTTTCGGATTTTTCAAATTTCAAACCAGATTATGAATTAACACTACAGCTCATATGAAACAAGATCCAAATCACTTGAAAATTTTACAGAAGCAAGAAGTATAGAATTTAAGACTACTGTAAAACTTTGGAGAATTTTATCTGTGATTTGACGTCAGTAACAATTCTCCCAAAATCTGATAATTTTCAAAGAATGCGTAAAATAATATACCAAACAAAATCCAAAAATTCTCACAAATTCATGGTAGAATGTATCATTATCATATTATTTTCCCACGAAATTTCATTATTTTTGGAATCTGTTTAGTATATCGTTTAGTTTTCTTTGTTAAAAATCATGCAAAAATCCGAAAATATACCAAATAATTCTAAAAAAAATTCCGAGAACGGTGTACCTACCTGTGATCGAAATCCTCGCCGAATCCGAGAGCCGAAAAACTCGAAAATTCCGCCTCCGTGCGATCGCTTCCGCTTTCTTTCTCTTTTTGCTTCTTTTTTGTTTCTTTTTCTTCTTTTCTTGTTTCTTTTCTTTTTTTTTCTTTTCAACCCCTCATAGCAACTTTGTTAGAACACATGATAGAAGAGAAATGAGTTCTCCCTCCTTCTTACTCACCCTCATTGAACCATTTATAGCAAAGGAATGGGAGGGTGGTGGCCACCATTGTGGACTTATTCCATGGTAGGTGGCCACCATTGTGGACATATTCCATGGTAGGTGGCCACCATTGTGGACATTGAATTTTGACATGTGTGTGGCCCCATGCATGTTTTTTAAAGTTCTTTTGAGTAGGTAAAAGATAACCCAAATGGGTCCCATATGTGACCAAATTCCCAATTGTGCATAAAATCATATGCCCCACTCCAAAGTATGATCGGAACCGTTCATTTGATGGGCGACAATGTGATTTAATTTGTGCTCCGCTAATCAATCCTATGGGCTGATCCAAGCCATCCAATAGATCAAAATGTGAATATGTTACCCCATTTTTAAATCACTCCCATTTGATGATCCGAACCGTCCATTTGATGGGCGACAATTGATGATCTTGACCGTTCAAATGGTGGGTCGCAATGTAAATTGGTTGTGCCCCCTTAAATCATTCCTCTATGACGATCCAGACCATCCAATTGATGGGTCCCCTACCTAAGTAGGTTGTGTCCTCCTAAATCATTTCAATGGGCTGATCCGAGTAACTCAACCTGATGATCGAAACAAAATTGGTTGTTAAAACGACTTCTCTGAGATCTTGACCGTTCTCTTGATGATCATCTTTAGGTGTTGGATCGAAGTAGGTTCAAAACTCATTTTTCACTAAAACAATGTGCGGGCCACCCTGTTTGATCCAAATCTAAACAAATACTCAAGACGGGCCCATCAATCGGATCCAAATTCTCTCTTGTTCGGATTCTTGGGAATAATCTCTCTCAACATTTAACGGAAAAGTGCGAAACATGGCGGAAATGATTGAACGGGATTTCGCCCAAGCATAGCGAACTTGGGTCCGGTCAAAATGGGGTGTCTACACCTAGCCATAACAAACAACTAAGAAACCAAATCCTAAAAGCAACAAAATCTAAACAACTTTATTTCCTCCAAGTGGGCACGTAACATTCCTCCCCCCTTGAAATCAACCTTGTCCCCAAGGTTGGATTGTTGGAGAAATAATTTATTCCACCCGGCTCCCAAATCGTATTGGGCATGATTTTGTTGAGCAACACATCCGACTTCCACCTTAAAAAACAACGGCCGTGATCCTGTGAACTCCACCTTCAAAATATCTTGTGGTCAAACAGGAAAATAAATACGATTTTTCATTGCGGAGAGAGATGGAATGATCGAATGGGTCGACAAAATCAAGGGTGTTCAACTAAATCACCTTCACCAACATCAGTTTGCGCATTTTTCAAATTTAGCTTTCTTTCTTCTCGCATTTCCTTGATCAGCGTGCCAATTTTGATCAGGCCTTCCGAAAATTGTCATTGTTCTGCCATAAATTCTGAAAAAATCTTGCAAAAATCTTCACGCAAGGAATCCCAAATCTCACAACCATGGCGCATGATTGACGGCTTTGATACCACTTTGTTACGGACCCGATTCGGTTCGCAATGGATTTGATCTTCTTAGAGGGAAGATCAACCTCTTGACCCACTTCGAGGGGAGGATTAATCCTCATTTGTGCACAAGACACGTTTTGGAATAAGTTTTTTCATTCTAAAACAAACTACGTACATCTTATTTATAGAAAATCCACTAATCTAGTTAACCCTTATCCCTAAGAATCCTAGCCATAACAAACAACTAAGAAAGCAAATCCTAAAAGCAACAAAATCTAAACAACTTTATTTCCTCCAAGTGGGCACGTAACACATACCATCTTGAATTTTGTTTCTTTCCAATCATTGTAGAAACTACGATGGGGCCAATTTCATGGGATTTAACATGAATGTTATCCCCCGTCCTCTCGTGGTTTGACAATTTCATCTATTTCTAAAAAATAATCCTTGTTCCCGGTCATGCGGTTACTACATCCATTATCTAAATACCATATTTCATTATTCAATTCAAAATTGGCAGTAAGACATGATAAAAACAAGTTATCTTTTTTTTTCATCACTTTTTTCTTCATGAATGTTTGCTTGTTCCCAAGCCTTTTGATGATAGTTTTTTTCAATATGACCATATTTTTTGCAATAAAAATAGTGGTAAATTTCTATTTTGATTCACACTATCTTTATCAGCATGATTTAATCTTTTGCAAAAAGAATATGATAATGAAGTAGAATCATGTTACCTCTACTTTGATTTCTTTGATAACTATTGAATTGGCCTCTTCCTCTACCTATGTTGCAGAATGCACCACGTCCACCGCCTTTTCCTCCTCGCAAACCCTTATCTGCATCATCTGATCTTTTCTTCAAATCCACTTTTGATTGAAGTGTTTGCTCTAGTGGATTTTTTGCATCCCTATTCAATCTGTTTGAAATACCTTCATATTCTTCTTGGAACAAATCTCATGTTTCCTTTGGTGTAGTTGCAACCATAATCCTTGGAAATATCGGTTCATCCATGGCTTGTTGGATGAGGAAAAGTGCTTTTGCATCCTTGTTTTTGCTATCCTTCAATTTATTTTTTTGTGCGGTGGTCAATCTTTCGTGGTCATTATCATACCCATTTTCTATCAAATCCCATAAATCATAAGACATAAACAAGGTCTTCATCTTAATAGAACAAAACTGAAAATTAGCACCTTTAAACAAAAGAACACTTTGCTGAAAATTTGAATAATTAGTATTACCTGCCATGTTGCGAACTTACCGAACCCTTATTAGTTTTCTTTTGAATTCATCCCAGGCCTTTCTGCAATGATGAAAAAATCCCAAGACCTTCTCCTCTGATACCACTTTGTAGAATTTTAAGAACAAAAATACATAACTAAAGAATAGGAGGAATAACACAAATCCTTTCTTATTTCTCAATTCATTAACTAAGATGAACATTTATATATAGATGTTTGTTTTTACGACCACAAAAACCCACACATTTCTTCCTTTACAATCCTAACATCACGTAACTTTATTAGATAACTTATAACTTCCTATAAAGTAGGACATGCTCTTTAAAGATAAACAATAGATAAGGAAATGACTCTTACGCGTATCTAATGCTAGGTGACAAAACAAATCAACTAAAAACTCTCCACACGAATCAAGAGAACCGACTCAACACAAATATTCACTCGTCCAGCTCTTTGAAACACTTGGATAGACCCTATCACTTCTAGAAGCTTAAGGGATAAAGACTAGCTTGGGTGGGCCCACAATTTCCTTTCATAGTTTGAAATATGTATTCTAACAAGTATATCTCTCTCTCATATTGCTGGGATCAATGCCGTAATCTATTTTGCGTGGTAAATCCTTGGTTGGGTGGTAAATCCTTGGTCGACTCCTTTCTCTCTTGCATAAATATTTTTCATAGGGCTCTATCCCACGAGATTTCCAACATCTCTCATATTTATTTCATTTTCGGTCTTTCATGTTTCTATCTTTAACAGCTTTGACGTTAGAAAATTACTAGTAAAAATGCACATGCATTGCATGTGCAATACATTTCGCATAAGAATAACCACAAATTAAGTAATGGCCTAAAAATAGCTGTAAAACCTACAGAAGTGAACTCTATGCATTTAGATAGGCATAAGCAGAAATGAAAGTTTTTATGATAAAGACCATTTGGTATGTGAATTGGTACAAACATTTAGCATAAGTAAACCCTAAGACAATGTGATTAAGAAGACTTCACAAAGGAAGTTTATATTAATTAACCTACAATAAAGTTGAGAGCTTATTTCTTAGATGGATGCATATAAATAAAAGAAAAGAAATAAACCGAAGAGAAAATGTAAGTATTGGCGTATAAATAAATATAAGTAAAATTTTCAAAAGAAAAGAAGAAGAAGTATGAGAGACATAAATTTGCAAGTCACTAAATAACTATATGATGTGTTAATATGAAGATGACAAATTAAGAATAAAGTAAATGTAAACTATAAAATATACCTTCTTAGTTTTGCCAAAAAGTAGAGTTTCACATATCATTCATTGCCAATGCATTGACCAATTTTTGCCCCTTTGGCAGAGATTGGATTGCATCTATGTCAATGAATCTATGTCACTGAGATATGGTACCAATTGTTGACCACCTCAACTCTAGCCGGGTTGTTTTGGATTTTGAGAAGCAACAGTGAGTCACCAATAATAAGTTTGTAACTCACAATCGGTTCTCATAATCCAAACCAAACAGGGACTAATAATTAACAAAGGGAAATGTTATCCGCACTACTATATCTTGATGATCACACTCCTCACTTTATTAAAGTACGGTATGGCCCGCACCATAGGATTATCCAAACCATCTATTGTGGATTGTGGAGACTATTTCAATGTTGAAAAAGAAAAACACATACAGAACTTCTTCAGATGGAACCCGAATTCGGGTTTCGGGTCGGGTTGCCCGACAGCTCAACCCGACCCGACTTGATTTCCAATTCGGGTGATTCTTCCCAACCCAACCCAACCCAACCCAGATTTGTAAAAAAACCTTAACCCGACCCAACCCAAATTCAGGTTGAACCCGTTAGGTTCGGGTTGACCCCGACCCGTGTGGGAACATCCAAGTAACAACGATGGTTTCAAATTATATATAATGCTAATGTCCTCACTACCATATTTTGTAATGGCACTACTCACGGTATTTTGATGATCGCACTCCTCACTTTATTAAAATGTACGGTATGGCCCGTACCTTTGGATGATCCAAACCGTCCATTAGATGGGCCACTGCCTACATAGGTTGTGCCCCAAAAATAATTTTCATAGGTTGATCCGAACCCTCCGATCTATAGAGGGTTATAGGTTGATCCAAACTGTCCATGTGATGGAACACAACATCAATCGGCTGTGCCCATAAAATCATTTCCATAGGTTGATCCTAGCCCTCCAATCGATAGAGGTTTCCATAATTGTTGTTCCTCTTAAGGTGCCCGGAATCCGTCAATATTTTGCAAGTGTCTAGCATGAGTAATATCAAGTAGTTCTTTCGTCATTGTCATATGTGTTTACCTCTTCTTGGTACTTTTTTTCGTAATTGTCATAGACAGGTACCCTGTGTCAGTACGTTTCGTATGTAGATTACGATTTTACCCTAAAGAAAGTAGGTAATATCATAATGTCTTATTCAAGAGAATAGGCATAATACAACTGTGATATAGATGGAAGTTTTGGCAAAGGGTGGAAGAAAATAACCCAAGATTTTGCCATTATATATGTAGATGTAGATTACGATTTTACCCTAAAGAAAGTAGGTAATATCATAACATCTTATTGAAGAGAATTGGCATAATACAACTGGGATATAGATGGAATTTTTTGCCAAGGGTGGAAGACATTAATCCATTATTTTGCCTTTATATATAAGTAGAAAGAAGTTAGATTATATATATATCTCTTGTTGTTTTGTGGTTTAACTAGAGAGGGAAAGAGCCTGCCAGGAAAATAATAGATAGGAGAAAGAGGGACTCAGCATTCATGTCTGCAGTAGTAGTGCTTCTTTTCTTTCTTCCTCCAACAATTTTAGCCATGTTTCTAATATGGAATTCCAGCAAAAAACAGAGAAAGCCTCTCAAAATCCCACCAGGGAACATCGGTTGGCCTTTTATCGGTGAAACCATCGCTTATCTGAAGCCTCATTTGGCTACTTCCATGGGAGAATTCATGGAACAACACATATCAAGGTAATCCCATAAACTCAAGAATGAAACACTAGTTAGGAACATTTTAGACAAAACCCAAGTTTTGATTTCTTCATACGAGTTCAATTTTCAATGAATTTGCAGGTTTGGGAAGATCTACAGCTCGAATTTGTTCGGAGAGCCAACGATTGTTTCGGCAGACCCGGAGCTAAATCGCTTCATACTACATAACGAGGGGCGATTGTTCGAGTGTAGTTATCCGAGAAATGTGAGGCAGATTTTGGGGGAATGGTCGATGCTGGTTGTGGTTGGAAACATGCATAGAGAAATGAGAACGATATCTCTAAACTTCATGAGCCATGCCAGGCTTAGGAAGCAAATGCTGAGAGAGGTAGAGAGGCATATTTTGCTGGTTCTAAACTCTTGGGAAGATGATTCTACTATTTCTACTCAAGAAGAAGCAAAGAAGGTAAAACAAATTAAACTGATCCATGAAGGGAAAATTTTGAAGATTTATATGCTAAAAGAAACTATATATATGCAGTTTACTTTCAATTTGATGGCGAAATATATCTTGAACTTGGATCCTGGGAAGGCTGAAACAGAGCAGTTGAAGAGAGAATATGTCACCTTCATGAAGGGAATGATTTCTGCCCCTCTGAATTTGCCTGGAACTGCGTATAAGAAGGCCTTGCAGGTACTGGGAAAGTCTTATCCCTTGTCTGTTCTTCCTTTTTTTTCCTTTTTTCCCTCTGATGAATTGACAAATCGTCTCACAAATGAATGATTTCGCTTGTTTAATTGTCTAAATCACCAAGATTTTCCAAATCATCTGACAAATCTTGAGAGAGTGATGTGAGGAGGGAATTGAAGTGGTGAGAAACTCTATGGTGGAGAGACATGCATGCACCGGGAGTCCTAAAAAACAGCGAGACACACTTAATTTGGATGATCCAAACCATTCATTTGTTGGACCATTATTACGTAGGGTGTCCCCAAAATAAATCTTCTCCCTCAGCTGATCTAACCTTCTACAAATGGGAGGGTTAGGAACATCTTATGGAGAAGATTTATTTGGGGCACACCCTCTCTACGTCATGGCCCAAACGGTTTGGATAACCCAAATGATGTGGGCCCCACTGTTGTTTGGGCTGCACATGCATGCACGGCCATCCACTATATAATTTAGGGCAGTTACGTAACACGGTTCCCAAAAGGGAAAATAAGAAGACACATTTGATAATAATAATAAGGGAGATGATATTGCACCTTTATAAGTTTCGTAGTAAAAGATCATTAAACCGTTCCCCAAAAAAGGGAAAATAAGAAACACATTTGATAATAATATAAGGGAGATGATATTTTCACCCCTGCATTAACCCATGTGCCTAACGTGATTTGAAGGGAACAATGGGCAACTTTAACGCTTTTTGACATCAAATCAAGTTATAAGGGGGGCGTATGCGTACTGCAGGGTGAAAATATCATCACCCTAATAATAATAATGGTATGTACCTGTTTATGGTGTGTGTTGTAATTAGGCACGTAACAAATAATAATAATAACAGCTGATTTGGATGAAATCAGCCTCTTTCCCTCTCATTTCTATTTTATTTTCGTTTATTTCCGTTACAGCCAATTAGGCACGTAATAAATAATAATAATAATTGCCCTTAATGGGGTGGGGAAATTCTTGATGAAATCATGGGTGTACTCATCCAAATAATAATAATAAGAGCTGATTTTGGAAATTCTTGACGAAATCATGGGTGTACTCATTTTTCTTTGTTACTATAGTCAAGGTCGTGCATCCTTAAATTCATCGGGCAGAAAATGGAAGAGAGACGGTCTAGCACATATGATGAATGCAAGAAAATAGAGGAAGATGATCTTCTCGGTTGGGTTTCGAAGCAAACCAATCTTTCAACGGAACAGATTCTAGATCTGATACTGAGCATGCTCTTCGCCGGCCATGAAACCTCATCAGTGGCAATAGCTTTCTCTGTGTACTTCCTGGAATGTTGTCCCAAGGCAGTTCACCAATTGCGGGTAAAAACACACACTTGTTTAATTACTTCATTATTAGCTATCTTATGCTTGTGCCTAACCATCAAATTACTTTGAATTTTTCTTATGTTCCAAGAGATTTTGATTGGAAATGTTTTAAATAAAAGGAGCTATGGATTTCAAGTTTAGAGATCTCTTTTAAATGTTTTCAGGAGGAGCACCTTGAAATTGCTAGAAGAAAAAAGCAGTTAGGAGAGTTTGGACTCAGCTGGGAAGACTACAAGCAAATGGAGTTCACCCAATGTGTAAGCTCTCTACCCAAAAAAAAAACCTCCTACTTAAAATGTGGAATGAAGAAATATAAGATGAATAATTAGCTTTTGTTAGGAATAAGAAATCCCTCTTCTTTGATTTAAAACTCATAATAGCCTCTCTCTCTCTATAGGTAATTAACGAGACTCTAAGACTCGCAAACGTCGTTAGATTTGTTCACAGGAGGGCTCTTCGGGACGTCCAGTTCAAAGGTAAGAGAAGGTACATTTTTTGCATATCCTAGTTAGCTAGAAATTCGCCGGAGTACGGTCGGAATCTGACCCATATATCTTATAATTCAATTATTTATTTTCTTTCAAGGTTACGACATTCCACGTGGGTGGAAAGTTATTCCGGACTTTGCAGCAGTGCATTTGGATCCTTCTCTCTACCACCATCCTCAAGAGTTCAATCCGTGGAGATGGAAGGTCAGATTAAAAAAAAAAAACGTTTTGTTACTCCTCATTGTTTATTTTCAAGAAAAAACGTTTCTTTTTTCTTTCTTTTTTTGGTTGTAAGGAGAGAAACAAAAATAGTAGTAGACACTGTCAATTATTTTGCGAAATGATATCAGCACTACTGTGATGATCGCACTCCTCACTTTATTAGAAGTATGGTATAACCCGCTCCATAGGATGATCCAAACCTTCCATTGGATGGGCCACAGCCTAAATAAGTTGTGCCCCAAAAATCATTTCCATAGGTTGATCAACCTATAGAAATAATTTTTGGGGCTTTAGGCTGTGGCTCATCTAATGGACGGTTTGGATCATCATATGGCGCGGGCCATACCATACTTTTAATAAAGTGAGGAGTGCGATCACCAAACTACAGTCGTGCTGATAATATTTCTCTATCTGTTTTACGTACAAAATTGTTTTAATCCAGACCGTCTATAGAGTGGCTTTTACCATGTGGTCCCGTCGTACTATTAGTGTACGATGGCGATGTTCATGTACATCTTACAACGGCCTTTTGAGAATCCGTTAAGTACCCTAACTCCGTACCGTTCTAGTCGAGACTTAATTTGGAGAACTTGAAGGTGATGGCCTGATGGGATTGGGAGCAACATGATTGCACGTGCATTCATCATTTCCCTCTTACATTTATATCCGCATTTGGGTCCACACGACAATACAACGAGGGCTGTTTGGGACAACCCGGACATAAACATGTCTTCATATGCTTGTGTTTCATTCCGATTTGTCTGTACCTTTGTGAAAAATCTGAATGGGAACACTTTTGAAAACTCATTGACTCAACTTGGAATGAGTCCGATTCAACTTCGACAGGTTGAACATGGTGTCAACTCGGTGTATTGGTTGTGAATTTTGGGTTCTAGACTCACTTTGGCTAGTTTTGGTTTGAAGACCCTCTTTCTTTCTTGATTGATTAAAACAATTTCTACATGTATTAATCATAGTTCAAAATGTTGGAAAAAGTATAATCAGAATATTAAGCATGTGGCACGACTCAGCCGTTCTTCCTTCTTCATCAACAATCTAATTTCTTCAAAGGATTTTTAGTCAAATCGACACGTGCAATATGATTTCTTCAATTTTATTCTCATTCTGAATTTTACAATGGTAAAAAAATTTGGGTTCGAGTAATACCAAATTTGAGTTTGAGTTACACCAAGTTGGATTCTAGTAAGCAAATGATCAATTCCATTTCCATGTTATTTTCAACAATATAAAGACTCGTAGTATTCTGATTATACTTTATCCAAATGAAAACTCGACTTGACTCAAAATCGGGTTGAGTCGACTCAACTCGACTCCAATGAGTGATTTCAGACCCAAATAAATGATGGAAATTTCTTTTGGGATATATCAACTTGATTTAGAGATCCAATTTCATACCTATTTTTTTTCCCCTTGTGTACCGTGCAGACGGGTTCTTCCAATGCAACGACAACGGGGACTAGCAACTTCATGCCGTTTGGCGGTGGTCCACGACTTTGCGCTGGATTGGAGCTCGCCAAGCTGGAGATGGCAGTTTTCCTTCACCACCTAGTATTGAATTATCGTTGGGAATCAGACGAGCCCGACCACGCAATTGCATTCCCATTCCCCCACTTCACCAAAGGTCTACCTATCAAGGTCCACACCATCACATGATAAAACATAGACAATTTAGTAATAAACAGCGACACATTATATATGTACCAGAAGCCATTTCAGCGTCATCCTCTCATATCGGATAATACTTGGGAAGAAGAGTAGAAGTAATATCTCATGCGCAGAGGGCTGGAGTGGAACTATAGCCACTTGTATTTGGATAAGTGAGGACAAATCTGTGGTTGGGTTATTTGGTTATTTTTTCAAACCGTTCTCTGCTGAATTGTTGTTTCCTTGGATGATTCATTATCTAAAACAAAGGAGGAGAAAAAAGAGAGGCTCAAATGCAGGACCAGCTCACTCTCTGTCTCTCTAGTATATTTGTGAAGCCTCTTGGCTATACTGATATAGTCATTTATTCATTTTGGCCCGGTTAGTTAAAAAAGATACTTCCTGAATTTCCCCAGGAAAAAGAAAAAAGTGCAAAAAGTGAGGTTTTGTTTGTCGTGAGAAGATGAATATGCGTAGATCAGGTTCCATGGAGAGCTCATGTGAATTTAGATTCTCTACTTTATCGAATGCCCATTCTGTTAAAAAGAAAAGATAACTATATTGAGGGCAAAAAAAAAAGAAATTACAGATTCACATCAATGAAGAGAAGCCCAGAGTTAAAGGAGTGCCTCAATGGTCTAGATTTAGCAAGGCGCCCGCTAAAGCATTTGCACTCCTAGGAACATGAACAAAAGAGAGGAATCTATCGTTAATAGAACTAATCTCATCCAAAAACTTAGCTAGTCTCCATGGACCAATGCTATTGCCTTGAACCCGAGAAATGACAAATGATGAATCCCCTTCTATTTCCAACTTGTCTTCCATTTGATCCCTAAATAAGCACATGCTGACATGACGAGCACGAACCTCCGCTTCTTTAGAGTCCTTTGTTCCAACTTGTCTAGAGAAGGCGTGGATGATGGGGCCATATCTATCTGTAAAAACTCCTCCGATTCCCGCTTTGCCGGGGTTGCCAAGGAAACAAACGTTGACATTGACCATAAAAACATTAGGTGGAGGGCGGCTCAAAATCGCTATCCTCTTTTCCTTTGGAATGGAATCCACCATGATCATTTCCAATTCCTTAAAATGAAATATGTAGAGTAGCCCCAGAAATCATTGACTTGCCGAGCCTAATTTCCCACGCTGAATATGATCTTCCAAGCTATCAAAAAGGGAATGAGATATCAAATCTCCAACCAAATCTCCGACATTACCGCAAAGGGAATGAGATACCAAGGTGTTTTTCCCAATGAACCGATACATGTCATGTTCCATTCCGAATTGTGTCTTTCAATTTGTATGACTTCTCTTATGTCCGCTATTGGGGTCAAAACCAAGAACCAATAGCGTGTTGGAATGAAACCAACTAGGTTGGAGGGAGAAGATGAGTTTCAAGAGAAGAAGATTGTTTTCTTGATGCCAAACACACAAAGAAAGTAGCCCAAGTTGTTATACTACTCAATCCCCTTCAAATTTCATTGAAATGGCTTACATATGAAGAAGAAACATGGCCCAAAATATAGCCTACATTCCAAATCCGAGATTAACTTTTCTTAATTATACTTAGATTTCCTAAGCACCACTAACACACTAACACATGAGAAGTAAAAGCATTACTCAATTCCAAAACAAGAAAACTAAGTCCCTACGCCATTAAATCCCTCAAAGTAGATTTCCAATGTGGTCAAGTCTATCTTCCAAGCTTCCAATGTAGAAGTAAATGAGAAACAAAGTTCCAAGGAAGTTCAAGAGTCAAGTTGATAGATGGTCAAGATCTAGTGTTCAAGCTTAGATTTCCAACAGCCTCCCTTAAGCTAGACCACTACCATACCGAGTTTTGTCTTTATCTTGATAAATGTATCGGTCTTCAAAGCTTTTGTAAAAATATCCGCAACTTGATCTTGAGTTTTGAAAAACGAACGTTGACAACTCCATCATTTACCAAGTCACGTATACTTGATCCTTATGTGCTTGCTTTTGCCATGAAAAACCGGATTCTTTGTGAGTGAAATCACCGAACTATTATCACAAAATAAACTTTTACCACATTCTTGAGAATGATTGAGTTCTTCTAACACCTGTCGTAGCCAAAGAGCTTGCCAACCCGCTGAAGATAATGAAATGTACTCCGCTTTCCGCCGTAGAAAGAGCAACAACCGATTGTTTCTTTGATGCCCATGAAATTGCACCCGAACCAATGTTAAAAACATAGCCAGAAGTACTCTTGCTATTATTAATACTTCCGCCCCAATCACTATCACAATAACCAACAGAACTTGAATATTTAACTCTTCTATAATGTTTCCCATGATCAATGGTTCCACTTACATACCTTAAGATTCTTTTACCGGCTTCCCAATAACTTTTTTTTGGTGATTTCATAAATCTACTAATCATACTCACCGCAAACATAAGATCTGGTCTTATAGTGTCAGGTACATGAGACTACCAACAAGACTTCTATAAAGAGTTGCATCAACTCCTTTCTCATCCTCATTCTTGCAAAATTCCAAGCCAACTTCCATAGGTGTGCTAATATATGTAGCACCTTCCATTCTAAACCTCTTTAGTAATCTTTTGCATACTTCTTTTGAGAAATAAAAATTCCATCATTTCTTTGGTTGACCTCAATACCAAGAAAGAAATGGAGAAGACCCATGTCAGTCATCTCAAATTCTTGCATCATATTTCTTTTGAATTCTTCACACATTCTTGAATAATTACTGGGAAAAATCAAATCATCAACATATAAGCAAACAACCAAGAAATCGCCTTGGGTGTTCTCTTTGATGTAGATGGTATGTTCATAAGGACACATTTTAAAACCGTTGTTCAAGAAATATCCATCAATGCGGCTATACCATGCCCTTGGTGCTTGCTGGGGCTGCAAATGAGCCGAGCCGAGCTTTGGGGTGTTCGAGCTCGGCTTGTTTAGTTTTTAAGAAGGCTCGTGTTCAGCTCGGCTCGTGAAATATTCGAGAAAGCTCGTCTCGGGCTCAGCTCGGCTTGTTAAGTGGAACGAACTGAGCTTAAGCTCGGCTCGGCTCGTCTCAAGAATGAAAAAAACATACATTTGTGGGATTTGAACCCAAGACCCCTCTAATTCTCTAAATCCAGTGCCTTAACCACTAGGCCAAACCTTCATTTGTAATAAACAACCCACATTCTTTTCTTTTATATATAAAAAACAAACATAATCCAAGCTTTAAAGCTCGACCCAGCTCGGCTCGTTTATGAACCGAGCCTAAAAAGCTCACGAGCTTTTCCGAGCCGAACTAACAAAGCTCAAATTCGGCTCGTTTATTTTGGCGAGCCTAATTTTTGGGCTCGGGTTCGGCTCGTTTAGTAAACGAACGAGCCCGAGCCGAGCTTTTAACGAGCCGAACCCAAACATGTTCGCGAGCCGGCTCGGTTCATTTGCAGCCCTAGTGCTTGCTTCAAGCTATATAAAGCTTTCTTCAATCGGCACACTTTGCTTTTTTCACCTTTCTTCATGTAACCGGGAGGTTGATCAACATACAGTTTCTCTTCAAGAAACCCATTCAAGAATGCTGATTTGATATCCATTTGATAAACTTTCCAACTATTTTGTGCCACCAAAGCTAGAACCATACGAATTGTCTCAAGACGAGCAATAGGAGCAAACACTTCTTTGTAATCAATGCCATACCTTTGCTTGTAGCATTTTACTACTAAGCGAGCTTTATACTTTTTAACTTCACCACTTGCATTCAACTTCGTCTTGTATACCCATTTCACACCAACAGTCTTTTGCACATTTAGAAGCTCCGTTAGCTCCCAAGTATTGTTCATTTGAATGTGAATTTCATGGGTTAGGCAACCAAGAGAGGGCTGAATTGGTTGACTTATAAAAATAATTTCCCTTTTTGAAATTCTTTGCCAATTCACCAAAGATTAAAATGCTCCAATTAATCAAGTTGTATTAATAGTGATTATAGATTGATTTCAAGACCTAGCTTTAGTTTCTAATACTTGATTAATTAGAGAAGGAACCAAATTAGCAAATCAACAAATATCCAAGAAAGGTTATTTGCTAATCTCACTCAAGTAAAGATATCACAATCAAAATAACAAAAGAGAGAGAGAGAGAGAGAGAGAAAGGCGTGTACCAAAAGAGAGATGAACACCAAGATTTTAAGTGGTTCGGCCTTCAAACCCAAGGCCTACGTCCACTCTTGTCAAGGTCGTACTTGAGGTTATCCATTATTTGAAGCGCACACAATGCCGGGCTCCAAGGCTCCTTACAAATCTTCCGAGGGTTTTAATTACTACGCCCTCCCGCGTTACAATGATTGATAGAAGAAGAACTAAGATTTAGCCTCTTTGTAGGTTGGATTACAAATTGTGGCACTAATAGCTCTCTCAAGAAAGATTACATGTATAGCCTAATCCAATCTTAAAAGGGTTTACTCAAGATCAAGGCACCGGTGAGGATTTGAGAGAGATTTTGAAAGTTTGAGCTCAAGGTAGATTTTCAATCTTTCCAAAAAGGTTGTTTAGAAGATCAAGGATAGGGTATATATAGCCCAAGTGAAAATATGACCGTTTGAGGGCAAAACCGTAATAAACGGGTCAAGAAAAATCAAGTCGCGCAAGCCCCAATGGCTACTTTTCCAGACAGGGGCAGTTGCCTGCCAAGTCCTTTCTGGATGGCTCCAAAATTTCCAGGAGCCATCCACGGTCGCCCGGGGTAGCCTCGGTCGACCGGTCCACTTTCATCGGGTAGATGCTAGAGTTCCAACATCCATCCCGCGGTCACCCATGTTGCCTTGGTCGATCGGCCCTGTTTTGAAAACTTGTTTTTCCATGTTTGAATCTTAGGGCTTTTGGGCCTTGGTATTGGGTCCAATTTTGAAAATATTTTGGGTTAGTTTTGAGTTTGCCTTGACCAAGAATAAATCCAAGAGAGAGAGGAATATATTCTACCATTTTGAACACTTCCTTGAATGACTCTTGTTCTAGCGATTTCTTGATATTTCATTCAATGCATGGCTTGCCTTTGGGATCTTCATATTTGAGCTCTTTACTTGACATCTTCTATTCCTCAAGATCTTCACTTGTGATATGATGTCACCAATATATTCAAGCTCCTTTGTACTTTGTGCATGTTGATCCTCAACTTTGGCCTTCAATGATCTTTTCGTTGGATCTTCATGCTTGAGATGGTTGAGATAGAGCTTCCCCTTGGTTGTACCTCCAAGCATGATGAATCATATTTGTTCAAGCTCATTTGACTTGTGTTTGGTTTATCCTCAAGCATAGGCCATCGTATATTACCTGTGCTAGCATGATACCTGTGAATAGCCTGTCTATAGCACAACACTCAAGGCAACTCATTAGTCCATAAAACACTAATCAATTTGTGTTTGTTATGTTGGGTATATAAAATAACCCATATATGTTCTAATATAAGCCCAATAAGATAATAGACCGGTGTAGTGGGCCTACATGGGCTAGAGTCCATTAACCAGTTATTAACCCTAGTGTATCTCTATATATAGGGGATGGAGGCAACAAACTTAGTATTCCAAACTAGATACCTAGGGTGTAATGCTTCAAGCACTCTTGCTTGACCTAACAATCTTGAAGCACTCTATTCAGGATGTGATTGGCAGTCAAAGCTGCTTCTCCCCAATAATAAGTAGGCATGTCAGCTGTCAATAACATAGAGTTTAACATTTCTATTAACATCATGTTCTTACGTTCAGCTATGCCATTAGATTGAGGCGAGTAAGGAGCAGTAGTTTTAAGTATTATGCCCTGAGAGGCATAGAATTTATTGAACTCTGTCATAGTGTATTCTCCTCCTTTATCACTCCTAAATCTCTTAATTTTCAAGTTCAATTAATTTTCAACACGATTTTTGAAAATTTTAAATTTATCAAAAGCTTCATCTTTTGATTTTAACAGATAAATATGACAATATCTTGAAAAATCGTCTATAAAAGTAATTAAATACTTCTGACCATGGTTTAAAATTTCAGTTTCGGAACCGGTTTCGGTCAGGTAAATTTCCAAAATTTCGACCGAAATTCTGAAATTTCGGTCGAAATAATGAAGTGGGACCTTTTGGTGTCGGTTGAAATTTCGCGTTTTAATTACATTTTAAAGGTAAAAAATTTCAGTCGAAATTTCGACCATTTCGACCGAAATTTCAGTTATTTTTCCGAAATTTGGGTTGATTTGTCCAAAAAATCCAAATTTCGTGTCAATTTTCGGATTTTCATCCAAAATTTCCAGAATTTCCCCCCATTCTACATCTCATGTTTTGATGTGGTGGGCCCATCATCTCCACCCAAACCCATGCATAGGGTGGGGTCTACCATTTTACATCTCATGTTATTGGTGGGATGAGGCCAGCGTTTTTCAGCTTATGTTTTTGGGATTTACTAGGGGTGGGCCCATCGTGGGGATGTCGCGGATTTCATTCACTTGTTAGTTACTTAGTTGGTGCCACCCGAAAATGTTTTTGGAAAAAATTTACCGTACATCCAATCAACCCCATGTGGATTTGGGTTATGTTTCTGTCCAAACAATCGTAGCCATTGGATTGGAGGGGGCTTACTAATTGGACTATGTGGATCGTGCCAATATCATGTAAGTGGACCCTATCATTGCATACTATGGGCAGTCTCAAGACTCTCAATTAGGGCCAAGTCACAATCATCATCAGTGAAGGAACAAAGTATAATGAATTATTTTTTAAAACAAAAGGGTATTTTAGTTATTTACTTGGTGGCACTTGAAATTTCATTTACTTTGTGGGACCCGAAATTGCACCCCGAAATTCAGGTAAAATTTATAAATTTGCCCTATTTTCTTCCTTAGGTAATCCAATCTAGTGAATTTATGAGCCAAATAAATGTCATTCTTCAAAACTAATCAAATTCGAAGTCCATTAATTGCCAGAAAACAAATACAATGTTCATTTACAAAATAAGTAGTACAAATGGGAATGCAAAGACAATTGAGGAGGCGATCAACCCTATACGGACTCCACGTCGATGTCATTAACTTAATACCACATCAAGTTACGGGGCGGTTCGAATCCATCTTCCCTATCCCGGTCTCGGGCATGATGCATGTGCTGGCAAATCTGGTTTTCAATGAATAAATAGTACTGCTGCCAGGTCATTTGAAGCACATATGTTTGCTGGTATTGATGGATGTAATATTGATACATAGTGGGCTCCACTTGCATTAGCAATCCCAAACGAGGGTAAGCGGTAGTAGGGTCGGATGATGTCGGTGCTGCTCCAGAAGATGATGCCTCACCATATTCATGTGTGTATGGGTTATATGGCATCCCATACCCATATGATCTGCTTTGGGACTGTGTCTGTGTATCAATGCCATATGGGTGGCCATACTCATACCATGCCCATAGCCATACTGCCCATATCCGTAATAAGCAGTGGAACCCAATCCACTCTTAGCTTCGACCGGTCCATAACCATGACTCTGCGAATTCCCACCTTCAATACTCAAATTCTCGAATGTGTCTGTCAAGCTATCAACACCGTAACGAGAATGAGCATCTAAGGAGTCCACTTCTTCGTCGTTGGGCCGGTTCCCATGTCGTCGTTGGGATGCATCTGATTGCCAATGTTGGGGTCGTGCACCATGATCCTGATCCTGAGTAACGTTGTCAAACTCCCGTTCGCATGTGAATGGGCTAAGTCGCCTATAAGGCTCATTTTCCATACTTCTCACACTACCACCTCTAGCAGCAGAAGCTCCTACACCTCCTACACTGCCCCCATCATCTGTATTGTCGTCCGATGGCGACCAACCATCATCAGAACCCACTATTGGAACTGCAACGGGTTCAGGGAGGCCCTCTGTATCCGGCGACAATGTATCATCATCATCGACTCCCATCTGTTCCGTGATTAAAGCATTTGGTCTACCTCTAAGTGCATCCTGCACCGGCTCTCCAATCTCCTTCACCCACTCATAGAAAGGGTCTTCCTCACCATCTGTGCAGAATACGTCAGTGAGATCTAGAGGATCAGTGTAGGCCTCCCGGCTGCTATCTATCTCTCTGTGCTTCAACCTCAATCGTGTGTTATAATGGACATTCACAAGATTGTGCAAGTTTTCATGTCCAAGCCTGTTCCTCAGTTTCGAGTGGATGAGGTTGAAGGTGCTCCAATTTCTCTCGCAACCAGAAGAAGATGTTGTTTGAGATAAAAAATTTATGGCTAGCGATCTCAGGTTTGGAGCATCCATCCCGTATAACACCCACCACTCAGCTGCAAAATAAAATACAAGATTAATCAATTACTTGGTCAATCTATATTTATGCAATATATACACATCTTCTAAGCCTTTACCTGGTGCTGTGTTAGCTCTTCCTGTCACGGCAGATCCAATCCCAAAAGAGCCAACATCATCCCGAAATGCCTTGATGTACGATGCAGTTAACAATAATATCCATTAATCTAAAATTAAAATATTCCTCTCATTTATAGGGAAATAGTTCAATGTTCACCTGTGATAAAATTATTGATTGTTCATTCGCATCTGGTTCCAACTTCTGGATAACAGTCTACAAGTTTTTAATAAGATCGGCCCGAGTTCCAAGATACTCGCTGTATTGGTACTTTGGATTGAGATAGTATGCTAATGAAAAAAAGAAATCTTTGTTATATATTTCTATCATAAATCATGAAATAAGAAGAGATAATAAGTCTAGGTTGGTGATCGTGTTCGTACCAGCCAAATGAAGTGGGTGAAGTAGCATGTTCTTCCATCTAGTATCGATGATTTTATGGTAGCCTTGAAAGGATCGTGTAGCCGTCGTTTGTACTGCACCCTTCATCAACTCGATGGCATGATACATAAAACCCATGGTAGGCTTTTTATCCCCATCTACCATCCTCAAAACTCTTACTATGGGCTCTAATATATCAACTATTATCTTACAATTCTGCCAGAAAGTTGGACTACTGACGAGACCCTCAGCCTTCTGTCCAACTGCACTCTTGCTCTCTCTGTAATCATTCCACTCACTGGATGAGAATAATTGCTTTAATCCAACCTTCTTGTTCAACATACTTTGAAGAGCCACGTAGTTAGTGGCAAACCTAGTAAGCCCAAGGCATACCAAGTCTCCCCCACACTTCTCCCTCATGAGTGACAATACATATCCATGGTTGTATATGAAGTTAGTCACTGATCTGGCCTCAGCGACTATGTTCTTCACCCTCTCTATTTTCCCAATGTCCTTTAGCATTAGGTCGATGCAATGTGCCACACACGGGGTCCAAAATATATGATACTTCTCCATAATTTTTTGCCCCATCTTCTTGTAGTTGCTCCCATTGTCGGTGACAATTTGAACAACATTTTTCTCCCCAACCTCCTCAATTACCTCTACCAATAGTTTGTAGATGTACTTGTAGTCTTTGATGACAGCGGAAGCCTCAATACTTTTTAGGAAGACGGTCTTGCCATCACAGTACACCATAAAGTTGATGATGGACTGTTGTGGACCCCGATCCGAGATAGGCGGCGAGGGAACGGGTCCCTAACACCATCTGGATCATCCGCGTGTGTGGAGAGCTCTACCAAGGAACTCTCAAAACGGATGCCACCCTCATAGCATAGCACGAGTGGCGATATAAAAAGAAAGAGATATGTCTCGATCCGGAGCCAAGGCTCGAAACCAAGACATACCTGAAATAAACTCAGAGTCGCCATCCATGGATATGCCATGGAACCCTAAAATCAAATCCTCTGTGCAATGGATAACCAGAAATATATATGGGTTCGTGCCTGGCTACGAATGGGGAAGGTCTGAGAGCACCCCCAATTCGTCCGAGTGCAAGCACTTGGTCTCTTATGCCATTTTTATTAACTTCAAAGAAGTTTGGGTAAAAATCATGTGAAATGGGAACAATCCTCAGGAGTCGTCTACCTAAGCATGCATTTCCTGAAGATAAAAATAATAAACACACATAAAATAAAATGAAAGATGTGTCACCTAGGCATAGCTAGGTTATGAGTGACATGCCTAAAAGGTGTCTAAGTTCTGATGTGCAAACACATGCAAGCTATACCTAAAGGTATAGGATCAGTACAAGAAAGTAAGAAAACACATCAAAACATACGATGACTACACAACAAATCCTAAGACTCTAAATTATTAGCCCGAGTCCTCGGATGGTCTGGTATTCATCCAGAGAAGCCTACGTATCCCCGCCTCCACGAGAATCAAGGCAACGTAGTTCTTCGCGCCTATTCTAAGCTAGGATGCCTAAGACACCTAGCCATCTATCCTAGACTCGATCTAAAAGACCGGATTATTTATTAAAGTTTCTTGTATGATTATTTAAATTCCAGTGAATTGTGGATTTTAGGACACCCTATATGCCATAACTAAATGCAGATTAGCCCTAAGCTAATGCAGGTGGTTCCTACAACCTATGTGTAACTAGGCTGTATTTCCTAAGGAAAACCAAAGGTGGACTAGCGTATCCTATTCTAGTCATCACTCGGCGATGTGGATCGCCGACTGACCGGACGGAGGCGCTCCTATAACTCTAGGACAGACCCCTAACTCTAAAACAATCACCAACAAGCACACAACAAAACAAAGATCAAAACCTAACTCTAAACTCTCTATCTAGGACAAAGTCCTAACTCTAAAGGAAGAGCTTTTCGAAATCAAATGTTGTTTATTCAAAAAGGTTTAAAACGCTATTTACAAAAGTTTGGCTGGACTTGGGATATAAATCCCAAGCTGCACTACGTACCTCGGAAGAGTATCAAGCCAACGTAGTTCAAAACGAACTCTCCTAATTATTGTTTCTAAAACACTCAACACTTTTGGCTTTTTGATATTTTTTAATGTTTTTGATGTTTTTAAAGTTTTTCCAATGTTTTTGAGTTTCAAATTTCTAATGTTTTTGGATTTTAAAGCTTTTCAAATGTTTTTGGATTTCGAATTTCTGATGTTTTTTAGATTTTTAATTTCTGATTTCACCCTTTTGGTCAAAGACCTAAGGGAACACACAAAGCAAAACCCTAGATCTAAACCCTAGGGCAAACAGGGGAAACCCCTAAACCAAGCAAGCTAACTATCAAAGATGACAAAAGGATCTAAGACCCAGAAGGTAAAGCTCCAATGAGACTGGGTAAGTCTCCAACAAACAAGAGTAACGACAACACTAAGGAGAAGCTCCTAAAAACAACTAAAGGGATGGGGAAATGAGTCAAAGACTCTCTAATACTGCTATCAAAGGACGAGCGAGTCAAAGACTCTCTAAAAGAAAAGGAATATGAGTCAAAGACTCTGACAACCAACTAAAAGGATAAATGAGTCAAGGACTCTCTAAAAGAAATGGAAACACGAGTCAAAGACTCCACTAATACCAACTAAAGAATAGATGAGTCAAAGACTCTCTAAAAGAAAAAGAAACACGAGTCAAAGACTCCACTAATACCAACTAAAGGATCGATGAGTCAAAGACTCTCTAAAAGAAAAGGAAACACGAGTCAAAGACTCTACTAACACCAACTAAAGGATAAATGAGTCAGAGACTCCCTACAAGAAAAGGAACATGAGTCAAAGACTCCACTAACACCAACTAAAAGATAAATGAGTCAAAGACTCTCTAGAAAAACCAATAAGAGAAAGATTGAGTCAAAAACTCTTTAATAACAACACCAGAAAGACAAATGAGTCAAAGACTCTCCTACAACACCACCGAAAAGGCAAATGAGTCAAAGACTCTCCTATAACATCACCTAAAAGGCGAATGAGTCAAAGACTCTCTAATAACACTATCTAAAGGATGAATGAGTCAAAGACTCTCTAATCAAGGGCTGACTCCTATGCGAATGGACTATCGAATAAGGAGAAGCTCACAAGCAAAAGGAAAAAAAAGAGACCTTGTGCATATTTGGCAAAGGTAAAACACCCAGCCGGGCCGGACAGCTACCTAGCCCTAGGGTGCAACAAATGTACAACCCAATACCCATAAGGGTAGGGGTATGAAGCCAAGCCGAGTAGGGTGTTCTCCCAAAATCAAACGACGCACAAAGAGAAGGTTTAGCAAGAGAATGAGACCGGGGGGGTCTTCCAAACACACACAAAGATGGGCTCTAAGCAACCTTATCATTGCCCTCAAGGGGTAAGCAAGGCTAAGACAACTAATTGACCAAATTGGTCTCTAATTAACAGAGGCACAAATTGAGGTGCAACCTCAGAGAAGATTCTACAAATGAGGCCAAGCAGGCCTTCTAAAGGCTAATTACTTATAAAGCCAAGACAGATGACTCCCTAATAACATCAATAAAGATCAAATGAGTCAAAGACTCCCCCGATAACATCACCACACAAACGAATGATTCAAAGGCTCTCTAAATGAGGCAAGGCATGCCTCCTATGGATACACCATTTATCAAAATCAAAGCAACCTCCTTGAGGTTAAGCTAAAAAAGATAAACAATAATAATAGCAATTATAACATGATAAACAACATTAATTATCCCAGACCAGCCGCTGGGTAGCCTAATGAAGTAAAACAATTCCAAACACTTCAAAGCCAACCACAAACCCCAATACGGGGACTCCAATGAAATCAGATAATGCCAAAGTAATCATCTGATTTCCTACACATATAATATTTCTACAAACCGCCTTGAAATCAGACGATATTCGTGTCAAGGACATCGAATAGTGCAAATCATCTGATTTCCTTCTTCAATTAAATAATTTATTTAAAATAAAAAGAAATGAGTATGATAAGCTTTGAGATAATCTCACCTGAACACCATTTATTACCGTATTCAAACCCTAACTCAAAGCTTAGTACAAGAGAAGAATATCAAAATTTTTAACAGATTATACAAATGCATGCAATGATATTTCTGATTTTTATAAATTTTGGTACATAACAGGGGGCATCAACTTGTGCAGATTCAAGATCCTTGAAACCTTAGGAATAACCCTAAGCTTCTAAGTGCAACATACAATTCATTAACCAAAGACAAGTAAATGTAACAATAACGATCACATTTGATGGCTTCAATCAAGCGAGGATTGGAATATACTCATGTCAGGGAAAAGTAAGAATGAATTTGTACAGAGTAATCCGATTTCCATTCATACTACTTCGCTTTGATAACAACCCTCAATCAACTGGAAGAAACACTTACACAAGAAAAACAAGCTTCGTCTAATTCTCTTTTGCAAAACAACAAAGGCAGGAGGCACGAAATCATGAAATTCTTATGGGCACCACAACATTGAACATAAACTTTCTAGTCTTAAATCAACACTCAAGAGAATTACACTTTTTAAGCCATGAAATGATTACCCAAACACCAGACAGAACTATAACCATACCTCATTTAGTGACCATTAAAGAGAAATTACCAGCAGATTTCATGATTAATATATTCAAATCTTGAAAATATAACTATGAACTCTTCACGGAAGACACAACCATACGCTTCGGAGTGAATTTTCGAGAGAAGAAATCAGCACAAGAAATCAAACAGATACATTCAATTCAAGACAATAACATAGAAATTTATCTGAACAATTGTAAAAAATAAAAATTAAAAAAAAACTATTGAGCTTGAAAATGCAGAAGTGAGGGCTGAGAATAACTAGATCTGCTGCGAAATGATAAGATCTTTTCGTCTTTTTAGCCTTTCCTCAAAACTCCCGATCAATCAAATCTCAAATTCAAACAACTTGACCAAATTCCAATAAAATCATCGGATCTGCCGACTATTTATGAAGAAAACACGGCTAGATCTGGATCCTAAATGATCGGATCTAAAGAATTTTCAAATTAGGGTTTCAAAGTTAATTAACAGATCTAAAGCTTGCTAGCTTGCAATAAGCTTTGATGCGAAGAAATAACAAGAATTAGTGAAAATCAATAAGAAGAAGATGATGATGCTAATATCCACATGAAGATGATCAGAAAATGGCTAGAATTAGAGCAGCAATGGCTAGATCTAGGGTTTCACAACTCAAATCTAGGGTTTCAAATTTAGAAAAAGGGGAAAATAGATAGATCAGGATTGGATCGGATCTCAGGCGAGATCAAATGAGGAATTTGATTTCTCTTGATTCAGATCTACTCTCTCTCCCTTAATCTCTCTTAGATCTTTCAACTAAGCTTTTAAACAAGAACAAAAACAGAACAAAATCACTTAGTAGAATAAGAAATATCTGACCTGAGAAAAAGAAATTCCACCGGAAATAATCGGAGAACCACCGGAATATGACCGGAGCTTTGGGGGAAGATGATCGAAGAAGAAAACCTCCCTTCTCCAATTTCTATATCTCTCCCTCTTCCTCTGCCTTTTTCTCTCTCTCTGCGAGAAACGAAATGATGGGAGATCGTCAGATCTGGTTTGGGGTTTGGGAATAGAGAAGAAGAGGGTCTGAGATGAGATAGGGTTCTAGCATTGGGGTTTGGTGAAGGGGTTTGGGAATATATCTCCGGCGGAACCGCCGGAGAAGATGATCGGAGTTAGGGTTTAAGGTGGAAAAATGGTAGGGATAGGAGATCAGATCTGATTTTTTAGTGGGATGAGAATGAGGATGATAGAGATGAGGAGGATACGGTAGCAGGAGTAGGGCCGGATCTATGGCCGGAGTTAATGGGGTCGGGCGCTCCTCCTCCTTTCCTTCTCTCAAACCCCATCTCTGTATTCTATTTCCTCTCTTCTTCTTTTTTTTTTAAACGAACCCATGGGACCTTATAAGCTGCTCGATCATCTCTTTTATAGAGATGATAAATTTGCCCCTCTTTATTTCTAAAGACAACCCCCCTCTTCAATACAACACCCCCCTTTTGCATAATAAAGATCACTAAATTCTTTGCCCTGACTTTTGTACAATAAGCACCCACCTTGGATAACCCACACCCCTTTTCTGCTTACTAAAACATTAATACATTATTTTATTTTTTTACTCTAAGCAGGCATCAGTTAGATAATGCACTCTCCTTCTTGACTAATTCAGCTCCCTTCTGGGTTCACACCACGCTCACTATCTTGGTTTGCTGGCTAGGCAAACACGCTCAGATCTCGACGAAATTTTTCAGGGACTTATGGGAGACCCTAAGCTACCCCAGGGTTTAATTTGGGACCCCAGCTCACTAATTTGACGAAGCTTCGCACAAACAACTCGAACTTGGGTCTGGTCAAAATGGGGTGTCTACAACTGTCTCATGGGACCAGTCCAACCATCGGTCATGATTGTGACTCCGTACTCAGGCCATTGTTTCTTTAACCCATTTATATATTTCTTCAGGTCCTCAACCTCCAAGGGTAAGTACTTATTCATGATTTCGTATGAAGTGGGAGCCTTCACTCCTCTTCCATATTCGCAAGCTACATCAACAAAATGCTGCCAGTATGGGCTGGTTGCGGCATTTGCCGGGATGGCATTGTAGGAGGCAAATTTTGCATATGCTCTCCCAACAGCTTCCCTCGCACTTCCCCACATACTTTTTAAACTCCTCTGCTTTCCCTTTCTGCGCAATGCAGGGTCCTTGCTTCCTACCTCCCTGACGCTTCCCCCACGTGTCAACCCCGGCTGAGTTGTCCTTTGTTTCCTTGTACTACCGCCGCCCACCTCATGCTTAGATCGGGCCCAATTCGGCCTAGTGGATGCAAATTCGGCCCTCTGCCTTTTGTCGTGCTCATCAGCTAGTGACTCTTTCACTGCACGCCTATGTTGCGATCTGGTGTATCATGTATCGATATCGTATGGGAATGTACTATCATCATCATCTTCGTCGCTGTCATCTACATCGCACCTTCCAGATACAGCATCGATGAACTCTTCTCTCATCTTCGCTTTATCCGCCTTACCTTTTTTCTTCTCCTCTAGGGAGTTTCTAATTTCGTCCTAAACCTCTGTAGGGCAATTTCCGCACCCTCTTACATCTCCTCCTCTACCTATCAGGTAGTGTTTCAATCTTGTAATACCACCGCCGCCTATTTTCTTACCACAATGATTGCAAGTAACCCTCTGTGTGTTGTTGCCATCAGGTCGACAATGTTGCCAACCAATGTCTTCATCTGCATTCTCCTCCCGAGCACGACGCTGCCCATGTGCCATATTGATAGCTTCAAGGGGCTGTAAAAAGTACAAAATGATAACACTATTCAGTATTTTGAAAAAAGGATCATCCTAATGAAATATTTTTTTTGGGCATAAACAATTGACGTTCTGGCCCATCAAATGAACAGTTTGTAAATTACTAGTTTGCAACATTCTATAGTAAGGTCAGGTGACTAGTTTGCAACTCATAAATATCCCACTATAGTAATAAGGATTTCTAGCGTCCATCACAGAAGGCATTTTGCAGATGGGTTGTTGCATGTGAAAGTTTGCTGAAAAGTGAGCCTGTGTGGCTGCTCTCACATGCAACAGCCCATCCGCGAAATGCCTTTTGCAATGGACAGTAGCAAATCACATAGTAATATACGTGTGTGTAACAAAAGAATCCTTCCAAGGAATTTGAACAAGAAAAAACTTTTCTAGCACCATATACCCATTAGTGAGGATTGCTAGTTCAAAGAAGTGTCTGTCCATTACGTTCCCAAATGTGCTACATCAAAGATGCTATAAGTGACATGTATGGGGCACTAGAAGTGCAACAAGCATCATTAATTACTAAAATCTCACTTTTCCTGATTATTGACCTATGGGTAATACATGATTAGAGATAAAAGGATATTTTTTTTTATAATTTCAAGTTTCTTCACTATTGCAGGTCCCAGCATGTCACAATTACGATACATTGTTTAGCAATGTCCTTTTATTTGTTGAAGTGTACCTACGAATTTGTAAGCCCATATAGTCCAGTGTATTTAAAAAAATATTGTGGCTTAGACCATGAGATTTTATATGTTGTAAGCCCCCATTTTTTTTAAAAACAAATACTGTCGCTTACACCATAGGATGATCCAAATAGTCCATTTCGTGGGCCACAATGTAAATAAGTTGTGCCCCAAAAAAATCAGTTCCATGAAAGTGCAAATATCATGTTCTATCTCTAGATTTAAATGCTGAAATTTGATTAGTTATTTCAATCTCTTCTTTTTAATTCTGTAAATTCAACTTTTTACAAGGAAAAAAAATACCCCTATTTGACTATTACAGTCTCTATTCCGTCCAAATTTCAACAGTTCTATTTCTTTCTTTTTTACAATAACAATTGTATCTTTATTGTTATGTTTTTTTTCTCGCCTGCGCATCGCGCGGGGTGCCCCACTAGTATATATATATATATATATATATATATTCTTTCTTATAAGTATTTAAAAATTTTGGGGTATGCATCAGCATTGCACACAGACACAACCATATATGATATATCTACTAAGATATAACCAGAATCATGCATTTGCTAAATATGGCCCAGTTGGTTATTAAATATGGTGTAAGCCCTTATAGTCCCTTATTTTTTTTAAAGTACTACGGAGTACGGACCACATCATAGGATGGTCAAAACCGTCCATCTAATGGAACACAACTTAAATAGGTTGTTCCCCAAAAATCATTTCCATAGGATCAACCCAACCCTCTGATCTATAGAGGTTTCCATAATATGCATTTACTTTATAGATCGGAGGCTTGGAATCATCCAATGGAAAATTGTAGGGGATCAACCTATTTAACTTGTGTTACATAACTTGAATCACATGAACGGTTGGATCATCCTATAGTGTGGTCCGGACAGTAATTTTTGGAAAATAGGGGACTATAAGGGCTTGCACCTTATAAAATTACACTGTAATGAAAAAAAATATAATAAACTAAAATAAAACACTTACCCCTCTAAAAGATTTCTATGTGGAGCTTCGAAGAAATCCACGATTGGCCAAAATTACGAAGAACAAATTGGTTTTCAACAACTCACAGTAGGTTGTAAGAGTAAAGAATAAATACATAATATATATAATGCCTTCCGCCCTTCCCATCCTATTTCATTTATAGGGGAATAAAGAGTTAAAGAGTAAAGAACTAAAGACTACATATCATATGGCTCCCTCATTTAAAAAAATTGATTCCCTCATGCCTCTTCAAAAGTGATGGACTGATGGTACATTAGTGGGCTTAAGGTGACAAAAGACTTTCACATGCAATTAAATAATGACATTGAATCATTGATGCCCTGCCATGTGGCATGTGCCATACTACCATCACATATTCACAAATCACAATTTCACATGCCTTGCACACAAGGGGACAAAAAAATTTCACAAGCAAGGCATCTTATGTCTAATCATGGCAAGGCATTTTCCCAACTTGCACAAAAGTTGGGAAAATAAAATCTGCAAATTTCATGGCAATTTCATAAATTTAGTACAAATTTTGGGAATTTCGGCCGAAATTCACGAAATTTTGGCAAAATTTTGTAACCAGCCTGGGTCCACATGGCATACAGAAATTTGGGGCGAAATAATAACCCGTTTCGAGTTTTACTGATTTTGGTGTCGGTCTGCACCGAAATCTGAAATTTCGAATTTCGGTCGAAATTTTAAACCATGCTTCTGACTACCTCTAGTAGTGAAAATTTTAAAATCACAGAGGTCAGAATAAATTAATTCAAGAAGTGTGCTTCTAGAAATCGAACAAAAAGGTTTTCTAGTGATCTTGGTTTGTGCAGACACTTCACATCTGTCAAATTTAATCGACGTATCTAAAAGTATATTATAACTAGGTTTGAGGGAGAAGAAGAGTTTCAAGAGAAGAAGATTGTTCTCTTGATGCCAAACACACAAAGAAAGTAGCCTAAGTTGTAATACTATTCAATACCCTTCAAATTTCACTGAAATGGCTTACATATGAAGAAGATACATGGCCCAAAATATAGCCTAAATTCCAAATCCGAGATTAACTTTTCTTAATTATACTTAGATTTCCTAAGCACCACTAACACACTAACACATGAGAAGTAAAAGCAATACTCAATTCCAAAACAAGAAAACTAAGTCCCTAGGCCATTAAATCCCGCAAAGGAGATTTCCAATGTGGTCAAGTCTATCTTCCAAGCTTCCAATGTAGAAGTAAATGAGAAACAAAGTTCCAAGGAAGTCCAAGAGTCAAGTTGATAGATGGTCAAGATCTAGTGGTCAAGCTTAGATTTCCAACATAGCGTGCTGACACATGGTGTGGGGGCCACACGAACTGCTAGTGAGATGCCGCCACATGACATAACCAAATCAAGAAGCTTGGTGGAAATCCCAATCCCCGGCCAGCTGATGGTCGGAAATCTGGCGTATGGCAGCGGGCCCCGAATTCTCAGACCGCATATCCCGGAAGACTGTAAAACATCATGTTGTCCATCACATCGCTGACCCGTAAATCCCAGAGGGCCATACGAGTCCCCTGCCATCGCCCATGCTTGTGACCATATCGGCCATTATGTCACCGGCCAATGATCCCTAGATCCTCGTTCTATAAAAGGGAAACCTCAACTCCGATTCAAGGGTACTGTAACAACCCAGGTACGCATGATGACCTCAGTACCTTGGGCTCCGAGCTCTTCTTCTCATGGATGTAGAGCTCTTCCTTCCACACTCATCTTTTATTTTTTGCCTCCTCTGACTTAAGTGTAGGTCATTCCTAGCCGATCGACTTCTTTGAGTGCAGGGGCAGAGCCGACCACCCCTCTGCCACAACGAGACCGCGAGACCCATCCGAGGAGTTCAGATCTGAGCCGCAACAAATTGGAGCCCGCGATAGGGCCGGTTAGGTGCGCTCGATAACAAAAAATAAGTTGATCATCATGACACCTTAGAGGGAAAAGAAAAACCGGAAGATATACCCAAATTCTCATCCCGTGCACAATTCGTAGGGCTCGAAGAATCATCTTCAGCTGTCCAACAATCGACACTAAGACAACGAGCAGTTAGCTCAACAAGTGAGTCGGCTTGGATAGAGGATGAAGAATTTGACTAACATTGTCCAGAGGCTGGCTGAAAGAGAGGACTGATGGCCCAGAGCGAGATGTGAATACAATGTCGTGTCTACCCGAGATCCTTGTCACTCGAGCTCAACTTTCAGCCCCGGTCGTGACTAGCCCATTCAATAGGTCAGCATGACAAGCCATAACCAAGAGAATGAGGACCTCCGCGCCTAGATCTGAAGGCTCAACCAGATGGTCGCTGGGATGATGAGAAGGAAGAACATCCAAGACGTAATCGAGTTCGATGACGAGCTGCCCTTCACTAAGGAGATCATGGAGGCCACGCCGAGCACCTTGACAAGTTTAAGTCAATGATGCTATTAATGCACGGTGCATCTGACACCCCGTCATGTGCTGAGCCTTCTCCACAAATCTGAAGAAGGCCGCCAATGCCTAGTATGTGACACTCTGTCCCAGATCTATCAAATCAATCAAGCAGCTTGGTCGGCTATTTGTAAGCCATCTCATCAGTAGTCAAGGACACGGAAGGACCTCAGCCTCCCCAGTGACCATCAAGCAGAGGAAGTACGAGTCACTCAAGGATTTTGTCCCGTGCTTTAACGTTGATGCGCTTGAAGTACGGAACCTAAACAAGTCGATGGAACTGATCACCTTCTAGAGGGGATATAGACCATTGTAGTTCAGCTTTTCCCTGAACAAGAAACCAGCCCATGACATGGAAGAGCTATTGGCTTGGGCTGAGAAGTATATCCACCAAAGAGAACATGTCTGGGTGGGTCTCTCCTTTCCAACGACAAGAGAAGGAATATGGAGCAACCTCGATTTAAGGCTGAGCCGAGCAAGCTGCCCCGGCGGGAGGAGAAGACTCCTACTTGAATGAGGGGTCCACCTCAGAGATTCGAGAAGTTCAACCCGTCACCACTTCAATAATCAAGACAAGTGCAAGTACTGTCACTTTCACCGATGTAGATTTTCTTACTAGATGAAAATGGGTGTCCAATTTTGTTTAACCATCCATTTAGTCTACCAATTCAAGAAGATGAATAGTAGCTATTAACATGATTAGGAAAAACTACCAATTCAGGAAATATGAGGACTACTAAACAAGTTATTTCGAGGGGTATAAGAAATGTGTACATAATGTATATCATAAGAATCCATGTGAGTACGAGCATGACAATTCAATAAAGTGGAATTCTTTGTTGTTCTTATGGACGCCAATTTTTTTGTGTCATTCAATCTAACATAGCAAAGTGGTACATATGAGAGTTTTGGACCATTAGTCTATAAGCTCTTTATAGAGATGGGTGGGTGGTCCAAGTCATCCACCCAAAGGCTCTAAAAAATGTGATTAGGTTCCTCTAACTAAATTAATGTAAACACGCCATATGAAGAACCAAATCATACAAGCAAGATATAATGATATATAGGCCAAAATGAAGTTTCTCATGTACTTCTTATAGATTTATAAGGTCATAGAATTTAAATGATTATCATTTCTTTTGCAACTTATAGCCTCAAGAATGTATCACAAGGGTATTTGAAGTTCCCCTTGGTTTGGGATATGACAAATACCCAAAAAATGTTAATTTAAGCCTCTGCACATTGGAAAACGTGAAATGAATGCATCTCCAACTTTCTCAAAGACTCGATCTTATCATAGAAACTAAAATCCAATATTGACATAACACAAGAAATCTCTTTTGTTATACCCATTAGAACTAGCTTGACCCCTGAACGATTGGCCAGATTGTATGTTGATCAGATAGTTAAGTATCATGGTGTACCTAAAGTCATTGTATCTGATAGGGACACTCGGTTTATGTCTCAGTTCTGGAATAGCTTGCATCAACAATGGGATCTTCCCTTAAATTCAGTACTGCTTTTCACTCTCAGACAGATGGACAATCTGAAAGGACTATTCAGATTTTAGAAGACATGCTCAAGGCTTGTGCTATGGATTTGAATGGATCTTGGGATGATCATCTTCCCTTGATTGAATTTTCTTACAATAACAATTACCAGGCCAGTATTCAGATGGCAGCTTTTGAGGCCCCCTATGGAAGGAAATGTAGATCACCTATATGTTGGGATGATGTAGGTGAAAGAAGACTCTTAAGACCGGATTTGGTTCAGCAAGCAGTGGATAAAATCCAATTGATTAGAGAGCATTTTCGTAAGGCACAGAACCGATAGAAGAGCTATGCAGATGTCGGACGAAGAGAATTGGAATTTCAGATTGGAGATAAGGTACTTTTGAAGGTATCACCCACCAAGGGAGTGATGCAGTTTGGGGTTAGAGGAAAACTCAGCCCGAGAGTTGTGGGACCATATGAAATATTGGAAAAGATTAGAAAAGTGGCTTACCGACTGGCCTTACCTCCGTCATTATCTGGAATATACAATGTGTTTCATGTCTCTATGTTAAGGAAATATATTTCGGATCCAAACCATGTGATTGAATTGGAACCTCTGAATCTGAGAGAAGATCTGTCATTTGAAGAACAACCTATCCGTAATGTGGATCGTAAGGACCAAGTTCTCAGGCGAAGGACTATTCCGTATGTGAAAGTTCAGTGGCGCAATCACTCAGAACGTGAAGCCACCTGGGAGCATGAAGAGAAATTGAGATCGAAATATCTATTTCTGTTTGAAAATTCAAGTTTGCAATTAGTAAATATAGAGGACGAAATTTTTGTAAGGAGGGTAGAATGTAAATACCCCCTTTAAATCTTTGTTCCCCCTTCTAAAAGAGGGGCATTTTTATCCGTTTGTGTTTGACTCGGATTAGGGTTTCCTAAGAAAGCCTATAAATTCATCGCTTTGTGGCTAAAACAAACCCGAAACATTTTGTTCAGCCCTAGAGAAAGAGAAGAAGAAGACCGAGGAGATCGCGATGCGAACCAAGGTAAGATTTATGAACTGTGAACGATTTGGAATATTAGAGACCCTAAAACAAGGGTTTGATAGGTAGAAAGAAAGAATAATTGTGATTAATATGGATTAGAAATAAGAAATCTTTGGATTGATCTTGAGTTCTTGGACCTAATATTATTTTACGGTTCCAACGAACTCAAAGTCGATTGGTAAGAATCTGAATCTAGAAAATTGAGTTTTGGAGATTCGAATAAGAATCTTTAGCGATTTTTTCTTAAATCGTACGTTTGAATTCGGTGCAAGAAATTGGGTATGATAGATTCCTCTCGTCGATACGAATCCATCGGATCCGACCTCACGCAAATTGGAATCCAAATTGAAAAATATATGATGTGTTTAAGTTGTGAAAATCGGGTAAAAACTCGGAGAAAACCGGTTTTACCAGGGGCAGTCGACTGGTACAACTGGCATGCCAAAACTGTGTTTCAAGGCTAAACCAGTCGACTAGAGCGCCAATACTGTGTTTTACATTTAAAACAGTAGTGGAAGGGCAGTCGACTGGTGGGGCGCCTTGGGCGTCCAAACCCGCCTGAAATTGGGAATCTGTTTTGAATTTTTGGATTTCGATCCTTTGGCTTTTGAGTTACCTTTTAGGGCCCTTATTTGTTACCTATGTTCTGTTCAGATCAGGATATGGAACCATAATCAGAATTAAGAAAGGAATCAGACATCTCTGAGGTACGCAATAACAAACTACTTTGGGTATTATAAACCCTTTTCCTTTTGAATCAGTATTGACTTTGAAAACCTGTATTGACACCTTTGAACTTCTGAATTAGCTTTGAGTTTAGCATACTATTTGTTTCACCTACTGCTACCTTAGAACTTTTGAAATAACTTTATGAATATATGTTCTGAACGTTGAACTACTGGAACCATTTGAATACTTTGAATACTTTGAATTATTTGAATATGAACCTTGGACACCATTTGAACACTTCTGTGGAGGCTTGGATTATTTCTGAAACCCTGCCATATGGGGGTCATACAATTGGCAAATTCTGAAACCCGCCATGGGAGTAGTACACTGGAACTTCTGGCCCGTCAGTGGGATAAAACGCTGGCCCTGTCGACTTGTATCTGAACTTGAGAAACTAGTTTCAACACCTTGGGTTGTCGGTGTATAAGCAATAACATGTCTTCTGAACCATGCCGATAACTCTGAAGTGTATTTGAATTCTGAAAACCTTTGACTTTGATCCGAACTTAGAAATCGAATTGCTTTATTGCACCCTTAATTCATAACTCTGTTTGACACGTACTATATTTATTTTGGTACCCACTGTTCAATTAAGAATTCAGTATTCAGTCTTGACTTTGTTATCAGACCCCATTGAACCCTGTTGTACTTAATCTGTACTTAGAGTAGCGCTTTACTATGTACTGAGCTTTTCAGCTGACTATGATTATATAATATTTTTCAGGTCTTGACTCTCGTAAGGTTAACGAGGAACAGGACGCTTAGCTTTCGGATTGGACTTTGGCATGGAGATTAGTTTAGTTATTTCAGTATTATTAGGAAGTGAGTACTTTGAATAAGATGTAAAGACTTTACTATTTTGTTTTGCTTTGACTCTAGGGAGAGATGAGATTTGATTTAACTTTGATGGGCCCATATCAATTGAACTTTGATATATTTTAGTTATGAAATGCCAGGTTATTTCTGTTATTGCTTTGTAGCCTTGTACATTTGTGGGATTCGTCTTGCAGTTGTACGGCGTTGTCATGTCCTACGCCCAGGGTGGGGTTTGCGGCGTGACAGTTATGATTTTTATCATCTCTGTGGTTTGACTTCGTAGTCCAATTAATCCTGCACCATGACGCATATGTGATGGTAGTAATTAGTGAAAAAGAATACTTGTAGAAATAAGTGAAATGACACCCCATCTCCAACAGTGCAAAGATAGAATGCATTGTGAACATCCTTTTTTTCTTTGATAAAGCACTCATTTTTTAGCATATAAGAAACTATGATGCTCATATATTATTTACTGACAAACTAATCTATATGTTTGGCGCCATTTACATCCCCCAAGATGTTATTAGGGACAATAGACGATCTTCTGATGACATCAGGGTCGCTAGTTTTATGTCTTAAAACTTTAGTAGCAAGCGATTCAGTTATTGAACGTGCACATATTGAAATTAGCTATTAAGTTCCAGGTAAATCCAGTGCTTATCTACTCCTTGTTGACTACTTACACCACTACTCTACAAGATAAATACCTGCAACCAAATTTAGCCAAGAGCATCAGAGGAATTCACCAGGGAGATCCCCTCTACCCCTTTTCTCAATTGTAGTGGAAGATTTAAGCAAGTTACTTGGTTAGAAGTTGATTGAAGGGTTTAAAATTTGGCCTGAGAGTACTAAGATTTCTCACCTCTAGTATGCAGAAGATATCTTACTTTTTTGTGAGGCGGGGATTAGGAAAGTCAAGAACTTAAAGGTGGTTCTAAGGTGCCATGAGGGCCGCCTTGGGTCAATGTGTGAACTTCTCAAAATTAGTCTTGATACGAATTCATTTAGACGGGGAAGAATCAATCGGCTTTGCTAGAGCGTTGGGGTGCAATCATGGTTATTTTCCCAATTCCTATTTAGGCCTTTCGCTGTGCATTGGACGACCTTCGTGATCCTTGTGAGACTTGATGATTCAAAGAGTAGAAAGGAGATTAGCGACTTTGAAGAAGAATATGTTATCTCTTGGAGGGCGCATTATGCTAATCAAGATGGTATTGGCCAATCTCACTATTTATCCTTGTTCCGTTGTTTGATCTATCTTATAAGTAGATGGGATCAAATTCAAAGGAATTTTTAGTGGAACAACTTGGAGAATAGTAGAAAATTTCCATCTTCAGATGGGAAGAGATTCGTCGGCCTTAAGAGAATGGGGGATCAGTATTAAAAATCTCAAATATTTCAACATAGCATTGCTAGGCAAGTGGCTCTGGAGATTGGAAAACAATATGCTTTGGAGAGAAGTGATTGTGGAGAAATATGGGTCCTATTTTGCAGGATGGGTGACTTTGGACAACTTCAGATGGAAAGAACAAAGGGATGCTGCTAAGATTTATGCCAAGTTCGATTGAAACCCCAGCCACCCAGTAAGCATATTCATTTCCATGATAAGGCCTATGAGAGAGAGAGAGAGAGAGAGAGAGAGAGAGAATGCCACACCCATGCAGATGTATGCAAAGTCATCTTCTTTTTTGGATTCCTCAAGAAGTGGGATTGTAACTTATAATTTGTGTAAAAAAACTATTTTCAAAATCAGTTAGGTTTTGATTCATAAGATTATGTGGGATGATGTAGAAGGTGCTCTGGAGAAGGGGGTATAATAGTTGCCACCGGGAGAACCCCTTGGTGGGTCTAAAGCCATAATAATCTATCGGATAAGCGTACTTGTAGTTGTGGCATCAATCTCGATCAACTAGCCAGATCCTTCCTAGAAGCTGTTGAGTGTGGGTATTCTGCCCAAGAGGCGTTTCAATCGCTCGGATTATTTAACACTTGTTGTCGAAGGTATTTGATCTTGCTGGGTCAAGGAATTAGCCCTTTGGGATCTCATTTGCATTCCAGATCCTGGGGGAGTCTAGAGGACATGATTGCTTCTTTGAGGAGATTTGGAGTTGGAACTAAACGGACTCTACAATCTAAAGTCCTACCCCCTTGCACCTAAGTGGTATCGTCTGGAGGTGTTCGTATTGTGGTTATAAAAACTTCGGCAAGTGAACCTCTTGCAGAAGGTGCTCTGGACTAAAGGAGAAAATTGTATTGGCAAAGGTCTAGATTCCAAAGACTCGGAAATCCCATGGTCCGGAGGACAAAGATGATTTTTCGGTGATATCGATGCCATCGAATCTAGTGGAGGACCTCAAAAGGATTCTTAACTGTTGTCTTGTTGGCACCTTAAAGAAGAGTGCAAGACCATTGGAGGAATTCTGGAGCTGGGCTAAGTTTTGTTGGGCCCTTCCGCAGCTTAAGAAACTGTTCTCCAATAACCCATTGGCCATTTTGTTCTGCTTTGAATCTGAATCTCAAGTTGCATCAATCTTGAAGGATGGAGGAGACGCCCTAGGTGAGTATCTTTTATCTCTTCATCCCTGGCACCCTAATGCGAGAGCCAGAGTTATAAGAGTTAGATTCTATGATATCCCTCTACATGCCTGGTCTGTTTCTACTGTGGAGGCTCTGGGTCAACAATTTAGTCAAGTTTTGGAAGTTCAGCTTTCGGGTAACCACGATCACTGTTTACCTTTTGAATCTGCCAAGGTTCTTACATCACAGTGGAAATCCTTCCCACCTTTTATCAACATCATGGTAGATTCATGCACATATCGCGTGGGTGTGAAGGCGGTAGAGAAGGAGTATAAAATTAGCAAAGAATGCCTGGGAGAATTTAGGGCTAAAGAAAATTGTTTCTCGCATGAGGGATCTGTATATCCTGATCCCGGTGAAAATTCACCGGAGGAAAACATTTCCCAGGAAAAAGGAGGAATTCCTAAGGAATCTCTCAGGGACAAAACGGTCAATGGTAGGGAGCCATTAGAAGGCCCCCCAAAGTGTTTCGAATTTGAAAAGCTGTCCTGGAGTGCTCTGAGCAAAAAGATATCCTTGCGTGGAAAGAGGAGTTGGTGTGAAAAGGGGCAAATCAAGCATTAAAAGGCAAGGCGCTCGGCCCTAAGGGGAAGCCTTTTCCAAAAGATAACGTTGACAATATTGATACGCAGTCGGCGGAAGTCAGAAGGATTCTCAATTTAAAAAACATACTTGATAATGGGAGCAAAAAGAATAAAGGAAAATTGAGGAATCTGAAGACTTGGAGGGTACAAAACCGAGGAAATAGCTGTAATCTTCCTTGGCAGAGCAAGCGTCCTTATGATGCAAAGAGAGGTCCCACGCATCGAGTCTCGCTGCTTGACGCAAAAGTACTGGCCACCAGAGGCGGCCTCTTCTTTAAAAGAAAGCTCAATGGTCTTTTTCTGTAAAGAGGAATGCAGGAGGAAAAAACTTGCATCTGAAATATACACCTCAAAGGAAGGTGAAATACTCAAGAGGGGGGGTGAATTGAATTTAACTCAATATTAGGCCTTTTGAAAATTACCTATGAACCCTAATTGGAATTTTTCTTCACTTAATTAAATATTTGGTCAGTGCAAATATAATTGAAAGAACAAAGTGAAATGCCAAGTCAAACAATAATGGAAATGCAAGAGTGAGAAATGACACACCGATATATAGTGGTTCGGCCAACGGCCTACTCCACTCTACTCAAGGTCGCACTTGAGGGATTCCACTATTGGAGACCTCCACGATGCCCGGCTCCGAGGCGGTTACAATTCCAAGGGATATTAAACAAGGATGCCCTTACACCTTTACAAAGACTCTCCTTCTCCGCCGAGTTCTAAGCGGTTGCTCTCTAGGGAATTAAAAACGGAATGCCCTAGCCACCTATACAAGATATGAAAGATTGATAGCTTGGCTTCTTCTTGAAAGCTTGATACCCTTTGTAGTTCCTTGATTGCTCTTCAACAAAGATTTGCAAGTGATAGCTCTAAAATATCCAAACTCAATAGGTTCACAAGTGAAAGGCAAGTTTGGGAAAAACCAAAAATCTTAAGCTTGAAAGGGTTGCAAGTTAGCTTGAGTGCTTAAGAGAGTTTTTCAAAAATCAAGGAGGAGAAAATAATCCTCTAGATGTTGTATAAATAGTCTCTCCTCAAAATATGACCGTTTGGGGGTGTAGATAACAAAAATCAAATTTTAAATCAAAACCCAACGGCTCTTTTTTGAGCTGTCGCAAGGTTCTCGGAGTTCAGAGAATCATTCTCGGAGTTCCAAGAATTCTCGGAGTTCCGAGAAATATTCTCGGAGTTCCGAGACAACGGCCAGAAGAAATAAAATTTCTACTGGACCATTTCTCGGAGTTCCGAGAAATTTTCTCGGAGTTCCGAGAAAATGTCCAGACGCTACTGGACCTTTTCTCGGAGTTCCGAGGTCGGACCTCCGAGAAAAATCTCGGAGTTCCGAGAAGCCTAAAAATCTGCAGTTTTTGATTTTTATTGCTTGTTTGATTTTTAGCTTTTGGAACTCAACTCCTATGATTATTTTGGAATGTTTATGAGGGTCCCAACATGTTGGTCCACCACATAACCATTCACTAATCCATTTTAAGTTCTTAAGTGTTCTTTGAAAAACAATTTGAAAACACTTTGAAAACGTTTTGCCTTGACTTGGAAATCTAAAGAGAAAGGATGTACAATGATACCTATGTAGCTTTCAACTTCTCTTTAGTCTTGGTCTTCAATTGATCTTCCATTTTGTGTATGCTTGCTTGAGAGATGAGGTGAGCTCCACTTAGCTCCTTTGACTCTTGTTGGGTACATCTTCAAGCATGACCAAGTTGAGTGTTGGTTTCTTCAATGATCAATCCTATCTTAAACACAACACTTCAAAGCAAATTGATTAGTATTCAAAAACACAATCAATTATGTTTAGAATCATCAAAACAAGATTGAAGAATAGACCCTTGGGCTTACAATCTCCCCCTTTTTGATGATGACAAACAAAATTGATTATGAGGTGTGTGTGGAGTGACATAGTAGGCAAGTGAATACTAGAACTCCCCCTCAATATATGCACACATATAAATGATACAAGTTATAAGCATGTGGTGCATATAGTAAATTTGAATAGATAATCAATTTCAAACCTTCTCCCCCTTTTGTCATCGACAGAAAGGGTGTAAAAACAATTTTAGGAGTAGATAACTCCCCCTAAATCAATGCTTATGGTATAAAAATATATAACCAAGTAATGCACATATACCTGTTCATGATCGAGATGTTGACGTATGTCAAAATGTTAGGTATTTTAATTAAAGTGAAGATACCTCTCCAACTTAGAAAACTAAGAAGGCTAAGAATATCAATTGAGTGATTTTTAAGATTAAAGATTTGACATCTCATTCATGCAGATACTACCAAACAAAGATTATATATATAAATACTATATAGATAAGCTGGTGAAAGACACAAAGTATTTATTTTGCAATTTCTTTAATTTGATCCGCACTCCAAATGTTTAAGGCACTTCGGATATAACCAATTCTATCATCACTAAGGGGTTTTGTAAAGATATCCGCTAATTGATCTTCAGTGTTGATATATTTTAAGCAAATATCCCCTTTTTGTGAGTGATCTCTGATGAAGTGGTGCCTAATCTCAATGTGTTTTGTTCTTGAGTGTTGTATGGGGTTCTTTGTTAAGCTTATAGCACTAGTATTGTCACATTGGATGAGAATATTTTCCATTTTGATTGCATAGTCCATCAATGTGCTTTTCATCCATAGGACTTGAGCACAGCAAGCTCCAGCTGCCACATATTCTGCTTCTGTTGTGGACAGAGCTACTGAATTTTGCTTCTTGCTAAACCATGAAACAAGTGATTTACCCAAGAATTGGCAAGTTCCACTAGTGCTTTTCCTATCTACTCTACATCCAGCAAAGTCTGCATCTGAATATCCGATGAGAGTGAAGGAAGATGATCTTTCATACCACAGTCCTAGACTTTGGGTTCCTCTTAAGTACTTGAAGATCTTCTTAACTGCTGATAGGTGAGATTCTTTAGGATCCGATTGAAATCGAGCACAGAGACAGACAGTAAACATAATGTCTGGTCTGCTGGCTGTCAAATAGAGCAAACTACCTATCATACCCCTATACAATTTCTGATCCACAGATTTGCCAAATTCATCTTTTTCTAGCTTAGCAGAAGTACTCATGGAAATTCTTGATGTCTTACTGCTATCCATGCCATACTTCTTTAATAACTCCTTTGTATATTTTTCTTGATTTAAAAATATTCCATTTTTGTATTGTTTAATTTGGAGTCCTAAGAAGTAGGTTAACTCTCCCATCATGCTCATTTCAAATTCATTTTTCATTAAGGTTGCAAATTCATCACATAATTTTTGATTAGTTGAGCCACAGATGGTATCATCCACATAGATTTGGACAAGGAGGATATCATGATTTTCTCTTTTGATAAACAAGGTTTTATCCACCTTTCCCATCTCGAATCCCTTTTCAACTAAGAAAGTGCAAAGCCTCTCATACCAAGCTCTAGGAGCTTGCTTTAATCCATATAAAGCTTTATCAAGCCTGAAGACATGATTTGGATGTTTGAAGTCTTCAAAACCTGGAGGTTGCTCAACATACACTTCCTCTTGGATATAGCCATTTAGGAAGGCACTTTTGACATCCATTTGATATAGTTTGAATCCTTTATGAGATGCATATGCCAAAAGTATCCTAATAGCCTCCATACGGGCAACAGGAGCAAATGTCTCATCATAATCTATCCCTTCCTCCTGATTGTACCCTTGGGCTACAAGCCTAGCTTTATTCCTAGTGATAATTCCATTTTCATCCAATTTATTTCTATACACCCATCTCGTGCCAATGACTGGATGATCACTAGGTCTAGGTACTAGCCTCCACACTTTGTTCCTTTCGAATTGACTTAGCTCTTCTTGCATGGCCATCAACCAATATTCATCCTTTTCAGCTTCCTTGATGGATTTTGGTTCTAATTCGGATAGGAACGCCAAATTGTTACTCACACTACGATAGTATGATCTAGTTCTTACTGGCAATGTGGCATCACCTAAAATTTGGGATTCAGGATGATCTACCAATGTTCTCCTATCTCTAGGTAATGAGTCATCATTTTCATTTTCTACTTCCTCACTAGGTAATGTATGACTTGTTGATGCATGAGGAGGAGCACTCAATTTTGGAAAAAGATGTTCAATGGGTTCATCCTCATCATGTGGCATTTCTTGTGGTGTTGGCTCTCTTTCATCAAATGTCACATGCATGGATTCTTCTACTACTAGGGTTCTCCTATTAAATACTCTATATGCCTTGCTATGAGAAGAATACCCTAAGAATATTCCATCATCCGATTTCCTATCAAATTTGTGTAGATTATCTTTGATGTTTAAAATAAAGCATTTACATCCAAACACTCTAAAATAGCTTATATTTGGTTTCAAGTTTTTCCAAAGCTCATAAGGTGTTTTCTTAGAAATTGGCCTTAGATATACCCTGTTTATGATATAGCAAGCGGTGCTAACCGCTTCCGCCCAAAAATATCTAGGGAGATCATTTTCATGCAACATAGTTCTAGCCATTTCTTGGAGAGTTCGATTCTTTCTTTCTACTACTCCATTTTGTTGAGGTGTTCTAGGTGCGGAAAAATTATGTTTTATGCCATGTTCATTACAATAAGTGTCAAAATGTACATTTTCAAATTCAGTTCCATGATCACTTCTAATGTGGGAGATGGCAATACCTTTTTCATTTTGAATTTGATTGCACAATGTAAGAAAGTTTTCATAAGTTTCATCTTTATGTCCTAGAAATATGACCCATGTGAATCGTGAGTAGTCATCCACAACTACAAACACGTACCTCTTTCCACCTAGGCTACTAGTCTTCATTGGTCCAAAAAGATCCATATGAAGTAGCTCCAAGGGGTAGGAAGTTGAAATCATATTTTTAGGTGCAAATGAGCTTTTCAATTGTTTTCCTAATTGACAAGTTCTACAAATGTGATCCTTGATGAATTTGAACTTAGGCAATCCTCTAACACTTTCTTTTGAGGAGAGGGTCGAAATGAGATCCATTCCGGCGTGACCCAACCTCCTATGCCATAGCCAAGAATCCTCACTAATGGCATTTAGACAAGTCACATTTTGGAGTCTAAGATAATCTAGCCCAATTGTATAAATGTTATTGTCTCTAGACCCTATGAATTTTACTTCTCCATTTATCTTATTTTTAACAATGCATTTATCGGGATTGAAGACAACTTCAAAACCATTATCACATAATTGACTAATGCTAATAAGATTATGGGACAAGCCATCAACAAATAGTACATCATGTATGGGAGAGGTAGAGTTACCTATGGTGCCTTCACCTTTGACTTTTCCTTTCTTATCATCTCCAAAGGTAACGTCTCCACCATCCTTGAGCGATAGGGATGCGAATTGAGTAAGGTCTCCGGTCATATGTCTAGAGCATCCACTATCAAGGTACCATGTGTTCTTCTTGTTATGGCTTTTAAGGCATACCTACATATGAATAGGCAAGTGAGATCCCTTAGGTACCCAAATCTTCCTAATCTTGCTATGTTCATTTGTTTTCACATTAGAGTTCAACTTAATCTTATCTTGTTTAGCATGTAAGCAAGCAACCTTGTAATGACCTTCTAGACCACAATAAAAGCAAATTTTGGTACCGCTAGAAGAAACCTTTTCAAGTTTAGTTTTATAGTTGGATATTGTGGTGTTCCATTTATGTCCAAGTCCACTTTTGTCACTTGACATTCTTTGAAGATTTACAAGCCTATCCAATTTTAATGAACTATTTTCAAATTTTTCAAAAAGTTTCTTTAGTTCATCATACTCAAAAGATAATCTACCATTTTCATGCTTTAGATTGTTGTTTTCATTTGAGAGTTCTTGTCGGTTTTTATTTAAGATTTTGATAGAAGCATTTAACTCATGAATTTCTACTTTGTATTTTTCATTCTTATCATCTAAAAATTCATGATCCTTTTTTAACCAACCAAATTCTTTTGTCATGTTAGCAAGAGAATTTTCAAGTGATGCAATTTTATCAAATTGAATTTCAAGTTCATCATTTGCATTTTGTAAGGAATCTAAAACTTCTTTTAAGACAATAACATCATTTAAAGTGTTTACCTCAATGTTGTCGTTTGTTGAGGCCATGAAGCATACGTTCCTTGCTATCAAGCAATCTTCGCCATCATTTTGTTCTCCTTCGCTTTCAATTTCTTCATCCCACGTGGCGGTCATTCCTTTCTTGCCTTCTCTTCTCTTGAAGCGGTTGTTTGATACCAGGGTTCATTATTGAGTGGACAATCCGGGCGAATGTGTCCAAGCTTCTTGCAACCGTAACATCGTGGTTGAGAAGATCCATCACCGAGTTCTTCTTTCTTCTTGAATGGAGGGTTTGTCCTTCTATTTCTCATCCCTCCCATGTTCCTTTGCAAGAATTTGATCCTTCTTGTTAGGAGGGCAACTTCATCTTCCATGTCTTCTTTTGCATCTTCATTTTCACCTACATTACAAGCAAAAGCAATTCCTTTTCCTTTTTCGATTTTAGTTTCGATTTCGGGTGCTTTTGTTTTGAAAATCATTTCATGGGTGATCAAGGACCCTATTAGTTCATCTAGGTTCAATGTGTTCATGTCCTTGGCTTCGGTGATTGCGGAGGTTTTGGATTCCCAAGACAAAGGTAAGGACCTAAGGATTTTAGTCACTAAATCTCTATTGGAAAATTGTTTTCCAAGACCCCTTAATCCATTTACAAGATTGGTGAATCTAGTGTACATGTCGGCAATTGTTTCATCGGATGTCATTTGAAAGAGTTCGTATTGCCGAAAAAGGTGGTTCATTTTAGATTCTTTTACTTGATTGGTTCCCTCATGGGTGACTTCTAAAGTGTCCCAAATTTCCTTAGCCGAATTCAAATTTGATACTCTATTGAATTCTCCGGGAGATAGAGCACAAATAAGAGAATTCATGGCTTTGGCATTATAATTCGAAGCTTGTTGTTTGGCTTCGGTCCAATCATTTAAATTTCTTGTGGGTAAGATGTATTCATTATTAATTGCTCTCCACATTTGATAGTCTTGGGTTAAAAAGATTTTCATTTTGGTTTTCCAAAAACCATAGTTTGTTCCATCAAAATAGGGTGGCCTAGTGTTTGAATAACCTTCATGGTGTTGAGGGTAGTTTGCCATTTTTAGAATCTTTACTCTAGACCGGTTAGGGTTTTCTAAAAAATTAGAGACGAGGCTCTGATACCAATTGAAATACTCAAGAGGGGGGGTGAATTGAATTTAACTCAATATTAGGCCTTTTGAAAATTACCTATGAACCCTAATTGGAATTTTTCTTCACTTAATTAAATATTTGGTTAGTGCAAATATAATTGAAAGAACAAAGTGAAATGCCAAGTCAAACAATAATGGAAATGCAAGAGTGAGAAATGACACACCGATATATAGTGGTTCGGCCAACGGCCTACTCCACTCTACTCAAGGTCGCACTTGAGGGATTCCACTATTGGAGACCTCCACGATGCCCGGCTCCGAGGCGGTTACAATTCCAAGGGATATTAAACAAGGATGCCCTTACACCTTTACAAAGACTCTCCTTCTCCGCCGAGTTCTAAGCGGTTGCTCTCTAGGGAATTAAAAACGGAATGCCCTAGCCACCTATACAAGATATGAAAGATTGATAGCTTGGCTTCTTCTTGAAAGCTTGATGCCCTTTGTAGTTCCTTGATTGCTCTTCAACAAAGATTTGCAAGTGATAGCTCTAAAATATCCAAACTCAATAGGTTCACAAGTGAAAGGCAAGTTTGGGAAAAACCAAAAATCTTAAGCTTGAAAGGGTTGCAAGTTAGCTTGAGTGCTTAAGAGAGTTTTTCAAAAATCAAGGAGGAGAAAATAATCCTCTAGATGTTGTATAAATAGTCTCTCCTCAAAATATGACCGTTTGGGGGTGTAGATAACAAAAATCAAATTTTAAATCAAAACCCAACGGCTCTTTTTTGAGCTGTCGCAAGGTTCTCGGAGTTCCGAGAATCATTCTCGGAGTTCCGAGAATTCTCGGAGTTCCGAGAATTCTCGGAGTTCCGAGAAATATTCTCGGAGTTCCGAGAAATATTCTCGGAGTTCCGAGACAACGGCCAGAAGAAATAAAATTTCTACTGGACCATTTCTCGGAGTTCCGAGAAATTTTCTCGGAGTTCCGAGCTCGGAGCTCCGAGAAAAATCTCGGAGTTCCGAGAAGCCTAAAAATCTGCAGTTTTTGATTTTTATTGCTTGTTTGATTTTTAGCTTTTGGAACTCAACTCCTATGATTATTTTGGAATGTTTATGAGGGTCCCAACATGTTGGTCCACCACATAACCATTCACTAATCCATTTTAAGTTCTTAAGTGTTCTTTGAAAAACAATTTGAAAACACTTTGAAAACTTTTTGCCTTGACTTGGAAATCTAAAGAGAAAGGATGTACAATGATACCTATGTAGCTTTCAACTTCTCTTTAGTCTTGGTCTTCAATTGATCTTCCATTTTGTGTATGCTTGCTTGAGAGATGAGGTGAGCTCCACTTAGCTCCTTTGACTCTTGTTGGGTACATCTTCAAGCATGACCAAGTTGAGTGTTGGTTTCTTCAATGATCAATCCTATCTTAAACACAACACTTCAAAGCAAATTGATTAGTATTCAAAAACACAATCAATTATGTTTAGAATCATCAAAACAAGATTGAAGAATAGACCCTTGGGCTTACAGAAGGTTGTGATATCCCATCTAATCACGCTATGTCTGAGGACGGAGGGTGCTCAAGTTTGAAATGGAAGGGTGAGCAGGAATTTTCGCCCTTAGAAGATGATCTAAAACTGCTGAGGGAATTGGAATATGATGAGTGTTTGGCTTCTGAAGAATCTCCCACGCCGAGAAAAATCTCAATGAGATTCTGGAAAAGACAATGGAAGCAATTTAAAAAGTATGCAAGTGATAATGCGGAAGAGTTTTTCAGGATCACCGGGGAAAAAACTGCCAAGGAATTGTTTTTTCCTCTCTATAAACTCCCCCATTTCAAGGAAGCTTTGGCTGAGGAAAGGCGGGTTCGGCGTCTCTGCTGGGAAGAGAAGAAAGTGGCAGAGATAAAGCGGTTGGGGCAGTAGGTGATGAGTTTGGACAAGGGCTCTACCAACTCTTAAGATTTGAAAGACCTGGAAAATAGCTGTTTGATTGGAGAATTTTTGGGAAAGGGAGAAGAAAAAAAAGGTAAAGTAAAAGTTGTAGAAGAGTTTTCAGGGGAAGCTATTGAAGAAGGGATTGTTTCTGAAGAACCTGATGAATTGATGCCAATAGGAGATGTTTTGGGGGTAGGGTTTGGGGATGGCAATGGAGCCAAGAATTTGTTCATGGTGTTAGCGGAAAGAGATTTAAAGGAGAAAGGGAGAAAAAGAAGGAAAAAGTAAAAGGGAAGCGGGAGGCCTTGCCTTCTAAAATATAGAGGGTAGCTTGTTTTGGAGTAATTAGTTGTAGTGTAGGTTTTGGTGTTTGACCTTTCTTTTATGTTTAGCCCTCCTTTATAGTTGTTGGTTTAGTAGTGTTTGTCCCTCCTTCGAGGAGATTTGGGTTTTGAATTTTTTTTGGTTTTTATGAATCATCCTGGAAATTGGGTGTCATCTTGGAAAGCTAAGCACTGTTAGAGTGCAATCACTATGGTTGTTGTATTTTTAGAGGGTTCTTTTGGGTGATTTTCATCTTGTTGTTGCCTGCTCTGTAGAGCATGGGCTTCTGGCGGATAGATTCAACATGGTTTACGATTGGGAGAACGCTAATGCTACATCCAGGTATGCTTGAGGAACTTTGTTCTTCACTGCTTAGGGAACTTTTCCCTAGATTCTTTCTCCTACGTTTGAGTCCGTAAAATTGAAAGGTCTGTAAAAGTCTCGATCTAAGTACCTGATTAAATTTAGGTTTCCTTTATCCTTTCTCCGCATGTTTGAGGTAGTATTTGGGATCTGGTAATCATGGTTTATGCTGGTGGGCCAGATTTCGTCATTTCTTTGTCAAATGTGGCCTGAAAGTATTTCAAGAGTTAAGGTGTCCGGTAGACTTCATTGATCTCTTGATGAGAGGAACACCTTTTGGAGTCTTAAGGAATTATTTGGGCTTTGGAGTGGTTACATTTTGCTGAAAGGAGAATCATTGTAATGCTTAAAGAAGACACTTTTTTCTTGTAGTTCTCTTTTGACTACCCCTTTGGGCTTATCTCGGTTTCTCACGTCATGTAATTGCAAGCTAGGACCTCTTGTCCCCAATGTAATTGTTTGATATGAATACAATTGTCATTTTCCAAAAAAAAAAAAAGATTTATGCCAAGTTCCAGAGGGGACCTGGTTTAAGTTGGGAATGATAGTAGGATCAGATTCTAGATTGATTGTTGATGCGGTTTTAATGCTCTTCAGGATTATTTTCCAGAGATTGTCAGGATTGGTTCTAATTGACACACTACTGTGGAGGATTGCATTATTTGGTGAAACAACAACTTGGTTTTTTTTTTGTTTTTGAATAATGAGGAATTGTATTAATAAAGCGAAAGAGAGAAACAACCGAGATGGTCAATACAAGAAAAATATAGGGGAAGAAGAAAGAGAAACATGAAATACAGAAACCCTCTAGAGGAAGAAAAGCAAAGAGCACTTGTAATTCTCTTGCGACTCCATCCCTAGCTAGCCTATCTGCCTTACTATTGGCCAAGAGATGGACACTCCCTCCAGCTGGTCATGGATCTCGTCGAACCAATGAGCAAACCTCCATGGATTGGGATGGTTCCCCCTGCAACCATCTCACAACATTTAAAGAGTCTCCCTCAACTATCAGGCCTTCTAAAATATTGTGATGTTTACTCCTGATGCCCTGAAGAACTGCCCTAACCTCTGCCTCATTAGAATCCGCTATACCGAAAGACTAGAAAAGGCCCATATAGTGGCTCCTTGCTCATCTCTAAGGATACCTCCTATTTCCACATGCCTAGGATTACTCAGGCTAGTTCCATCAAAGTTGAATTTCATTTTTCCCTTGTCCGGTGGTACCCATATTTGGGATGGCTTCATCACCTGGTTGCTACTGAAGCATATCTCTCTCCAAACGTGCCATAGGTCATATCCTGAAACAAACCTGAAACACGGAAGAGATCTGACACATGCTATGGTTAAGGCAATTACATTAGTGAATAGGAACAAGTCTTTCTTAACGTGACCCTTGAGTACCCTTGCATTTATGTCCTTCCAAAGAACCCATATTGTGTCTGGCAAGCCCACCTTCCAAATCTGCTGAGAATCCTACTCCACACCTCTCTAGCCATTTTACAGTGGAGAAAGCAGTAGTCCACTGTTTCAGTTGACTCTATGCACAGGGCGGAATGGTGCCGATTCCGTAGGTGATCAATCGTGAGGATCCTATCGAGAAACGTTGTCCATCCAAAAGCACAGACCATTAGGAGGGGGGAGGGGGGGCGTTAGGATGCTCAACACTCATGCTAGAAGCGAGGGACCTTGGGAAGGGACATGATGATGATAGAAAGATTTGACACTAAGGACACCGGAAGAGCACAAAGTCTGAATCCTCTTATCTTCGTCAGTCCTTTTAATGAAACAATTGTCTAGGATCTCTAACAACCTTGCTACTCATGGTAGTTCCCTGTCAAAGAACGGCAGTGGTTTTGAACTTACATTTTCAGAGGATTTTTTTTATAGAGTGATCTATAGTGGAAGACCTATTTAACAAAATCTATTTGAATCATGTGTAGAGAACTAGTAATGACAGGAGAATCTGGTCGTGTGAGTAAGATGGGTTGTTCTCGGTTCAATCCTTCTATTGATGCCTATTTCGTTTGCTTCATCCCCTCCGGCTAGTAAAGCTTGGAAGATTTCCGCATATCTCAGGGTTTGTGTGTTCTATCGGACCGCCTATTGGAAAAAATCTTAAGGGTGGATCACATGCACAGTCGGCAACGGTTGATTATTGATCATTGCACCTAGGGGTGGACATGGTTCGGGTCCAACCCGAGGAACCGAACCGGCCACTTTGGTTCAATTCGGTTCGGTTCGGTTCCAAATTTAAGTGGTTCGGTTCCGGTTCAATTGTTTGGGAACCGATTGCAATTGGTTCGGTTCTGGGTTTGGGATCCTGGAACTGAGAACCGAGAGTGATGACATCCCCCCAACGGATAAAATCACCCCCCTCCTTCATAACGGTTCCGTGAGAATGGTTTACTACTGCTTGAGGATAAATTCACCCCCCTTTAATGTTTTTCTTTGTATTTTAAGTTTTAATCTTAACGTTTCTGGTTGCCTTTTAAACTTAACACTAGAAAGTAGAAACCCTAGTTTTCCTGACTCTTGCCTTGTGAGTTGCGACTCTCGCCGTCTCCACTCTCAACTCTTCCTCGAAATCCTCTCAGCTCTCTCTCTCTCTCTCTCTCTCTCTCTCTCTCTCCAAATATCTAATAAATGGGAAAATTTATAAAATAAAGGCCGGGTAAACCCAGAACCGAACCGATCAAGTTCGGTTGTTCGGTTCTAGTTCAGTTCGGTTCCAAAGATAAGTGGTTCGGTTATGGTTCCAAATTCTGGGAACCGATTACAATTGGTTTGGTTCTGGGTATACATGTCCACCCCTAATTGCACCTTATGTGTGACGGATGGTGAATCTGTGGATCATGGTATTTTATTTGGGGAAAATTTGGGGCTTCTTGGGTTTTCCCTTGTCATATTGTTGAATTGTTTGAACAATGGTCCTTTGCCTCTTGCCGGTCAGAGACCGTATTCTCTTGGACCTCGCATTAGCAACGACTCTATGAATCATTTGGAAAGAGAGAATTAATCGTGATTGAGGGTATCTTGAAGGTGCAGTATATCCAACACCAGATTTGTCTCATGATTGCTCAGTGGGAGTTTAGCTGCTTTTTTGTGACTTCGCCCCCGAAATGTTTGGATGAGATCTGGGTCAGTAAAGCCCGGAAATACATTATAGCACTTAGATGGACCCCACTCCACACGGCTTAAAACTGAACTTTGACGGGTCCAGTATTACTAATCCCAGTCCAATGGGTGCGGGGGCTTCTCTGCGATAACAATAGTGTGATCAGGGTGGCATTTCCCTGTCCCATCGGACTCCACGACTCCAGCATGGCTGAAGTTCACATTCCTCACAGGTATGCGTCTAGTAGGGAGGGAGCTAATGGACACCCCATCATTGAAGGTGATTTGCTCAACGCTATTAGATAGATGAAAAAGGAAGAAAGCTACTAACGGTGGCTTGCGGGTGCGATTGAGGAGATAAAGGATATAGGGGAGGACGACTCGGTGGTGTTTCAGCACATTTGGTGCTCAGCCAAGTGTGAGACCAACCTCTTGCTCTATCTGCTGTCACTAGGTCGGAGTTAGAGACGTTTAATTTCCTCCCACCTTGACGGTGGGGAGGTGTGCGTCCTTGTTGGTTTGGCAGTGTGCTTTTTTGTATTTTCCTTACGTTTAGACCATCTCAGTCTTTCTCTTGTATGCTCCTTTTTGCTTTCTTTCATTAATGCTTTTTTCTATTAAAAAAAGAATCAAGGCATATCCCTTGCTAATATCATTGGCAGGATATTATCAATGATAGGTGTTGAGTATGGTATTGCCCCAAGTAGACTTGTGTAATTCTTTTTCCTTTTTAATGAAAAAAATTATATTACATAAGACTTTATTCCTCCCATCTTATCCCAATCTCCCAAGTTGCCTTCCAAGTTTAGTTTTGAAAACAAAATGCCTTCAGATGTATCAATCTTCTTGTATGTTGCAAATATGTTGCATAGTCTTTACCGAGGTTTTAAATTTCGGTTTCGGTACCGGTTTCGGACCCCGAAATTTCGGTGTCGAAATCTCGTACAAAACCCAAAACCAATATTTTATTCAATATTAAATTTCGGTGAAATATTAAATTAATATTTAAAAAAAAAACAGATTTTTTGGAAAAACCGAAATTCCTAAATTTCGGCTGAAATAAATGACCGTTTCGGTTTTGATAGATTTCGGTGTCGGTAATTTCGGATTTCGGTCGAAATTTACAACCATGGTCTTTACTTACGAGAGGGGTGGAACCAGGATGACTAAGGAAGCTGGAAACTGGTAGCAAAAAGTAGATAATGAAATACTTTTAAGATCCAAAATGTCTAATCATTGTAAGATCCGAAGGCGTGGCAGTGCTCAACTATATGCAATTCTGTTTAATTTAATAATCTTATAATTTTGATGCCAGCCTGATCACTCCAGATAATAACAAGTGCTGAAGGAATATTTTTTTTCGAATTAATGGAATGCATACAACAGTTATGTAATTTGATGCAGTGATAATTTTGATGCCAGTAATCACTCTAGAAAATTATAACTGCTGAAGGAACCATTTTTCAAGTTAAAGGAATGCATACAACAGTTCTCTCTCTCTCTGTTTTTTTTTAATTGAGATTAGAATTATATGCTGAATATGTATTGTATGTCGTGCCTCATGGATTCGTCATATGATGTAATTTGTTCTTGGTTATTTCAGGTTGATATGAGAGCTCGCATACGTGGGAACAAGGGTTACTAGACGAGGTTCATGAATACACATAACTGCACCATGGCTTGACTCAATTCTTAACTTGCTTGAGTATGATGTACAGACAGATCATACAACTTTTCCATGCGATACCAAAACTGGAAACGTTTAATTTTAGTTAATTTTGATCTGCATACAACAACAATTCCATTGACCCAAAGGAACAAAAAACTGATTGACTGAACATTTCATGCTCTTGTAATGGAGGGGGGGTTGCTTCTTCTCTGTCTCCAACTTTCTTAATTAAGCATGATGGCCGGAATGCTCCGTAGTAGAAGAAAGCCATTATCTTCGATAACTCGTCTGCTGTGCGAACCACTAAACATGAAAGGTGATACAGCTTCAGTAAAATCACAATGTGGAATAAAGGCATGGGTGCAAATATAAGCATACTTTAAAACACTCGGGGCATGTTTGGCAACCATGAAAAAAAATTCCATGGAATATTAGTGGGGTCATTTGTAAGAGATTGATGGAGAGAGACGGACAAGACGATGGGAGTGAGGGAAGCATGAAAAGCTGTTGAAAAACAGGAAAAAAAAAACCCAATTTGAAGTAGGGTACTATTTTTCACAGTTTTATATAGATTTCTCACGTCCTGTCCATGATCTCTCCACTTGTTCCTCATCAATTTTCTTGCCTCCCTCAGCTCATCTTTACAGTTGAACCCACGAATATTCTATGGAATAATTTTTCATGGTTGTCAAACAAGCCATTGTATATTCAATTTGCAGTCATGGGTGCATACCTTTCTCGCAATATAAGATCTTTCCTGCTTTAGTGAAGATAAGTTCAGGGAAGACTGAAACTCCGAGCGCAGATACCAAATCATCCTCAACAACAGCATCAACAGCAACACACTGGTTTATATGGAGTTGTTATGTTAGAAAGTAAACATGTTCACATGGATATACAATATATACTAATACTTTTATTATATACTAATACTTTCATGCTGTCTTTGTAGTAGCTGAATGTCTGTGAACACACAAACATCAAATATTATGAAAATGGCTAACTCTTGGGGATGGCAATCTAGAGAGTCCCAGAATATCTGCACTGCTTTCTATTCTTCCCGTAGTTTTTCATTTTCCCGCGGCCTGCAAATAGAAGTGGGTGTTGAATATTTAGTAGAAAACAAACCGTTTCGCGTTCCAACCATCTACATCATCTAGTTAACTTTCACGTCATTACTAAGAGGCAGACCAGATCAAGAGATGTGGAATCGAACTCTTTGGGTAGACCTAAAAATTATTTGCACATAATCTTATATAGTCTTAGGGGCATATAATCTTCCATGCAAATAATGGTTTAAACTTGTATATCTTAGCCAAGGGACTCTAAAGTGGCCCCTTTTAATGAGAAAGAATTTAGTAAAAAGCAACCCAATGACCAAAATTAAATATACAAGAGAATCAGAGAAGCATAACAAAAAGGACCCACGACTGAAACTAAACACTCTCAAGGTAGTAAGTGATCCAATAGCTGAATCTAAAGTGGCCTTCATGTCCCGTTTGCAAATAAAATTATTTCCAAATAAGGAGCGATTGTAGTGGAATGCAAAGAGGCCCGAAATCAATGTGATTTAAGCATTTCAAACACATCATTTATCAGGCATTAAGAAGAGCAAAAAGACTGAAAATGTAACTTTCATCCTCCCTTTGGTTAGACCCTACTGACAGTCGATAACAGTATACAAGCTAAATTGCTTAAAACAACTAATTCATAAGGGGCCTCTTAGGATGCCACCAAAGTTATTAACCATATAATTTCTAAACATATCATAACCATGTTTTGATAATGTCAAGCTAAAAAGACTTAAAACTACTAGTCCACTACAACGACGGCCGTAAAACTACATTGTTTCACAATCTGTCAAAGGCAATTACAATTCCCCAAACTCACCCTGTTTTACATTGTTTTACATTATTTCACCATCTGTCAAACTACATTGTTTCACCAAGATGGATGGCTCCTCCCACTGGATGGTTTAAATTGAATTTTGATGGGAGTTCTTCTGGAAATCCTGGACCGGCGGGTATTGGCGGAGTCCTTCGTAATGAGTTGGGGGACGAGATTATGTCCTTTTCCGGTCCAATCGGAGTTAGCGATGCAAATTCTGCGGAGGCCATAGCACTATTATTTGGACTTAGATGGTATGCGGCTAACAATATGGGACCTCTCATTGTGGAGGGTGACTCGTCTAATGCTTTGGCCTGGGCTGCAAATAGGTCTTCTGGACCATGGCGTATTTCTTGTGTCCCTGATGAGATTCGCCTCTTCTTCTTTTTTAAAGGTAACGGAAAATTTTATTGCCCACAAAATGAGATTACATGACGGGGACAAGGTGTCCCAGGGACAATACATGCAATCAAAAGCAAACAGAAAAAGTACCATCCAATGCCGGTGGGAACAGTCCCTCCACAATACATGGCGTCAGAAGATTAACGCCATGTTTCGCCAAACCGTCGGCCATCGAATTCGCAGTACGCCTCTTGTGCTTCAATTGAGGTTTGACCAACCGCACAATGTCTCCGATCTCGTCAATTTTGGGAGCTAGTCTCCAGGGACCGCAACAACAATTTGATGCCCACGCTATGGTAATCAAGGAATCCCCCTCGACAATGAGTGGTCCCAGATTCTGATTGGCGAACCATTTGAGCCCGAAAAGGAGTGCCGTCACTTCCGCTTCGTTGGCCTCACATTCCCCGGCCGGACTGGAGAAAGATGCAATAATGGTGCTGTTATGATCACGAAACACCCCACCGAAACCCACTCTTCCCGGGTTCCTGATCGAACAGCCATCGAAATTTAATTTTACCCACCCTACCGGCGGCGGTTCGCATTGCGGAGACTCCCGATTGCGATGCCTTTTCTCCAAACCTACGGATAACCAATTGCGCAATATAGCGGTCACCGGATACGGGATCCCCATCTTCGACGCAGCCCATCTGATTATGGATAACTTTACGTCCAGTGCAATGTACGACGAAGCCCAACGCTTACCATTAAAAATGCGGTTATTTCTTTCATTCCAGATATGCCATGTTACCGCATAAGGAATCGACATCCAAAAGGTTTTTCCAATACACCCATTGAATGCTACTGTCCAGTTCAATAAAATCCAATCGATCTTCTTTTGAAATACCCAAGACATCCCAAAGCTTCATAATGTATCCATCCAGATGTTGTAGGAGAAAGGGCATTGAATGAGTAAATGATCAATGGTTTCCTCATCACAGTTACAGAACGCACAGCAACTTGCCCCGGACGAATTTATGCACCTGTGGGCCACCATCCATCCGAACGCCGTAATCGGAGGAGGGGCAACATTTCACCAAATGCTTGCCCGGCGAGAAACGGGTTTATTTCCCTCGTTCAATTGCCTAAAAAAGGATTTCACGGAAAAGCCTCCATCCCGATTGGGCATCCATACCCATTTGTCATCTTCGTAGGGCGAAGCGTAGGAAGACGATAGGAATTTCATTAGATTGCTGAAAAGAATGACTTCCCCATCCTTTCGGTTGCGCCCGAGTCTAATATCCCAAAAATTCTGATCCACCGACAGCCCTCTCTGTAGAACATCCGCCACTCTTGCATCCGGTTCCGCCACGATCTGGAACAGATCCGGATATTGTGCAGATAGCGGCTTTGTTCCCAGCCATAGGTGAAGCCAAAATCTTACATCGGACCCCTTCCCAACCCTGAATCTTACATTGGGAATGAATAGATTTTTAGTCGAACAGATAGATCTCCATGCACCCGATCCCCGGCTCGTCGAGGGACTATTTCCCATCCATTCCCCCCAATCAGTACAATATTTATCTGCAATAATGCGATGCCAGAGTGCGTTTTTTCTCAGTGCCAAACCTCCAGAACCACTGTCCGAGAAGGGTCAGATTGCGTTTTCTTATTTTCCCGATTCCGATACCTCCACGTCACTTGGATTTACATACATATTTCCAATTAAGAAGGTGTTTCGTTCTTTTTCCTTCATCCAATCCAAACCCTCCCATAAGAAATCCCTCTGCAGTTTCTCAATACGATTCGACGTTGAAACCGGTATTTTAAATAGAGACATGTAGTATACCGGAATATTGGCCAAGGCCGCTTTGACCAACATGATTCTCCCCCCGCATGACAGATACCTTTTTTTCCACGAGGCAAGCTTTCGTTCGATTCGTTCCACTATCGGATCCCAGAGGGCAGCCCTTGGCACACCGTAGCCCAAAGGTAGACCAAGATATCGGATTGGTGAAGTTACCTTTCTGCACCCCAGAACAGATGCAGCCCAATCAACCCTCCCCTCCTCTTCATTGATACCAGTAATAACTGTCTTGGCTAGATTTACCTTCAAGCCAGATATAATCTCGAACCACCATAGGATGCGTTTTAAATGTCTGATTTGTTGATCGCCCTCGCTCAACAGAATCACCGTGTCATCAGCAAACTGCAAATGGGTAATGGGATCGGAGGCACGACTAGGTTTAATTCCGGAGATATACCCACACTCGGCTGCCTTGGAAATAATAGAGCTCAACGCCTCAGCAACAACAATGAACAGGTAGGGAGACAATGGGTCCCCATGTCTAATACCGCGAGAGCTTCTGAAGAAACCTTCGGGGGAGCCACTGATTAGAATTGAGAAGACAGCCGTTGATAGGCATGCCTTAATCCAACGCCTCCATTTCTGTCCGAAGCCCATTCGCCTCATAATGTAGTCAAGAACAGACCACTCAACGTGGTCATAAGCCTTCTCGAGATCCACCTTGATGATATAACCATGGTCACCCCCCCTATTCATGGAATCTATTATTTCATTAGCAATAAGAATCCCATCCAAGATTTGCATGTCTTTGACAAAGGCCGCCTGATACTTTGATATGACCTCCCCCATAACAGAACTCATTCTGCGAGCTAGGACCTTCGCCAGCAATTTATAGGCACTATTTACCAGGCTAATAGGACGGTAATCTCCAAGCTCCACTACCCCATTCCTTTTTGGTATGAGTGTAATAAAGGTTGAGTTGGCCTCAGAGTTGATGATACCCCGTTCGTGGAACTCATTGAAAAAGCCAAGAACTTCGAGTTTAATAGTGTCCCAAAACTTTAGGTAGAAGGCCGATCCTAGGCCAGGAGCCTTATCCTTTTTTAGAGAAAAGAGGGCCGCCTCGATCTCCTCCAGTGAGAAAGCTCTTTCTAGCCATTCCGCTTTCTCAGCTGAGAGCGTATGGAAGTGTAGACCTTCAAATCTTGGTCTCCAGAAATGCTTCCTGGAGTAAAGATCTTTATAGAAGTCCAAAATAGAGCCACTGATGATAATACAGTCTTCAATTCAAGAGATCTTGTTTGCATCATCAGACCAAAACTATGCCATCAACACTGTACGGCCAATTCAAGAGCCGATGAACTGGCAAAGGTGGGGACTAGCTTGTCGGAGACCATTATCTCACATGTTGGCATGGATGGAAATTTCGGAGATTAACTGATCATATTTTGCTTTGGCTTATTATTGATCAGTATCTCTTGTAATCCTTGTAATTTGTTAGAGGGACCTCTTGTCCCAGTCTTTGTAATTACTGGATTATTGGAATAAATCTTTGTTATCTTTCAAAAAAAGAAGTCAAAACTATAAAAAATTTCTCCTTCACCAGCCTTTCGAGAGATGCAAGTTGATTAAAACCACCATCAGTCTTAATGAGACGTAAAACCTTAGAGGAGAACTCACCCTGTTTTACACTTCAATTGTCTGCTGAGAGTTTATGGGGAATTGTAATTGCCTTTGACAGATGGTGAAACAATGTAAAACAAGATGAGTTTACCCAATAATCAAAACATGGTCGAGCGGATATCAGTAGGCAAGATTATATGCAAATTAACATTTAGAAGTAAAGAGAAAGGCCCTAAGACGCTTTAAGAACATCTGTATTTTAAAATTCTTGTCTTTCAGCACTTTTAATTGCGTTAGAAAGAGAAATAGCTGAAAGTAGACACACAGAAGCAGATTCATTAACAAGTGATTCTATCTCAACAAGCCATCATTTTCCATTGCCGTTTTTTCTTCTGGTAGGGAACTCATGCATCATTAAATCTTACAATTCATAATTGATGTTTTTTGTTTCAGTTTAAGACTCGTAGAAACGATTGGGAGCTCAACTCGGTCCCCATACGACGAAAGAATAGAGCAATTTTTGGGTATAGGTATCGAAATTAATTTCAACTTGTGAAATTGAAGAAAGGAAATATGGGCAAAAAAATAAACAGGGACAAATCATGTCTGTTTGGATTTAATGTAGATCAGATGATTATGGACATGTTTGTCACCATTGATTTTAAATTCGAGGTCCTTCCGATAAAACACCTTGGCCTCGTTCTAAAAGATGGAGGGCTTAGCCCTCATAATTGGGACCCAGTGGTTGAAAGAATTGATCCCAAACTTGAATCATGGAAGAGTAAGTACTTGTCAATGTCAGCCGGAATGACTATGCTAAAAGCCTCACCCTCAACGTCCCCATGTATTTCTTATCCATGCACAAGATCCCCCCTTCTGTTGCAGATATGATTGAAGAAATCACGGTGGAATGAGGATCTGGCATTTAGGTGGGTTCATCTGATAAATTAGAAACAAGTTTGCTAACCCAAGATAGACAGTGGTTTGGGGGTAAAGAATGTATCAGAACACAAAACTAAGCTTTGATAGTCAAATGATGCTAAAGACTATTTAATGCTGGAGGCAAATTATGGACTAAGGCTGTATATGCTAAATATCAAAAGTAGGAACAATGCATTCATCTTGGTGAGTGCACGAAAGAGGTTGATCAATATGGAATACACGGATGTTTGAATTCTCTACCCTCACTTCAAAAGTACCCTTTTGAGTAGTGAATGAAGCTAACATAAATTTTTGGTTGGACAAATGGTGTGGCACTCCATTGGCATCAGTATTCCCAAATCTTTTTGCTAAGGAGTTGAACTCTATAGCACTCAATTTTTATTAAATGACTGTATCAGGGCTCAGGAAAGTAATCACCTTATCCCAAGGGAAGGACATCCTTAAGGGCCTTAAGAGGAATTCATTCTCCTTGCTGAAAATCTTAGGGACCTTTACTTATTGCCAGGTGATTACAATGATGAACTTATCTGGAAAATTGATCAGGGGGGTATTCTCAGTAACCTCCCCAGATTTCCCAATACCTGGTGCTCCTTGGTTTCTCCTTGAGCGACTGTCATTTTGTGGTGTGTGCTTCATGAGAAAATCCTAACCAGGGACCAACTAATAAAGATAAACCTAAGTGACGCGCAACTTTGTGTTCATTGAAATCCCCTACTCACATATTTATTTATTGCCATTGATCATCTCAGATACAGTCTTTTCCTAGGTTATATGGTGTCTATCCTGGCCTATATGTTTCATCTGTTGGTACCTTATGGGTGTAGTGGAGAAGGGCGGTTGGTAACAGTAAGGCCACACTGTCTCATAGAAGGCTTCAAAATCTAATTTATTTTCAAGAATCACCCTCCAAGATAAAACTCATAACTGAATATCTATTTATGTCAGATATTTTCTCCAAACTAGGCCTCCTAGTATGTGGTTCGTCCCAATGTTGGATGAATCAAATTCAATTTTGATGGGAACGACATAGTTGCTGATTCTATTGACTCTAATGTCTGTGTGGCTGGCTTTGGGGGAATATTCAGACTCTAAAGGGGAAAACTTATTATCCTTTGAAGGTCCTTGCGGTGATGAGGATGCACTGGTGGCCAAAGTGACAAGAGTGTGGAATGGCGTTATAAACTTATCCTTGAGGCCAACAATCATAAGATGTGGATCAAAGGCAATTCCCTTTGTTAGAATAAGCTTATGTAGCCTAAGGGCATTATAGTCTTTTCATATTCTTCTCATAATAAATATATATGTGTGTGTTAGGGCAAGACGGCTAACACACAACATTTCATTCTCAAATCTCTCTATTAACATGGTATCAAAGCCCTAGGGTTCCTCGATGCCCTAGGGACCTCCATTGAAGACCTCTTGTCTTCCTCCATTGAAGTCCATGGCCATGCCCTCCTTCTTCTTTTTTTCTTTCTTTCTCCTCCTCTTTTTCTCTGTACAAAACCCAACCTCTTCCCTGGTTGCCCCCCTGGAAAACCCAACCTCTTCCCTAGTTGCCCCCCTTGGAAAACCCAACCTCTTACCTTCTTTGCCCTGTGCGCCCCCCCTAAAAACCCAGGTTGCCCCCCTGAACGCCCCCTGGAAAACCCAGGTTGCCCCCTGTGCGCCACCCCTACGCGCCCCCTGAAAAACCTAACCTCTTCCCTGTTTGCCCTGTGCCCCCTGGAATCCCAGGTTGCCCCCTCTGCACGCCCCCTTGCGTGCTCTCCCTTCTTCTTTTTAACATCTTTCCCCATCTTCTTTGACCTATAAGGGTAGCGTTCTTCTCTTCTAGCCGTCAGGTGTTCCTGCCCTACAACTTCCCGTTACATTTCTCAGCTTTTTTGTCGCGGCTCCGTTTTGTTACATTTTTCTTTGATTCCTACTTGAAGACTTAAGCTTTGTCTCTATGTTTCATTGTAGTTCCACAAGTATGAGGCTTCATGCTTGTTCTTTCGGGATCCTTCCGGCAGATGTTTGTGGTTTTTCCTTTTGATTGTTTATCTCCGTGGTGATTTGCTTGCCTATATTTGGCTGCCCTTTTCTGTGGGTGTCTGTGATTGTTGTGGTGTGTCTTGTCTGGTCTGCTTCACCGAAATCCCATTTGAGTTTTGGTATTTACTATGGCCTTGTCATCAGCATCTTCCTCCGGTTCATTTCCGGTATCGGTGACCTCTATGACATCCATTAAATTGAATGGTGCTAATTACCCTGCCTAGAGTCGTTCTGTTCACCTCTATCTGCGAGGTCAGGGCAAGTTACGTTTCCTCACAACGGATCCTCCGAATCCGAAAGATGCAGTATGATAAGTGGAGTCAGGAGGATGCCCAGCTCCAGTCTCTTCTCTGTCAGAGTATGGAACCAAAGATTGCGAGCCACATGCTATTTCTGGATACATTACGGGCAGTCTGGTTGCGTACTGAGACACTCTATTCCGGCAACAACAATCTCACGCGGATTACTAATGTTTACAGTGACTTCTTTCGTATCTCGCGTGGAGATAAGACCGTCGCTGAGTACTATTCGGATTTTGTTGGTCTTTGTGAGCAAATTGATATTTATCATCCACCGTCCACCAACTTTAAGGTCTTGGCTCAACAGAAGAATGAGCTCCGTACTACTCGGTTTTTGAATGGCTTAGGGCCTGAGTTTGTCCCTCTTCGGCAGCAGATCCTTCGGTTAGGCACGCTCCCATCTTTGGAAGAGATCTTTTCTCGCGTTCAATGCGCTCTACGTATCGATCCGGTTATCTGAGTTGCTGGTGACCAGTCCGCCTTTGCTGCCCAGTCTGGTTCCTTTCGGAGCACTCGTGGTAGGGGTCATGGTCGCGGACAGGGCCATGGCTTTGACCGAGATTCAGGGGGAGGCCGTACTTATGGGGGTCGTGGCTCACGTTATTGCAGTCATTGTGACATGGAGGGTCACACTATTGATTTCTGTTACGATCTCCATCCCGAGCTGCGTCCCGCTCGAGCCGCCCACTTCGCTTCTGAGACACCTGCTGCACCTGTTCCTGCTACCTCAGACACCATGGTCGTCTCTCGGACTGAGTATGAGTCACTTTTGCGCCTACAGGAGAAAGGGAAATAACCGGCTGCTCAACTTGCCACAGAAGGTAGCAACCCATCTTGCTCTCTTGCTCTCTTAGTCACTCTGCTTCCTGGCTCATTGATTCTGGTGCCTCTCATCATATGACCGGTAACAGTACACTTCTTAGTTCCTTTACTTCTTGTGCTCCTACTAAGATGGTCACCTTGGCCAATGGGACTCGATGTCCTATTTCAGGCACTGGGACTGTTACAGCCACCTCCCACTTATCCTTATCATTTGTACTCTGTGTTCCTACTTTTCCCTGCAATCTTCTTTATGTTAGTCAGCTTACTAATCGCCTTAATTGTTCAGTAACATTCTTTCCATCTTATTGTGTTTTTCAGGACCTTGCGATTGGGAAGAAGATTGGCTCGGGGCATGAGACAGATGGCCTATACTACCTGGATGATGCTATCACTCCGACGGTGTTTAGTACCTCAGCAAATACCTTTATGTGGCACTGCCGGCTCGGTCATCCTTCTCCTGAGCGTCTGCAGCGTTCTTCAGTTGTTTCTGGTGTTATTAGTCCTTTTCATTGTGAGTCATGTCAGTATGGAAAACACCATCGTGTTTCCTACCCGTCTCGTTCTGTTAGTCGTGTTAGTAGTCCTTTTGAGTTAGTGCATTCTGATGTTTGGGGTCCATGTCGTACTCCTATGTTTGGTGGGAAGTACTTTGTTATTTTTGTTGATGATTTTTCCATAATGACCTGGCATTATATAATAAAGGATCGTTCTGAGGTATTTTCTACATTTTGTTTATTTTATGCTGAAATTACAAATCAATACTCATGTTCCCTTAAATGTTTACGTACTGATAATGCACGTGAGTATTTTTCTGATTGGCACGGTTTTCAGGAGTTTCTCTCTAGTCGTGGAATTATTCATCAGTCGTCTTGTGCCCACATTTCACAACAGAATGGTGTTGCCGAGCAGAAAATACGGTATCTTGTATATATAGCTCGCACCATTCTGTATCAGATGCATGTTCTCAAATCTTTTTGGGTTGACGCTATGCTTACAGCCTGCTTTCTGGCTAATCGTCTACCCTCTGCAATTCTTAGCAATTGGTCCCTTTTTCGGTGTTACGCCCTTCTGGGGATCCGTTTCCGTTACCTCCCAAGGTGTTTGGGTGTGTTTGCTTTGTTCAGGATCTCACTCCAAGACTTGATAAATTGGCCACAAGGGCAATCAAAGTGTGTTTTCCTGGGTTATTCACGAACCCAGAAGGGTTATTGATGCTACAGTCCTCAGCTTCGCCGCAAATTTATCAGTGTTGATGTCTCCTTTTTTTAGGATACTCCCTACTTTCCTGCTTCCTCTTCTTTACCGGTATCTCCTCCTCCGTTGCCGTTGTCGGTTCCGGTTCCAAGTGCCATCGGATCCGGTTCAGCGTCCCTTCCAAGTATATACTTGCAAGCGTTCTACTACTTCAGTTGAGCCTTCATGTCCTGTCATCTCTTCTCAGCAAGCAGGTCTTTCTTTATCCTCATCCTCTGATGATGCTGCTCAGGTTGATGATTCTCTTGATGCCCCCATTGCGAGCCATACTCGTTCTCGTACCACTCATCACCCTATTTCTGATGCGGTAAGTTATGCTCGGTTATCTCCTTCGTATACCGCATTTCTATCATCTTTGTCATCGATTTCTATTCCTCGCTCTGCTCGAGAGGCTATGCTTGATTCGGGATGGCGGGCAGCTATGGAGGCTGAGATGGATGCTTTGGCCAAAAATCAGACATGGCAGTTGGCTTCCCTTCCTCCTGGTGCTCAGGCAGTCAGATGTAAGTGGGTGTTCACCGTCAAATACTTACCTGATGGCTCTGTTGAGAGGTTAAAAGCCCGTCTTGTTGCAAAGGGCTTTACTCAGACTTATGGGATTGATTATGTTGAGACATTGGCAAAGATTCCGTCCATCCGTGTATTGATTTCTTTGGCCGTGAATCAATCTTGGCTACTATATCAGTTGGATATCAAGAAAGCGTTCCTCCATGGTGATTTGCAGGATGAGGTGTATATGGAGCAACCGCCAGGGTTTGTTGCTCAGGGGGAGTTACAGCATACCGTCTGTAAGTTTAGAAAGGCGATTTATGGTCTTAAACAGTCTCCTCGTGCTTGGTTTGGGAGATTTAGTGAGGCCATCCTACAATTTGGTATGTAACAATGTGCTGCAGACCATTCTGTGTTCAACTCTCGAAGCAAGGATGGACTAATTCTCCTGGTTGTATATGTTGATGACATTGTTATTACAGGGAATGACAAAGCAGGAATACAACGCCTCAAAGATTTCCTTCAGAATGAATTCAGCACAAAAGCCTTGGTGTTCTGAGATACTTTTTAGGCATTGAAATGGCACATTCACAAAGGGGGCTATCTTTGTCCCAAATGACGTATGCTCTTGATATTTTGGAAGAAATAGGTCTTCTGGGGGCAAAACCTTCACAGACTCCTATGAATATGAATGTCAAGCTTTCACCTGATCAGGGGGAGCCACTAGACGATCTTGGTAGATACAGACGGTTAGTAGGACGGTTGATCTATCTCACAGTCACTCGTCCGGATATTGCATATGATGTTGGTGTGGTTAGCCAGTATATGAGTGCGCCTCGGACATCACATTGGTCAGCTGTGATTCAGATAGTGAAGTATCTGAAGAAAGCTCCCGGGAAAAGTCTTCTCTTCCGGAAGCATAATCATTTGAGAATTGAGGGATACTCTGATGCAGACTGGGCCGGATCTCCTGCTGACCGGCGATCTACTAATGGCTATTGTACCTTCATAGGTGGAAATCTAGTATCTTGGAAGAGTAAGAAGCAGGACGTTGTGTCTCGATCCAGTGCAGAAGCAGAATACAGGGCCATGGCTTACACCAGCTGTGAATTAATTTGGCTACGATCGTTTATGTCAGAGATTGGATTCTCATACTCCTCACCTGCGTCCCTCTACTGTGACAACAAGTCAGCCATTCACATAGCTATGAATCCGGTATTTCATGAACGAACTAAGCATATAGAAGTGGATTGTCACTTTATTCGTCACAGGATTCAGACAGGCGAAATTCAAACCGAGTTCACTCGAACGAATGATCAGATTGCAGACATGTTTACCAAGTCGTTGAATGGAGTTCGATTGAGTGATTTATGTAACAAGCTGGGCATGTATGACATTCATACTTCAGCTTGAGGGGGAGTGTTAGAATATGCTTATGTAGCCTAAGGGCATTATAATCTTTTCATATTCTTCTCATAATAAATATATATGTGTGTGTTAGGGCAAGACGGCTAACACACAACATTTCATTCTCAAATCTCTCTGTTAACACCATTCATTGGCTTAGTGGGGACGGAATCCTCTCTCCCTGACGGTTCACCATAAAAAAGTGAGAGATATCCCATCCAATTTGGAGTGTTGTTTCTCTCACATCCATCGCAAAGAAAATAGTCAGGCAAATCGTTTAGCCAATTTTGGTGTGATTGTGTGGCACAAGATGCTGAATTTGCAAACTTTTGGTTGTTTGAGTCTTTTAGTGTAATGCATGGGCACTATTCTTAACCTCATTTTTGTTTTTAGTTATAAAATACTTGTTCAAATAACTGAAGAAAGGAAAAGTGAAATTGCAATTAACTCATTAAGATTTAACTTCTTCCCTATGTCGTATTAGTATAGATGCTCTCTCATTTCTTGTTACATAGAAATGCAGTTCAGTTACTAAGATTAACTTTTTTTAAAGATTTACTAAGAAGATTAACGTATTCCCTGTGTCTTATCAGTATGGATGCTCTATCTTCTTTATTACTGCATAGAAATGTCAGTGCTATAAGTTGACAATAACTCAATGTAGATTTTTTCATAAACATTCGCTATACTATATTTAGGCCCCTATTCGTTCAAGATTATGACAACCAATTGTGAGTGCCAAAACTACTATTGGACTCAAGATCGCGTTTAGATTTGAGTCCAATAATCTGTTTAGCACTGTCAATCTGTTGTCATAACCTTAAACGAACAGGGCCTTAATATTTTCAATTGAAATAAATGGTTTACGATTTTATGCTACTATATTTGGCCATCTTACAATTTCACAAACATTGGATTAGCATTTGGAAATATAAGAAACCTGGCAGCAAAGAAAATGAAGCAGCAATGAATGAGAGCTGACCTCTTATAATGATTATGAACAAGAATGATCAGTGGGCTGATGTCCTTAAACACCATCTCCTCCCATTCTCCAGTGGTGATATCTTTGATTGGGCGAATGTAGTCATCATCTTGCCAAACCATTTCCTTATCGCTGTCATAACTGTCATCGTCGTCCTTCCTTACATTCTTGATCGTAATTTTATTGAAGAACTGAGACAAGTTAAATCCTCAGCCATCCTCATCTTCAGGCCAATTGAGATCTTCTTCATCAGCAACGAGAGGATAATCCGCTAAAAGCTTCTCCATCCTTTTTCTCTTCTCAATAGGGTCATCCTCTTCTTCAACATCTGGGTTCATATCGATCACCTCTCTGATTTTCCTCCTTAATTCATTTCTCTCTTCATCCGTCATGAGCAAGGGACCATCATCATCATCATCATCATTGTTATTGGTTTTTCCTCTTATATTATCATTGGATTCATGGTTTCCCTCGCAGTCATTGTTGTTAGTTTCGTGTTTTATATTTGATTTGTGTTTGCGGGTATCCCCTTCCTCTCCTTTTCCATCATCAAACACAACTTTCTCAACACCTTCAGAAGCATTCAGTTCTGTACTGCTCATTTTCTGACAATTAATCCGAAAACAGTAAACATTATCTTCCACTACATTCATAGATTTAGAAAATTATACAACCAAACAATTAACCTACAATTCGTAGATTTTTTTTCTTAAAAAAGGAATTAAGAAGCACACCAGCTTAGGGAACTTCCAACCAAAACCACCTGTCCTCGAGGAAATCTGCAAACTTCCCTTGCCTTTGAACAGAGGAAAACCAGCCATAGAAGAGAGAACTTGGAATTTGCTCTCCTCTTTCACAAGCGACATGAAGTACAGTTAAACCTCAACGGATGACGCAGCGCCAATTCCACGCAATGGAAAATATAGATCCTCATTTTGTTCAAATTTTTGGCCAAACTAAAAGAGGATAGCAATTTAAAAAAAAAAATAACTGTAAAAAAATTAAAGCAATAATCATGCAACCTTGGTCTATTTGGTAGAAATGTTGTTCTTTAACCAAATAGTCCAAGGATCAAACAATGGGTGGTGCCCTTGAGAAAAAGAACTGTAGCAATACTCAACTGCCACTTTAAAAGTTGATTATCAACTTACATAATTCTAAACATTGAAATTAGAAAAAAAAACACCAGAAATGTTACCTATTAAAGAAGCACTGATAAACCCAGAAAATAAAGAAATTGGTTGTACGACCCACGGCCCGTGTCATACCGGACCGGGACAACAACCTCATATGATCCCTTTTTAACTGATTTTGTCATGTCGCGTCGCTTGTTGTGCCGCCTTCCAAAACCCACAGCCCGGAATGGCCCACGTCTTCTTGCCGTGCTGCCCAGGCCGCAGGCCGGCACAGCCCAATTGCCACCTTGAATATGAACCCAACGGGTTCAACCCAATTTTGGCTCATGTTTGGTTGGGAAAAGTCTTCCCAACCCGATTTTAATTTGGGTTGGGTTAGGGTTGAGGCCTTGGCAACCTGACCCGACCCGAACCTGACCTCCGTCTCCGTCCTCGGGTTTTATCATGATTTACTTAGGGTTATCTTTTTTTTTCTTGTTTTTCCTATTTGGCCCCAGATGAACACGAACTATACCCGACTTCTCCGTAGATGAACCCAACCCAACTCAACCCGACTAGATTTGTTTGGAAGACTTCGGCCCGCGGGCCAGACACGGCATGGCGCGGCCCGTCGTGCCGTGCTTAACCTCAACCTTATTCGTACCGGCATGGCACGGCCAGTGGGCAATTCGTGTCATGCCGTGCCTGGCCCACGGGCCATGTTGGGCCGAGAAGTATGCCGGCATGGCCCATTTGCCACCTTAAGTTTGAGTTAAGCCCAACCCAAGTTGCACCCCAGTCCAACCTTGAGTTCGGGTTGAACCCGACCCAAGTTGTGCCCCATTGGCAAATAAAATTCACTTTAAAAAAGGGTAGTGTTAAATCGACCCCCAACTACTTAAATAGACCCCCTATTTGTCGGGGTCGATTTATCACTCCCCAAAAACAAATAATCTTATTTGCAAATGGGGATCAATTTTTATTGAACCCTAAATCACCCGAGTCAAAATCGCATCACTCGTCCGTGTCACGAATTTTAAGATCAACCAACCGAGTTGAATGGGTCAAGCTTAGAAGGTGATATTTTAATTTCAGACAAAAATGTGATATTCTAGTGTATTTCCTGAGCAGAAAGGGGGTTCTTAGGGTTTAGGGTTTTATGGAAGTTATAGAATCCAATTGTGAAAAATACAAATAGAAATAGCATCCACTTTAACTTAAAATTTCAGGTGAGAATCCTTGAGAATAACTCTACTTTATTAAATGTTTTCATTTGATTTTTTCATTATGATTGTAGTTTTGCTAAATTTTATTTTTCTGTGTCGAGATTTCAAGTTTTTTGAAAATAATATCTCACAAGTACTCCATTTTGCATACGGTTGCAAAATTCAGACTAGGACGAGAAATGTGTAAAAAATTGCGTGGAAATTTCCAATGGGTGTGCTATTTTGTGTCACCCCCACTTCAAATTTCACTTTTCTAATTGCTTCTAAACGTTACAATTCTAATTATTCACCTCTTTTTTTTTCTCTCTTATTTTTTTCCCACTTTATCAGCAGTATTTTCTGTTGAATTTCCTAGATAAGGGGTGACTCATTGATTAGTAAGGAGAACAACCAACTTCTTTATTTTCTGGGTTTATCAGTGTTTTTTTTAATAAGTAACATTTCTGGTGTTTTTTTTTTCTAATTTTAATGTTTAGAATTCCCTAAGTTGATAATCAGCTTTTAAAGTGGGAGCAAAGTATTGCAACAGTTCTTTTTTCTCAAGGGCACCACCCATTGTTTGATCCTATGACCATTTGGTTAAAGAACAACATTTCTACCAAATAGACCAAGGTTGCATGGTTATTGCTTTAATTTTTTTTTAACAGTTCTTTTAAATTGCTATCCTCTCTTAGTTTGGCCAAAAATTTGAACAAAACAAGGATCTATATTGTCCATTGCGTAGAAATGGCGCTGTGTCATCCGCTGAGGTTTGACTGTACTTCCATGTCGCTTTTGAAAGAGGGGAGCAAATTCCAAGTCCTCTCTTCTATGACTAGTTTTCCTCTGTTCAAAGGCAAGAGGAAAACAGGGTTACTAGGCGAGGTTCATGAATACACATAACTGCACCATGGCTTGACTCAATTGTTAACTTGCTTGAATATGATGTACAGACAGATCATAAAACTTTTCCATATGATACCAAAACTGGAAACATTTAATTTAGTTAATTGTGTTCTGTATACAACAACAATTCCATTGACCCAAGGGAACAAAAAACTGATTGACTGAACATTTCATGCTCTTGTAATGGAGGGGATTGCTTCTTCTCTGTCTCCAACTTTCTTAATTAAGCATGATGGCCGGAATGCTCCATAGTAGAAGAAAGCCATTATCTTTGATAACTCGTCTGCTCTGCGAACCACTAGACATGACAGGTGATACAGCTTCAGTAAAATCACAATGGGGAATGAAGGCAGGGATGCAAATATAAGCACACTTGAAAACACTTGGGGCATGTTTGGCAACCATGAAAAAAAATTCCATGGAATACTAGAGGGGCCATTTGTAAGAGATGGGTGGAGAGAGGGCCAAGACGATGGGATTGAGGGAAGCATGAAAAGCTCTTGAAAGACAGGGAACACCCCCCCCCCCCCCCCCCCCCTTCATTTGCAGCAGCGTACTATTTTTCACAGTTTTATATGGATTTCTCATGTCCTGTCCATGATCTCTCCACCTGTTCCTCATCAATTTTCTCGCCTCCCTCAGCTCATCTTTTACAGTTGAACCAGCGAATATTCTATGGAATAATTTTTCATGGTTGTCAAACAAGCCCTTTTATATTCAATTTGCAGTCATGGTTGCATACCTTTCTCGCGATATAAGATCTTTCCTGCTTTAGTGAAGATAAGTTCAGGGAAGACTGAAACTCCGAGCGCAGATACCAAATCATCCTCAACAACAGCATCAACAGCAACACACTGATTTATATGGAGTTGTTATGTTAGAAAAGTAAACATGTTCACATTGATATAAAATATATACTAATACTTTCTTTCTATACTAATACTTTCATGTTGTCTTTGTAGTAGCTGAATGCATGTTAACACAGAAACATCAAATGTTATGAAAATGGCTTACTCTTGGGGATGGCAATCTAGAGTCCCAGAATATTTGCACTGCTTTCTCTAATTCTTCCCGCAGTTTTTCATTTTCCCGCGGCCTGCAAATAGAAGTGGGTGTTGAATATTAAGTACAAAACAAACCGTTTCGCATTCCAACCATCTACATCGTCTAGTTAACTTTCATGTTATTACTAAGAGGCAGACCGGATCAAGAGATGTGGAATCTAAGGACCTCTTTGGGTAGACCTAAAAATTATTTGCACATAATCTTATACAGTCATAGGGGAATATAATCTTACATGCAAATAATGGTTATTATACTTGTATGTCTTAGCTAAAGGACTCTAAAGTGGCCCTTTTTTAATGACAAATAATTTAGTAAAAAACAACCCAATGACCGAAATATACAAGAGAATCAGAGAAGCATAACAAAAAGGACCCACCACTGAAACTAAACACTCTCAAGGTAGTAAGTGATCCAATAGCAGAATCCAAGTGGCCTTCATGTCCCGTTTGCAAATAAACTTATTTCCAAATAAGGAGCGATTGTAGTGGAATGCAAAGAGGCCCCAAATCAATGTGATTTAAGCATTTCACACCATTTCATCAGCATTAAGAAGAGCAAAAAGACAGAAAATGTAACTTTCGTCTTCCCTTTGGTTAGACCCAACCGACAGTCGATAACAGTGTACAAGCTAAATTGCTTAAAACAATTAATTCATTAGGGGCCTCTTAGGACGCCACCAAAATTAGTAACCATATCATTTCTAAACATATCATAAGCATGTTTTGAAAATGTCAAGCTAAAAAGATTTTAAACTACGACAACGACAGCCAAAAACGTTCTGTTGCCGCTGAAAAATCAAAAGTATAAAAAATCTTCTCCTTCACCAACCTTTTGAGAGATGCAAGTTGATTTAAACTCCCATCAGTCTTAATGAGAGGTAAAACCGTAGAGGAGAACTCACCCTGTTTTACACTTCAATTGTCTGCTGAGAGTTTATGGGGAATTGTAATAGCCTTTGACAGATGGTGAAACAATGTAAAACAAGGTGAGTTTACCCAATTATCAAAACATGGTCGAGCGGGTATCAGTAGGCAAGATTATATGCAAATTAACATTTAGAAGTAAACAGAAAGGCCCTAAGACGCTCTAAGAACATCTGTGTTTTAATTTACATGTCAAAAAAAAAAAAACATCTGTGTTTTAAAATTCTTGTCTGTCAGCACTTTTAATTGCGTTAGAAAGAGAAATAGCTGAAAGTAGACACACGAAGCAGATTCATTCACAAGTGATTCTACCTCAACAAGCCATCATTTTCCATTGCTGTTTTTTCTTCTGGCAGAGAACTCATGTATCATGAAATCTTACAATTCGTAATTGATGTTTTATGTTTCAGTTTAAGACTCGTAGAAATGATTGGGAGCTCAACTTGGTCCCCATACGATGAAAGAATAGAGCAAGTTTTGGGTAAAGGTATAGAAATTAATTTCTACTTGTGAAATTGAAGAAAGGAAATATAGGCGAAAAAGAAAACAGGGGCAAATCATGTCTGCTTGGCTTTAATGTAGATCAGATGATTATGGACATGTTTGTCATCATTGATTTTAAATTCGAGGTCCTTCTGATTAAACACCTTGGCCTCATTCTAAAAGAGGGAGGGCTTAGCCCTCATAATTGGGACGCAGTGGTTGAAAGAATTGATCCCGAACTTGAATCATGGAAGGGTAAGTACTTGTCTATGTCAGCCAGAATGACTATGCTAAAAGCCTCACCCACTGAACGTCCCCACGTATTTCTTATCCATGCACAAGATCCCCGCTTCTGTTGCAGATATGATTGAAGAAATCAATAGAGACTTTATGTGGAACGAGGATCTGACATTTAGGTGGGTTCATCTAATAAATTAGAAAAACGTTTGCCAACCCTAGATAGATATTGGGTTGGGGATAAAGAATGTATCAGAACACAAAACTAAGCTTTGATAGTCCAAAGGATGGTAGAGACTATTTAACGCTGGAGGCGAATTATGGACTAAGGTTGTATATGCTAGATATCAAAGGTAGGAACAATGCATTCATCTTGGTGAGTGCACGAGTGAAGGTTGATCAATATGGAATACATGGATGTTTGAATTCCCTACCTTCACTTCAAAAGTTCCCTTTTGAGAAGGGAATGAAGCTAACATAAATTTTTGGTTGGACAAATGGTGTGGCACCCCATTGGCATCAGTATTCCCAAATCTTTTTGCTAAGGAGTTGAACTCTAGAGCACTCAATTTTTATTCAATGGATATATATCAGGGCCACGAAAACTAATCACCTAATCCTACGGGAAGGGGCATCCTTAAGGGCCTTAAGAGGAATTCATTGTCCTTGCTGAAAATCTTAGGGAACTTTATTTATCGCCAGGTGATTACAATGATGAACTTATCTGGAAAATTTATCAGGGGGGTATTCTCATTAACCTCCCCAGAATCCCCAATACCTGGTGCTCCTTGGTTTTTCTCCTTGAGCAACAGTCTTTTTGTGTTGTGTGCTTCATGAGAAAATCCTAACCAGGGACCAACTAATCAAGAAAAACCTAAGTGACTCGCAACTTTGCGTTCTGCGATTTCACATTGAAATCCCTACTCAACTATTTATTTATTGTCATTGATCATCTCAGATACAGTCTTTTCCTAGGTTATATGGTGTCTATCCTGGCCTAGATGTTTCATCGGTTGGTATCTTATGGGTGTAGTGGAGAAGGGCGGTTGGTAACCAAAAGGCCACACTGTCTCAGAGCAGGCATCAAAATCTATTTGGATATCTTCAAGTATCACCCTCCAAGATAAAACTCATAATTGGAAATCTATTTGTGTAGGATATTTTCTCCAAACTAGGCCTCCTAATATGTGGTTCCTCCCAATGTTGGATGAATCAAATTCAATTTTGATGGGAACAATAGAGTTGCTCATTCTGTTGACTCTATTGTCTGTATGGCTGGGTTTGGGGGAATATTCAGACTCTAAAGGGGAAAACTTATTATCCTTTGAAGGTCCTTGCGGTTATGAGGATGCAGTGGTGGCCAAAGAGACAGGAGTGCGGAATGGTGTTATAAATTTATTCTTGAGTCCGACATTCATAAGATGTGGATCAAAGGCAATTCCCTTAACACCATTCATTGGCTTGGTAGAAAGGAATCCTCTCTCCCTGAGGGTTTATGATTCACTATAAGCAAGTGAGAGATATCCCATCCAAGTTGGAGTGTTGTTTCTCTCACATCCATCGCAAAGAAAATAGTCAGGCAGATCGTTTAGCCAATTTTGGTGTGATTGTGTGGCACAAGATGCTGAATTTGTAAACTTTTGGTTGTTTGAGTCTTTTGGTGTGATGCATGAGCGCTATTCTTAACCTCATTTTTGTTTTTAGTTATAAAATACTCGTTTTTCAAAAAATTGAAGAAAGGAAAAGTGAAATTGCAGTTAACTTTCTAAGATTTAACTTATTGCCTATGACGGATTAGTATGGATGCTCTCGCATTTATTGTTATATAGAAATGCAGTTAACATACTAAGATTGACTTTTCTTTTTAAGATTTACTATGAAGATTAACATATTCCCCGTGTCGTATTAGTATGGATGTTCTATCTTGTTTCACTACACTATATTTAAGCCCTGTTCGATCAAAATTATGGCAACCGATTGTGAGTGCCAAAACTATTATTGGGCTCAAAATCACGTTTAAATTTGAGTCCAATAATCGGTTTAGCACTGTCAATCTGTTGTCATAATCTTAAACGAACAGCGCCTTAATATTTTCAATTGAAATAAATGGTTTACGATTTTATGCTACTATATTTGGCCATCGTACAATTTCACAAACAAGTTGGATTAGCATTTGGAAATATAAGAAACCTGACAGCAAAAAAAATGAAACAGCAATGAATGAGAGCTGACCTCTTATAACGATTATGAACAAGAATGATCAGTGGGCTGATGTCCTTAAACACCGTCTCCTCCCATTCTCCAGTGGTGATATCTTTGATCGGGCGAATGTAGTCATCATCTTGCCAAACCATTTCCTTATCGCTGTCATAACTGTCATCGTCGTCCTTCCTTACATTCTTGATCGTAATTTTGTTGAAAAACTGAGACAAGTTAAATCCCCAGCCATCCTCATCTTCAGGCCAATTGGGATCTTCTTCATCAACAACGAGAGGATAATCCGCTAAAAGCTTCTCCATCTTTTTTCTCTTCTCAATAGGGTCATCCTCTTCTTCAACATCTGGGTTCATATCGATCACCTCTCTGATTTTCCTCCTTAATTCATTTCTCTCTTCATCCGTCATGAGCAAGGGACCATCATCATCATCATCATTGTTATTGGTTTTTCCTCTTATATTATCATTGGATTCATGGTTTCCCTCGCCGTCATTGTTGTTAGTTTCGTCTTTTATATTTGATTTGTGTTTGCGGGTATCTCCTTCCTCTTCTTTTCCATCATCAAACACAACTTTCTCAACAGCTTCAGAAGCATTCAGTTTTGTACTGCTCATTTTCTGACAATTAATCCGAAACCAGTAAAAATTATCTTCCACTACATTCATAGATTTAGCAAATTATACAACCAAACAATTAACCTACAATTCGTAGATTTTTTTTTTCTTAAAAAGGAATTAGGAAGCATACCAGCTTAGGGAACTTCGAAAGCATCCAACCAAAACCACTTGTCGTTGAAGAAATCTTTAAAGTTCTCTGGTTTTTTATCAGAGGAAAACCAGTCATAGAAGAAAGGACTTGGAATTTGCTCTCCTCTTTCACGAGGGACGTAGAACACCCAAACCTCAGTGGATAACACAGCGCCATTTCTACACAGTAGAAAATTAAAAAGAACTGAAGCAATACCCATTTCCCACTTTAAAAGCTGATTATCAAAGAGAATTTTAAACAGATGAAAGACACTAGAGAAATTGGTGGGGGCGAATTTATATAAAATACAGCAGATAGTGGAAAAATTAAGGAAAAATAGATGAAAGAAAGTAGAGAAATCCCAGCAACCGTCTGCAAAATACATGTCAGAGATTTTCTTCACAAAAAAACTCAAAGTCTCAACAAGAATCACCACGAAATAATAGGCAAAAAAAAAAAAAAAAGGCAAACAAATATCATAATAAAAAACAAATGAAAACATTAAAAGTAGTTATCCGCAAGGATTCTGACCTGAAATTTGCAGTCGAAGTCTGCTATTTTTATTTCACAATTGGATGCTATTCAAGCTCAAAATTTCGTCATAAAACCATAAACCCCTAAAACCCCCTCTCTGCTCAGGAAATTTGCTAGGGACCAATATCATTCCCCGAGAAATTTTACATTTGTAAGCTATCTAATAAATGGGATTTGCTAGGGAACATGGCAGAAAGGCATTTCAAGGCTAGCTGTTGCATGTGAGAGCAGCCACCTCGGATGAATTAAATGAATAAGCCAAAATCTGCTGAAAAGTGAGTCTGTGTGGCTGCTCTCACATGCAACAGCCCAGTCGCAAAATACCTACTGTGATTGTCCCTAGGAAATCCCCTAATAAATAAAGAAAATTTAAATTTATAAGATCTTTCATAGGTGTAAAGAAAAATTTTAGGGCAGTGATAAATCAACCCCCAAATATCTTAAATCGACCGATATGTCTCTTTCTCTCTATTCTATTCTGGGTTAGATATATGGGGAAAGTGATTGTGAGCGGCCCCTCATATAAGCTTATATGAGGTGAACGCTAGAGCGGCCCCTCATATAAGCTTATATGAGGTGAACGCTAAAAACATGGTGGGCCCAAATTTTTTGGGTGATCTAAACCGGTCATTTGATAGGCCCTGACATAGATAGGGGGTGCCCAAAAACTCAGCTCCATATGATCATCCCAACCCTTCGTACTGTTGAGGTGAAAGAGGGGAAATTGGACGGATAAGTGGGCAAATTTATACCCACTCATTTTCCCTTCTTTCACCTCCATAGTTCTAAGGGTTGGGATGATCATATGGAGCTGATTTTTTGAGCACCCCTTATCTATGTCAGGGCCTATCAAATGACCGGTTCGGATCACCCCTAGAAATGTGGGCCCGCCATGTTTTTAGCGGTCACCTCATATAAGCTTATATGAGGGGCCGCTCACAATCACTTTCCCCTAGATATATGGGGGTCGATTTATCACTCCCCAAATTTTATTATATCTTTAGTAGCTATGAAGAAAATTTACATAATAAGGTCGCCCTGTTTGGATTGCAAGAAAAACATTTCTGACAGAAAACTTCTTGGGAATTTTTTTCCTTTCCATAATTTAGAGGGAAATGATATGATTATGGATAATTTAGAGGAATATCATCATAAATTGAAGGTCCATCTAAAGAAAAATTCAACATGGATTGTTCAAATCATCTTTTATTGTGTGTAAAAAAGGTAGGAAATTTTAGAAATATTTTTCCTTTCCACACTATTCAAAAAATATACATATCCTACAATTCAAAGAAGGCATAAATGAAAGTTTACATCTAATCTATATATATATATGAGAACACGGTTCCTACACATATGTGTAGATAAGTTATCTACACACTAGCTTAAAATACAGTGGGGGGCACATTATTTGGGTGATCCAAACTATTCATTTTTTAAGGTCCTCACATAGATAGGGTATCCATAAAAAATCAGATCTATAGGATCATCCTAACCATTCGAACTGTGGAGGCAAAAAATGGACTAATTTGTGAAGGTTTAAAGACATCCATTTTACCTCCACAAATCGTAGGGTTGGGATGATCCTATGGATCTATTTTTTTGTAGACACCCTATCTATGTGAGGGCCTTTAAAATGGATGACTTGGATCACCCAAACAATGTGGGCCCCCACTGTATTTTAAGCTAGTGTGTAGAGAACTGTCTACACATGTGTAGGAACCGTTTTCTATATATATATATATATATATATATATATATATATATAGAGAGAGAGAGAGAGAGAGAGAGAGAGGAAAGTGTCTCTAGTCTCTCTCCTAGATAAGCTTATCTACTCCTCCCTTTAAAAAAACACAGTGGGCCCACGCTGTTTGCATGATCTAAAGCATTCATTTGATAGGTCCTAACATAGATAGGGTGTGCCCAAAAAATCAGCACCAAAGGGTCATCCTAGAACTTCGTTTTGTGGTGCCTTGTGGTACCCAGAAGGACAACGTTTATATACGTCCATTTTGGACACGGTGTGCCCAACAAAATGAAGTTCTAGGATGACCCTTTGGTGCTGATTTTTTGGGTACACCCTATCTATGTTAGGACCTATCAAATGAATGCTTTGGATCATCCAAACAGCGTGGGCCCACTGTGTTTTTTTAAAGGGAGGAGTAGATAAGCTTATCTAGGGGAGAGACTAGAGACACTTTCCTCATATATATATATATATATATATATAAGTAAAACGGAATCCTTCAAGCTGGGAGTGCGCCCTGTGACAATCCCTCTGTATGAGTAAATTGCCATTGGTTTTTTCACACATAAAAAGATCGAAGAAAATCCCGGTTTCAGTTATTAAAAAAGTGGAAAGTGAAACGTCTCACTCTTCCCTTTCAAAATACGCATCCATGATACTTACCAGTTCATGGCGATTGGCCTCTCCAAAGCGGTATAACGTTTCCTACTTTCCGACATAACTTTTCCAATGCTCTTTTTCCTGGCGTCTCTTCTTCTTCTTCATAGCAAAAGCATGAATGTTTGGCTTGGCATCGTCCTCCATTCCAATCATGATTTCAATAGATTCTCCACGGATGCCATGCATCCTCAGCCCAAGAATCATCGTCATCCTTTCTCATGTTTAGGACTGGACGCTTGGGAAGGGATGCAAATCAGGGTGAAATTATGAGAGCTTTGAAGTGTCGATGGGCCATGGGAGTTGAGTTTCTTTAGATTTGTATCCTTCTCTTTATTGTTCACATATGGTCTTTTCTTCCATTCTTTGATTTTTTTTTCTAGAGGTGGAATCGGTAACCCAACGCTACTAGCATTTGAATTTCGGAGGAGAAGCATACGTTTCTAGAAGAGCTTTACCAACAATATTCCTCCACTATTGAAATGGGAGAGCGACATCCTCTTCATCCAAGTTCTGCTTTATCTTTCTTTTTTTTTTAAATTGAGATTTTGCTTTATCTTTGTTTTTTCTTTCCGTTTTAATCATCCTTTTCTCTTTGAAACTACTTCAGATAAGATTTTTTTACCCTAAAGTAAGTTAAAACAGGCTAACTACTTCCTTATAATTTTCAAAGTACGGGAAGAAATTACAAGTTGAAGCCTTTAAGAGCTAGAGATTACACATTCGGAATACATGGAGCCCGGAATTCCTTGGGGTATTTTCATCTTTCCTTTTGCAATTCCATAACTTTAGGCTCACTCTTGGTTTATAATTTTTGTCTTTTAGGTAACTCAAGAAAACATCCAATCAAGGTATTTTCTTTTTTATATCATTTAATTTCTATGTTTTCATGTAATTTAAGTATTTTTTGTTATATTTTTCCTTCCATTTAATGAAGATAAAAAGAATTTCAACTTCTTGGGTAATTTAAGTAGCCTCGTATTTTTGATTGGTTGAAGTACCCAATAGTCTCAACTCAACTTCCATTTTTGTCTCATTTTTAAATTCATGGTGAAACGTATGCCTATAGTTTACTTTATTGGTCTCTGGAAGCTGATTATTGATGTTATTGTGTTCTTCCATTTTTTGTTAATGTAGATTTTTTTTTCATGAATTTAATATGGTGATTCACATTCTCAATAATTTATAGAACCTAGCATGGATTCTTTAATTGTTTGGCTTTCTTTTGAATTGTGCTTTGAATTGCGAAGTTGTGTTACTGTTTGGTGGATTGTATAGGCTGTTAAATGTTTGTTTATATGAAAATAGATGTTTGGAAGTGATGGACTTTCTAATATACTGAAGATATATTTTTCGTTCACTTCATTTGATTCTTTCTTTTCCTTTGTTTTTCATTCCCGTGCAATGCACAGGTCTGCAACTAGTTTTTGAGGTTTTAAATAACTTGCTGAGCCGCACAATTATCTCTAGTAAAAGTATTAAATAACCAAGTGAGTTAAATTTATAAGGTTCTAAATATTCTGTAGAGCCACATAAATTTTTTCATCGCACATGGTATAGATAATCATATTCAACTTCAAAATTATTTGCATATAAGATTGTATAGAAATGTTTTTTAGAAGCATCCAAAGAGGCCCCTGCATAGAAAAATGGATGAATGAGCTCTCCACCCCTACGCCACATGACAGAATAACCATCATAGTTGTTGTGTTTTGGAGTTTGGATCTCCTCATTTCCCATGGGAAGCAATTGTTTTGCCTAGGGGTGTCAATCGCCATGAGGTGACAATCTAGTTCGCTACATATCCTGTTATATGTAGGGCTGCAAATGAACTGAGTCGGATCACGAACATGTTTGGGTTATGCTTATTAAAAGCTCGGCTCGGGCTCGTTCGTTTACTAAACGAGCTGAACCCGAGCCCAAAAATTAGGCTCGTCAAATTAACGAGCCGAACTCAAGCTTTGTATAGTTCGGCTTGGGCAAACTCGTGAACTTTTTAGACTCGGTTCATAAAGCCGAGCCGAGCCGAGCTTTAAAGCTCGGATTATATATATATATATATATATATATATATATATATATATATATATATATATATGAGTTAAGTTAGCTACACATACGTGTAGCTAACTTAGCTACACCGACGGCTTAAACTACAGTGGGCCCACATTGTTTGGATGATCCGAACCATTCATTTGATAGGCCCTCACATTGATAGGGTGTGCTCAAAAACTCAGCTCTATTGGATCATCCCAACCCTTCAAACCGTGAGGCAAATATGGACCGATTTGTGAAGGTTTTTACACGTCCATTTTGCCTCCACAAATTGTAGGGTTAGGATGATCCTATGGAGCTGATTTTTTGGTCACACCCTATCTATGTGAGGGCCCATCAAATGACTGGTTTGCATCACCCAAACAATGTGGGGCCCACCCTACAATTTGTGGAGGCAAAAATGGATGTGTAAAACCCTTCACAAATCTGTCCATTTTTGCCTCCACAGTTTGAAGGGTTGGGATCCTCCAATGGAGTTGATTTTTTGGGCACTCCCTATCTATGTGAGGGCCTATCAAATGAATGGTTTGGATCACCGAAACAATGTGGGGCCCACTGTATTTTAAGGTGTCAGTGTAGCTAAGTTAGCTACATGTTTCTCTCTATGAGTTAAGTGAAGCTACACATACGTGTAGCTAACTTAGCTACACCGACGGCTTAAAATACAGTGGGCCCCACATTGTTTCGGTGATGCAAAACATTCATTTGATGGGCCCTCACATATATAGGGAGTGCCCAAAAAATCAGCTCCATAGGATCATCCCAACCCTACGATTTGTGGAGGCAAAAATGGACGTGTAAAAACCTTCACAAATCTGTCCATTTTTTCCTCCACACTTTGAAGGGTTGGGATAATCCAATGGAGCTGATTTTTTGGGCACACCCTATCAGTGTGAGGGCCTATCAAATGAATGGTTTGGATCACCCAAACAATGTGGGCCCACTGTATTTTAAGCCGTCGGTGTAGCTAAGTTAGCTACACGTATGTGTAGCTTCACTTAACTCAGAGAGAGAAACGTGTAGCTATACATACGTGTAGCTAACTTAGCTACACTGACACCTTAAAATATTGTGGGCCCCACATTGTTTCGGTGATGCAAAACATTCATTTGATGGGCCCTCACATAGATAGGGTGTGCCCAAAAAATCAGCTCCATAGGATCATCCCAACCCTATGATTTGTGGAGGCAAAAATGGACGTGTAAAAACCTTCACAAATCTGTCCATTTTTTCCTCCACACTTTGAAGGGTTGGGATCATCCAATGGAGCTGATTTTTTGGGCACACCCTATCAATGTGAGGGCCTATCAAATGAATGGTTTGGATCACCCAAACAATGTGGGCCCACTGTATTTTAAGCCGTCGGTATAGCTAAGTTAGCTACACGTATGTGTAGCTTCACTTAACTTATATATATATATATATATATATATATAAATATATATATATATATATATATATATTTTTGTGTGTGTGTGTATTACTTAATGGTATTTATTTGATGTGTTGACTAAACGAGCTGAAACAGAACTCAACCAAGCTCAAGCCTGGCTCGGCTCGGCTCATTAAAAGCTCGGCTTGGACTCGTTCGTTTACTAAACAAGCCGAGCCGAGCCGAGTTAGGACTTTGTTGAATTTTGGCGAGCCAAACACGAGCCCATAGTATAAAGCTCGTCACGAACACGAGCCGATGCCCAAACTAAACGAGCCGAGCCCGAACACACCAAAGTTAGGCTCGACTCGGCTCATTTGCAGCCCTAATTATATGTATAGGAAGCTCAAGACAAGCTTTGGAAAGTGGAGATTAGCTTCCATTGATCCGAAAGCTCCTTCTCTCCCACCCTGAGGTGGAATTCCTCTGGTAGATGGACAGTGATGCAATGTTCACTGATATGGCGTTTGAGCTCCCATGGGATTGGTACAAGAGAGTTTTTTAAGCATGTGAAGAGGGTTTTTAACCTTTTTCTTGGAGAGGAATGCTAACCTCACACGACCATTTTGCCGCTTGAATAGAAGCGGGCCACTATTGGTCCACACAAAAGTAAAATCCTAACATGTAAACCCATAAAGAAAATGTAATAAATGAGCCCCCAATTCTAATGCGGTGTGTAGCTGTATAGTCCACTACCACCCACTTTGTAGGATGAATGGATTTTCCAAACCGTCCATTTGAGTCACATCGTGAATAGTTTGTGCCCCAAAAACATTTCCATAGGATGTCCTAACCCTCCAATCTATAGAGGTTTCCATAATCTATAGAAGGACTGTACATTATGAAAACCCCTATAGATCGAAGAGTTAGGATCATTCTATGGAGATGATTTTTAGGACACAACCTATTCACATTGTGGTCCATCAAATGGACGGTTTAGATCATCCTATAACATGGGCCATACAATACCTTTTGAAATATACAGGGGTAGGATGATCCAAACCGTTAATTTGTTAGGGATGCATCATGAATAGTTTGTGCCCCAAAAATCATTTCCATAGGATGATCCTAACCCTTCAATTTATAGAGGAACTATACATTATGGAAACCACATTAGATCGGAGTGTTAGGATCATTCTATGGAAATGATTTTTAGGACACAACCTGTTCACGCTGTGGCTCATCAAGTGGACGGCTTGGATCATCCTATAATGTGGGCCATTCAGTACCTTCTGAAATATATTGGACGATAAGGGCACTTTGTAGGATGATCCAAACCATCCATTTGATGGGCCACAACGTGAATAGGGATGTCCTAAAAATCATTTCCATAGAATGATCCTAACCCTCCGATCTATTGAGGTTTCTGTAATGTATAGTCCCTTTGTAAAACTTGGAGGGCTAGGATCATCCAATGGAAACGATTTTTTGGCACAAAACTATCAATGGGCCTAACAAATGTACGGTTTGGAACATCCTAAATAGTGGGTCGTACTAGACTGCCTTTGTGGACCAATAGTGGCCCGCTTCTATTCAAGCGGCTAAATGCCCGCGTGAAGAAGCTAGCATTCCTCTTTCTTGGAAGAAGATAAGCGTTGATTGTTGATGTTGACTTGTGGGCAAGTAGAGAGATCTTATTGGTTGTAGGAAAAGCATAGTGAAGAAGGAAATTTTCTTACGTTTCCTCTCTGCAAATGCGAATGACAAAAATGCTCTGGGTTGTGAGACACAAGGGGAATTAAGGCTGTGGGACACAACTGGAAATAAAGGGAAACGGTGGAAGAAAATAACCCACCATTTTGCCTTTATATATAGTAGTTAGATTTACAAGGGTTTTGCTAACGAGTGCACCGTTAAGGTGCATTGGGAAAGTGATTTTCCAATCATTTTACCAATACTTTTCCACCTGTTTTGAGATTTCATTATAAAATATGTGTAAAATTTCTTTCCCAATGCACATTAACGGGTGCCCTTATGCTATGTTCTCTCGTCGAGAAAGGAAAGGGAAGTGAAGGGAAGGGAAGGAAACTGGCGTGGCAGGAAGGAAAGAGAAGGAAAATATACTTGACAGAAACCTGTCAGATGAGCGTTTCGTTATGGAATCAATCTTGAAACCGATATGATTATATGGTTAAAGCTCAATCGAAATTCCCAAAAACAACCTGAGTTGCACTAAAAAGGTAAAAAAATAAAAATAAATCATATCAAATTCCGGTCAAGTTGAGCTTTTGCTGAAAAACCATATCAAATAAGCAAAAAATAACAAAAAAAAGAAAAAAGAAAAAATATGTAAAAAGAAAAAACCAACAGATGGAGAGAAAGTTTGAATAAAAAATTCCCTAAAAACAACCAAAACCCCTAATAAAATTTTTTTTTTTTAAAAAAAAAAACCAGCAAACCTAGGGCTTGGATTATCGGGTCTTAGTCTCGGAAAGGAGGGAGAAATGCAACTTTATTTCAATTTTATGAAACCCGAACAAGGGTTTCTGTAAATTTTCTCAAATAGGGTTTCTCAAAAACACGAAATAGGATTTCTCAAATCAATTTTACAGACCTATTTATAGAAACCCTATTTCAGATCGGAGAAGATGAGCACAAGGGTTTCAAAAAAAAAAAAAAAGAATGGGGAAGAGAGACAAGAAACAGAGAAGAGAGAGTGAGAGTACGTACCGTGAGCGAGGTTGGAGATGAGGCGAGGTCGGGGGGAAATGAAAGAAACGAGGGTCTTCAGACCACTACGCTCGGAAATGCGAGCTCAGAAAAGTCGGGGAATCGTCTAATCCACGTAATTTGGGCGCTTATAATCCCCCTGTGTAGGCTATCCCTCCGACTGCTGGCTAACGTTTAACGTTAGCCTTTAACGTATATAACGGATATGTCACGTTTCGCACCATTTGACGTCTCTCTCTCTCCCCACGCACACACACAACAAGAACAGTTGGTGGGCCCATCTTTGAACAACGTAGGCCCCGCCCATACCACACCATAGGATGATCCAAACCGTCCATTTGATGGGTCATAAACATAAATAGGTTGCGTCCCAAAATATCATTTCCATAGGCTGATCCTAGCCCTCCGATCTAAATAGAAACTACATCTTATGCAACCTCCATAGATTGTAGGGTTGTGATCATCCTATGGAAATGGTTTTTGGGGCACAACCTATTTACCTTGTGGCCCATCAATTGAATGGTTTGGATCATCCTATGGAGTTGGACGTACAGTAACATTAAGGCCCGTCCACAACATAGGATGATCCAAGCCGTCCATGGTTTGGATAATCCTATGGAGTTGGTCGTATAGTAACATTAAGGCCCAACGTAGGCCCCACCGATATTTTTCAAATTGAAGTGTACGGTCCACAACATAGGATGATCCAAGCCGTCCATGGTTTGAATCATCCTATGGTGTGGTTCGTACACTAACATTAGGGCCCAATTTAGGCCCCACCCACATTTTTTAAAATGAAGTGTACCGTCCAGACCATAGGATGATCTGAGCTGTCCATTTGATGGGCCATAACATAAATGGGTTGTGCCCCCAAAATCATTTGCAGGATGATCACAACCCTCCAATCTATAGAGGTTTCCATAATAAGCAATTTCTCTTTATATCAGAGGGCTAAGATCTTCATATGGAAATGGACCAGATTGTTTTTGGGACACAATCTATTTCCGATGTGGCCTATCAAATGGACCGCTTGGATCATCCTATGGTCTTAAATCACATTAAATGAAGAGTTCAAGAGATGGTTGAGTTTTAAAGATTTGTTTGTTTGTTGGGTATAGGAGAATTTTCAAGGTATAATTTCCTTTTCTTTTCAACAATGTTCTTCCCATTGTGGGAACCTTTGTCATTCGTATAAAGTATTTTTCTACATTTTTATAAGGTATTTTCTTCAAAAACATGTATTTAGTTCATGCATTTCCGTTATGTTAAGTAAGCGATTGGTGTTATTCAATCTTTGAAATAACATAAAAGGCATTCAAAATATGATTCGGCAGTGTTACCAATTCAAAAGAAATGGCTTCTTTCAGTACTATGGGGATTATTTTTTGCAGACAAGTAATAGAACTTGGCAAGGTGTTTTCAGTGTGAAGGAGAGGTGGGCAGTCTCATTGGGAATGGAGTTGAGAAGGGAGAATTTTAGAAGTTTCACGTGACGTTCATGTTGAAGCTTTAATTCTCTCTCTCTCTTTCTCTGCGCGTCGGCAGTTTCTTTGTTTTCTATTGGCTTATTAAGCCCTAAATTTTGTCGAGGTATGAAAACAATCCCAAAGAGGCTACGTACACGATCTTAATCCCACACCTTATGTACACCTAATTCCTATGGTTAACGTCAAAATAATTTAATAGTTAACTTCTTAAAGCTGGTTTCTAAAGATGCTTTATAGTGGAACTGTTGAATATGTGAGATCTCACCGTTGGGTTGGGTTGGGTTGTGAAAGAATAGTCTACTATATAAAAAAACCTAGTAAATTTTTTTTATAGAAAATGTTTTCCAGTAAAAAATATCCATAATTAGGAAACAATTTACTAAGGAATGAAAGGTAGCTAGATAGAGAGGTCCAACATCAGCATGTTGAATCAAATATCAAGGGTGGGATGACGAAGATGAGCTTGTACGCCCATTCAACATATAATTTCTCACTAAAGAGATATCATGAGCATGGTTTTAAATTTCGACCGAAATTTTGGATTTTGGTGAGGACTGAAACCGAAACGTACTGAAATTGAAATTATCTAAAATTTCCAAATTTCGTTCCAAATTTCGGGAATTTATGGAATTTCGTCAAAATTCTTATTAAAATATTAATTTTCTATTCCGTTAAATAAACTAAAATTTTGGGATAAGTCCAAAATTTTAGACAAAACCGAAATTTAAAACCATGATATTCATGAGATGGATGGGAGAAGAAGAATATCAGAATCGATAAATTCATCGCTGAAAGGCCAAGGTAATCCATGGAACGGGTAAAAAGAGGTAGCTTTTTTCATAGCACTCAGGATCAACGGTCTCCACTACACGTAGGGGTGGCAATGGTTCGGTTTCGGTTCGGTTTGACCCCCAAACCGAGCCGAACCAAAATTTGAATCGGTTTGGTAAAACCAAACCCGAACCGAACCGAAACCGAATTTTCCGATTTCGCCAATCCTTACTCATAATCATTGGAAATATTCAGTTTCGGTTCGGTTTGATCCCCAAACCGAACCAAACCGAAATTTGAATCGGTTTGGTTGGTTAAACCGAAATCGAATTTTCGGTTCGGTTCCGGTTCGGTTTGGCCAATTTTGCCACCCCTAACTACACGTAGATGTTACAAGTACTTATCGCCATACTGGGACCCACACTTTGTTCGGTACGAATATTTCGTTTCACATGACAACATCTGTCGTCCATATATGAGGCACGTGTACGGCGGAGATGAACGGATTGGGGATGATATTTTTCCACGGCAACAAAAGTGGGTGAATGAATTAATGCGGAAGAAAAACTTTATCGTTTTCCACGCGAGCGACAACGTGTTTCTCTCTTATTAAAGAGAAAGAAAAGGTCTGATTCATATCAGCCGTTGATTCATTATCACCGCCTTATTGAGAAGCAAAGCACAGCTGTTTCCACGTGCACGTATTTTAGCCGTGGATATCCACCTACTAAGGATTAATCCAACCGTCAATTCCATCAGCCGTTGATTCATTATCACCGCCTTATTGAGAAGCAAAGCACAGCTGTTTCCACGTGCACGTATTTTAGCCGTGGATATCCACCTACTAAGGATTAATCCAACCGTCAATTCCATCAGCCGTTGATTCATTATCACCGCCTTATTGAGAAGCAAAGCACAGCTGTTTCCACGTGCACGTATTTTAGCCGTGGATATCCACCTACTAAGGATTAATCCAACCGTCAATTCCTCATGGGAATTCAATAAATTAGGGCTTCATCTCTCTTTCCTCCTCATTCCTATCTTCTCTCATCGTCCTTCATCTTTGTTTCTATTTTCTTAGATCTGCTTTTATCTTCTACGTTATTGTCCATTCTATGATCAGATCTGTTTAGATCGGTTGCTGATCTACGTTCTGATAGTCTTTTCTGTCCTTTCGCCTGAGTTTTTTTTCCGATTTGTGGGAATCCTGTCTGATTTATAGAGTCCCTGGTTTTGCTTAGATCTGCGTCGCTTTAACCGTTTTTTTTGTTGATTTTTGTATCGGTATTTTATTTTTGCAGGCTGTTTCTTTGTTTTTGATTGGTCTGTAGTCGAAGTGTTATCCAGATCATGAAGCCTTTGGATCTTTCCAGATCAGCCGATTGGCGAGACAAATCGATAGTTTTGGTTGGTTTCAGATCGATCAAAGGAGCAGATCGTTATCTTAGCAAGCAAATATATGAAAGGATGGTGTAGCTCTTGACGGATTGATGTCTGATCTGAATTTTAATTTAGATATTAGGTGATGGATGGATATGGTGGTGGTGTGATTATCAATTGATGGAGGTTGTGATTATCGTGAAAAGAAGGGTAATCTCTACATACATAGAAGATTATATGTCCCCTGGCTGACCTATGCCATGACAGGTGCGCTTGCATGGCAGGTCACAATACCTTAATAAAATATACTACTTTTCTGGTTTTGGGAGGAGATCGCACGGGGCATTCTCGCCTGGGATCTCTTCTTCCCGTGTTTCGCCTTGTTTTCCTTTTGTCTTCTTTATCCTTTACAAGCTTTTATACTTCAAGCGGACCAGATGCAGAAGCCAATATCGTTCCATACGCTAACAAATACTACTCATCATCCGAAAGGTACTCTTCAATTTTTCTCTAAACTTGGTTGATTACATGTCTTCAATTTTTCTCTAAAATTAATTGTGAATGGTTCAATCGCACATGCATCTAAAAATTCGGTAACATCTTGTCGAGAAGAAAAGTTACTATAATTCGTTAATTTCTGGTTACTATAATTGGTTTGTGAGTTGTTCTACATTGGGCATCGACACAGCAAATGCAAGAATGGTTATGTTGAATTTCTATGGTGGAAACTGGAAAATATTATCTTTTCATTTAAACATGATCCCACCACTATACGGCATAAATGGGTGTTTGCTATTTTGCATCGAATGCTGCTATGTTATCACCCACTATTCTTTTCATTTCTTGGATAGTTGCTAAATTATGTTCTTGTTACATGTAATAATGTATATTTCCTTTCATTGTTGCCATCGTCATTGGATGTGGATTTGGGCCAATCAGACCTATTTATGTTTGTATTGTTATCATATAAATTTGGTTGTTGAGTATGCTGCTTAAAAGATGCCATGGAAAAGCTCTAGGGGTCTAATGTTGAGTCCAAGGAAGCTACACAAGGGACAGGGTTTATTTATTTTTCAAATGGATCGTGTGCTTTAACGGGTGGGAAATCTGCAATTTGCTTGGAATTGGAAGCCTATGATGGGGATGGGATGGGGATGGGATGAGTGTTTCTCAGCATAGAAGAAGTACGTTGGAACATGGTTCTCCACTTCTGTTGAAAGACTATTCTAGGTTTTCTAGGTTCACTGTGAAGCCATTTTTGCTGTTTACATATGTACTTATAATGTGAGCATGTATACACACGACCTTTGCCATGACGGGGTGCGCTTGCATGGCAGGTCGAAATACACCCTAATGAACTTTTCTTGTTTTCTGGCTGGGTAGGCAGGATCCTCCACTTTTGACCCCTAGCCTTGTCCCTTTTATTGGGTTCCTCCATTTTATTTTAGTCTCTTGAATTTAAGGAGTCACTGGGCTTGGCACCACCTATTACATAACTTCCTCATTGTCGGTCTCATCGTCTTGCCTCCATAGGTGAGGCTGTGGCCGATAAGTCACACTTATCATTTGTGATGCTTCCAAGATTTTAAACGGGTCAGGTAATGTGAAAATGAGGCAGGATCAATACTCGCCCCCAGCGCGCAACCCCCAGCAACCAGTGAGTTGAGATACTGTGTTTGTATTAGTTATATTTGTAAGCATTCGAGTTTTGTTTATCCATTTGGTTTGTTTCTTTGTTCTATTTTTCATATATATGTAGCCGCAATATATGTTTGAATATTTTTGGTGAGTTTTATGGTCATTTTGATTGAAGTCCCTTTGTTAGGCTAGTGGAATTGCGTACTTTTTTCTTCATTTTTATTGCTATAGATGATGATGCCCTTCATTATTGTCACAGTGTATAAGATTTGGGCTTGGGCAACCATAATTTCCTAATGCAGATTAGGAGTTTTTAAGATTTGTGTGCCAGCCAGCCTTCCTATTGTGGAAGGATGGTTGTTAGATTGTTTTTCTTTTCCCGAAGGATGGATTGTCGCAACATATTTTTATGTTAACAGTTGTGTAAAATAAGGGTGATGATTTTTTCACCCCCCTAGGATTATGCCCTCCCCTTTATATGTGCTTTTTTCACTCTAGGATTATGCACTCCACTCTTTATGTGATTTGATAAAATTTGCTACAATTTGAGGGGTGCAAAATCCTACTTGGGGTGAAAATATCATCTCCCTAAAATAATAGTAAATCATTTTGCTAAATCACCTTAATAGTCTTAACTTCTGGTTTGTTTAGAATCTTGAATTGTCTCTCCACTTCCATGTATTCTTCTTTAGATAGATTACTTGTTGCTCCTTCAAATCCATAGCTAATAAGAACAAGAGACGGTAGAATGGAATCCCATCTAACTATGGAAGCAAAGACCTCCCATAAGCCTATTAAGTAGTTCCTTTCTATAGATATGATAACCCAAAATGTTCCCCATAGAAACTGTCCAATACGATGTAGCTCACATGTCCCCCCTTTTTCTTTTTTTTTGTTATGCAAGCAATATTTTTTTTTGTTATCAAGGAATTATTGACCTGTCGTTTTCCTTTTTTTGAATATATAGATGTTACATTATTCTCTACTGAAAATCTATAGGAGGAAACCTACCAAGATTGCATCTTGAAATGATAGAGCTTCCTAATACATTATACCCACTAGTGGAAGATTATTCAAAGCCAATTTTTTTTAACTTTAGTGGAGGTGTTATTTTCGGTCAATTTTCGGTCAGTTCTTTTCTGACTTTCTAATTTCATTGCCGGTGTTCTTGCCGCACGACTACCCACTACCCTTGTCTAAAAGTAATGGTGTTATGAACTCGGATTTCGGTCTCGCATTTAATGCCGAGCCGTTTCGAGGATACTATCCCTTTTAGATGGTTTGCCAATGAAATGCTGTTCACGCTTCTCGCGTTGCCTTTGGACCTTAGGTCTCAGGATGATACCACCACACCTTTAAGTTCCCCTTCACTCTCCCCTATGTATGATATGCAAAATTTAGAATTTAAGTAAACCTTTGCCTTCCTTCCTGCATTACTTTGCACAAGATTTCAGAACAATTCATTTTTCATTTCAATTCATTTGATTACAGACAAGCAAGTATAAATTATCTAGGCAGGTATTAATAAGGCAAAATTTATGAGCAGAGCTACATTGCATAGACAATTTATATTAAAAACTATTACAAGGCAAAGTCTAGCTGTCACCTGCCTTCAAGTTAGATTTGTGGATAAAAATTTTGACGAGCTCCTTAGAGGAGGTGGCAAGATTGATAACCTGGCAATGATGAGATACATAGTTTATACATTAAATTGATTTTAACGTGGATGTGGTTTTCTGCAGATTTTGGAGCTTGAGATATAAGGCATGTGTAACGTCCCGGATTTTTTTATGTGAACCCCACATGTCACTATTTATGTGGACCCCATATGTTACTATTCAGGTGGACCTCACATGTCACTATTCATGTGGAACTCATATGTCACTCTTCATATGGACCCCACATAGTTTATTCACTAAATTGATTTTAACGTGGATGTGGTTTTTTGCAGGTTTTGGAGCTTGAGATATCGGGCATGTGTAACGCCCCAGATTTTTTTTTTATGTGAATCCCACATGTCACTATTCATGTGGACCCAACATGTCACTATTCATGTAGACTCTAAATGTCACTATTTAGGTGGACTCCACATGTCACTATTCGTAGTAGTTTATTGACAGATTTATCTTGAAGTGGATTTCATTTCCTTCTCTCTCGAATTTTCTTTTTTCCTTCTCCTCTTTCAGATTTTCTTTTCCTTCTCCTCTTACTCTTTTTGCGAGCTTTCTCCTCTTACTTTCTGCGAGCCTTCATCTCTTACTCTTTCTGCGAACGTTCTCCTCTTATTCTTTCTGCGAACCTCTATTTATAGGTTTAACTTGAATTATTATATTATTATTTTATTTCTTTGAATAGTAATTTAAATTATTATATTATTATTTTATTTACTTGAATAGTAACGTGAATTATTATATCATTTATTATTATTTTCGTCGTCTTTCGTCGGCGCAACTGCTCAATATTTATCATTTATTATTTCTATTTGTGAGTCTTGCTTGTAAATGGAAAATCAAGTCAAAATTTTATAGAAAGTCTGCTATTAAAGTTATCTAGCAAATAAAATATAAATATTGAGCCGTTGCACCGACGAAAGACGACGAAAATAATAATAAATGATATAATAATTTAAATTACTATTTAAGCAAATAAAATAATAATATAATAATTCAAGTTACTATTCAAACAAATAAAATAATAATATAATAATTCAAGTTAAGCCTATAAATAGAGCTTCGCAGAAAGAGTAAGAAGAAGGAAAATAAAATCTGAGAGAGGAGAAGGAAAAAGAAAATCTGAGAGAGGAGAAGGAAAAAGAAAATCCGAGAGTGGAGAAGGAAAGGAAATCCGAGAGAGGAGAAGGAAAGAAAATCCACTTCAAGGTAAGTCTGTCAATGAACTACTACGAATAGTGACATGTGGGATCCATATGAATAGTGACATGTGGGGTCCACAAAACAAAAAAACCTGGGCGTTACACATGCCCTATATCTCAAGCTCCAAAATCTGCAGAAAATCACATCCACGTTAAAATCAATTTAGTGTATAAACTATGTATCTCATCCTTGCCAGGTTATCAATCTTCCCACCTCCTCTAGGGAGCTTGTCAAAATTTTTATCCACAAATCTAACTTGAAGGCAAGTGACAGCTAGACTTTGCCTTGTAATAGTTTTCAATATAAATTGTCTATGCAATGTAGATCTGCTCATAAATTTTGCCTTATTAATACATGCCTACTTGTCTGGAATTAAATGAATTGAAATAAAAAAATGAATTGTTCTGAAATCTTGTGCGAAGTAATGCAGGAAGGAAGGCAAAGGTAATGTACTTAAATTTCAAATTTTGCATATCATACATGCGGGAGAGTGAAGGGGAACTTAAGGGTGTGGTGGTATCATCCTGGGACCTAAGGTCCAAAGGCCAACGCGAGAAGCGTGTACAGCCTTTCGTTGGCAAACCATCTAAAAGGGGTAGTATTCCGAAAACGGCTCGGCATTAAATGCGAGACCGAAATTCGAGTCCATAACGGTACTACCTTTAGACAGGGGTAGTGGGTAGTCGAGCGGCAAGGACACCGGCAATGAAATTAGAAAGTTAGAAAAGAACTGACCGAAAAATAAACCGGGGGAAAAGCCGGATGTACTTGGGGAATGTGCTGTCTCAATATATAAAATTGTTGCATACATAGTATAAATTTGCATTATTGTCACTCCTTTTAATTATATTGCCTTGAAGATTGTAATTTATTTCAGTCGCTATTATTGTTGCTATATATATTGCTGAAGATCTTGACTATATTGCCTGCACTGTTTATATTGTCTCCTTTACTCTGCTTGGTCTCTGGAGGACCTTGCTCTGACGTTGTTTCATCCACCACAGGGGTTGAGGCGTTAAATGGTTGAGCGTTCGCAAATGAAGGAACCTTGGGATAAGGTACTGTGTGATCAGAGAATTCGTTTCTGGAGTTTTTGCTCTTTGGCGTCTTGCGTCATTTACCATTTTTATTTCTAGCTTGGACTTTGTGGATTTAAAACTTTGCTTTTCTTTTGAAGTATGAGTATTGAAATTGTTATGGTAAGAAATATTTAAGTTGGAATAAGATCTTATCGTGGTTGATGTTTTTTTAAAAAAAAAAAAATATTTCAATGATTTTTGCGTTTTTTGCTCGTAGCGACTCGACGGAAATCGGGTCGTTACAAGTTTGGTATCAGAGCCGACCACGCCGTACCCCGGTGTGCCAGCGAGGACGCTGGGTCCCCAATGGGGGTGGATTGTGAGATCCCACATCGGAACGGGTGGAAAGATTTGGGGCTTTATATGTAACGTGCTTGGATCCCACCAAGGAATTATTTATCTGTAGGCCAATAGGCGAGTCCAACAGCCAGCCGGTCCCACCACTAGTGGGGCTCACAATTACCACAATAAATTTTAATCATTAATTAAAACTGTTGGATTTAATTTTCTAAATGGTGATTGTAATAAATTACCGACAAAATCGTTTAATAGATAACCGACGAAACTGTTATGTTTTACTATTACAATAACAATCGACGAAATTTGATCGAATAAAAAAATATAGAATATTTAATAATTAATTTTAGTCTTTTATATTATTCAAAAGTCATTATTCAAATATGTAAACCCATACTATTTTTTTATATATGAATAAAATAAATATAGTAATGACATTTGTCCAAATTGTAAAGCTATCACAATTTAGATATTATTAATTGCACTTTTTATTCAAACTTTTTCTACAAATAGACAGCGAGAGAAGTAGAAAAATAGAGAATAAAATAGAGGAGAGGAAGAAAGAAAGAAAAGGAAAAGAGAGAACAAAAGGAGGGAAAAGACCTAGGAGAATAAATACACACCGTGTGAAGAAGCAAAATAGAGAGAATAAGTTAGGAAGAAGAGAATCATTGAAGCCAACCAAACAATGCCCTTTTTGGTTATTTTACCACTAAAACTCCGTTTCGGGGCATTTGCAACCAAACACATAATACCTCCGTTTGCCGTTTAAAACGCCGTTTTGATCTAGCCAACCAAACATGAACATGCCGTTTGGCAAAACACCGTTTTGAACCAAAACACCGTTTTGCAAAACGGAGTTTTAAACGCTATTTCAAACGGTACGCCAAACACACCCTTTTATGAGGAATGATGGAGGCAAGGGCCCTCTTTATGCAAGTGCTAAAGAAGGGCCCATGAATAGATCCACGTCATTAAGTGCAACCGAATTCGGTTTCTCAACCGACTTTAAAAATGACGTGGATCTATTCAAGGGCCCTTCTCCAACCCTTGCATTTATCATTCCTAATATATATATATATATATATATATATATATATATATATATATATATATATATATGAGAAAACGGTTCCTACACATATGTGTAGAGAGTTCTCTACACACTAGCTTAAAATACAGTGGGGGCCCACATTGTTTGGGTGATCCAAGCCATCAATTTTAAAGGCCCTCACATAGATAGGGTGTCTACAAAAAATCAGATCAATAGGATCATCCCAACCCTACGATTTGTGGAGGTAAAATGGATGTCTCTAAATCTTCACAAATTAGTCCATTTTTTGCTAGCACAGTTCGAATGGTTAGGATGATCCTACGGATCTGATTTTTTGTGGACACCCTATCTATGTGAGGGCCTTAAAAATGAATGGTTTGGATCACCCAAATAATATGGCCCCCACTGTATTTTAAGCTAGTGTGTAGATAACTTATCTACACATATGTGTAGGAACCGTTTTCTCTCTCTCTATATATATATATATATATATATATATATATATATATAACCCATCCAAAAGTGAAGGGCAAAATAGATAGACACTGTTTGCCACAAATCTGCCCATTTTTGCCCTCCGCTTTTGGAGGGGTTAGGATGATCCAATGGAGCTGATTTTTGGCACACACCCTATCTATGATTGGACTTTGCAAATGAATGGTTTGGATCACCACAAAAAATGTGGGACTCATGTGTTTGGGCCCTCAAGCTCATATATATAAAAAATGCGGAAAACAAAATGAGTGGTGCCATTATAAAAACACGGCAGTGCGGATTTTAAGTCCCGGTAGAAAATAGATGATTTCTAAACTAAAGGGTGCTCTTGCAAAAACCCAGCTCAAAGGGCTCCCCATTGGATCCACCTCACCCAAATGCATCTATAATGGCACAGAATTGTAAAATCAAAGGAGTAATAAATGATGCACTTGGGTGAGCGGTCTATGGGGCGCCCTTGCCGCTGGGTTTTTCCAGGGGCGCCCTTCAGTTTAGCATTCAATTCCTCAACAATTTTAAACTGAGTGAGATTTTCAATCTCTCAAAGTAGAATGAAGATGTAGTCATGGCCCACCAAAGACTTGGCACACATGATTGGGGATCGGGACTCTTGATTTAATGGTCCACCGCCACGGAGATAGTGGGCCCTGATTCGATGCTTTTGATCCTCTCCACTAGATCATGGCCTTCCAATAAGTTTGAATTTTGTCCATTATCTATATTAGGATGGACCACATAAATCTAGCCTACCAAATCAACACACTCTTTCTTTCTGTTTTTTTCTCATGTTTTGTGCCCAATTTCTGTTCTTTGTTACACCCTTTTTTGGTTTAAATCAATCACGTCTTCACAGACAGTGTGACCTCCCTATTTCACCTATCCCCTTTTCACCGTAGTTACACCCCCCTCTCTCTCTCTCTCTCTCTCTCTCTCTCTCTCTCTCTCTCATGATTGTCACAACTCACAACCCAACAAAAAACCCGTGTCAGGTATGTGAGAGTAGCAGGCTCGTTTCTTTCAGATTTTGTTCACTGGGTATTTGTTATTTTACAAAATTATGCCTAGGTAATCCATGCAACGGCTAAGAAGATGAAACACTTTTCATAAACAGTCTCAGGATCAACGGTCTTCGACGTTACACCTACGATCCATACAGGGACCCACATTTTGTTGGGTAGGAATATTTCGCTTCAGACGACAAGATCTGTGGTCTATATTGATATTATTACATGAGGCACGTGTACGGCGGAGATGATATTTTTCCATGCCAGCAAAAGTGGGTGAATTTATTGCGGAAGAAAAGCTTATCGTTTTCCACGCGACAACGGTGACGTCTGAAATACCAACGGTGCTTAAGAATTACGCATCACCACGTGCTTCTCTCTTATTAAAGATAAAGAAAAGGTCTGATTAATATCAGCCGTTGATTCATTATCACCACCTTGTTGGGAAACAAAAGCACAGCTGTTTCCAGCTGTGGATATCCACCTACTGAGAATTAATCCAACCGTCAATTTCTCATGGGAATTCAATAAATTAGGGCTGCATCTCTCACCCTCTTCATTTTCTTCTGCTTCGAGTTTCTTTCTTAGATCTGTTACTTTGTTTGACGTTATTGTCTATTGTATGAGCAGATCTGTTTAGATCGCTTGCTGATCTACGTTCTGATAGTCGTTTTTTCTTTTTTATGTTTCTTTTCTTTCCATTTGAAGAGATTCACCCCTCGAATCGATCGGACGTTTGCTTGTTTCGCTTATTTGTTTGAAGGTCTGAGTTTTTTTGCCCTGTTATTTCTTGTTTGTGGGAATCCTGTATGATTTAAAGTCCCAGGTTTTGTTGCAAAGAAGTTTTTTTTAAAGCTTTTTACGCTGTTTTATCTGCTCTTTTCTTTGTTTGGTTGCTTGGTTTGCAGATCTGCGTTGCTTTAACCGTTTGTTTTGTTGGTTTTTTGTGGCGGTATTTTATTTTTGCAGGCTCTTTCTTTGTTTTTGATTGGTCTGTAGTAGAAGTGTGATCCAGATCATGAAGGCCTTTGGATCTTTCCGGATCAGCCGACAGATCGGTAGTTTTGGTTTCAGATCTACCAAAGGAGCAGATCGTTTGCTTTTATTTCATATCTTAGCGGGTGTGGTGAAGGATGGTGTAGATCGTGACGGATTGATGTCTGATTTGAATTTTAATGTAGATGGTAGGCGATGGATGGATTTGGTGGTGTGATTATCAATTGGAGTTGTAGATGAAGAAGGGTAATCTCTACATACATGGAAGATTATGTGCCCTGACCTATGCCATGACAGGTGCGCTTGCATGGCAGGTCACAGTACCTTAATAAAATTTATCACTTTTCTGGTTATGGGAGGAGATCGCACGGGACATTCTCGCCCGGGATCTCTTCTCCCCGTGTCCTGCCCTGTTTTCGTTTTGTCTTTACCCCACGTCCTTCACACACGCTTTTTATATTTCAAGGAGACCAGATCGAAGAAACAGCAGCGGCAAATATGGTTGTTCCTCATGCCTTCCAAATACAACTCATCATCTAAAAGGTACTTTACAAACTAAGATTATACATGTCTTCAATTTTTCTCTAATATTGATTGTGCATGGGTCAATCGCACACATTTCAGGCATGAAATCTGCTTTTAAGTATGGTTTAGTGTAATACTTGAACCTTTATTATCAAAAAATTCCACTGACATCTTTACGAGAAGAAAAGTTACCTAGGATTTTTTAGTAACCAAAAAAATTATTAACTGAAATAATTTCAGAGCTTTTCTCTTTAGAGTACAGAGTGAAGGGATTTCACAATTCAATGCCATAAATTTTTTTTTACAGACCACTTCCATCTAAAATCTTTTTTTTAATGCAGTGGAAAGTTTAATTACAATTATTCAAATTTTAATTTGTCTGAAATAATTAAGAAGTTCTTAAAAATTATTTCAGTAAAATTGTGCATAATGGTTATAATGTAAACACTTAGTGAAAATGGTTATCATGGTTAGGGAGAAGTGAAGTCTCAAGCATTTTTAATTCTTCTCTCTACCCATGTTGTTGGAAGGTCGCCCATCACTATGTATAGGAAAAGTTCCATTGAATAGTATAAAAACTCCTCTTTTTGTATGTAAATTTAGTGATAGCTTTATTAAATTTTAGTAGATGTCTCTGTATCATATTTTATTTGTAAAATAAATGAATAATATGTATCCATATTTGAATAGTGAAGGCTTTTTGAATAGTATAAAAGATTAATATTGTTTTATTATAAATTTTATTAATTTTTTATTCTAACTAATTTTGTCGGTATTTATTTTAATACTAAAATCGAACAGTGTCGTCGGTTATTTATCATAACCAGTTTTTTCGGTGATTATTATAACTATTATTTATCACGGATGAAAATTTATGGTTGTAGTTTTGAGGTGTGTGCCGCTAGTGGTTGGATCTAGTAGTGGCAAGACTTGCTGGTAGTGTGACTTGCTGTTGTTGGGAGTCACTTGTTAGCTCTGTTTGTAGGGGTGGACATGGTTCGGTTCGGTTCGGTTTTGGGGTATACCCAGAACCGAACCATATATAATCGGTTCCCTGAAATTGGAACCGAACCAGAACCATATAAGTTTGGAACCGAACCGAACCAGAACCATATATAATCGGTTCGGTTCGGTTCGGTTCTGGGTTTACCCGATCTTCATCAAATCAACGGAATTTCTTCACAATAGTTGTTTGAATGTTTGGTTTTCTTTTCTTGAGATAGAATAATTTTTTGTTTCCAGCTTGTCATCATCATTATGGGAAAAGCAGAGCACAAAAGTCTCTAATGAAATGATGAATATGACTTTGTGGGGGCGTTATACAAACTACTCTCATAATATTTTACTATTTTTAAAAGCCTTTCACTTTCTTCTTACACTTACAAAAACTTTCAAGTTAATATTAAAAACAAAAAGGATTCCCACATCTTCTTTCCTGCCATTAAAATATTAAGGCTTGTTTGGTGAGATTAAAAATATTTGGGCAAGTGCTGAGATTAAAAAACTTGTTTTCCAGTCTGACTAAGGGTTTTAAGGTGGGTCGGTTCTTGGTTCGGTTCTCGGTTCCGGGATCCAAACCCAGAACCGAACCGAATTTCCATCGGTTCCAGGTTATTAGAACCGGAACCGAACCATATAACTATGGAACCGAACCGAACCGAACCATATGTGCCGGTTCGGTTCGGTTCCTCGGTTCGAACCGGAACCATGTCCACCCCTATCTGTTTGTGAATAATAATAGTTGGGGTGGGTCGCACTATGAATAGTAATTTGAATAGTGTTTAATAATAAATTTAAATAGTATTTTATGCATAGTAATCTTGAATAGCATTTTTGAATAACATCTTATGTATGTATATATATTTTTTCTTTTATCGTCATTTTGGGGCGATTGCCTAATGGTAGGAAACCGTTCAATTCAACATTTTAGATTCGAATCATGTCAGCCATTTATGTCAGATCTATTACTCTAAGAGGAATATGAGCAATAGCAGCTAATTACCTACCTATGAGTAACTTAGTCACCAGTTGGTGGAAGAGACTACAGAGAAGCTGGCTATGATTATAGAAAAATTGAAAGCTGTTCAGGGTTGGCAGAAGAGTTACGCTGGCCAGCGCAGCATATGGAGCTCGTTGCTGAACTTAATCACCATTTACTATTCAAGTTTACTATTGACCGTTGCTAAATGGTAATGACACAATTTGAATTTAAAACGTTCGGTTTGCTGCTATTAGTTCATCGTTGCTTCTAGGTTGGGTAATCATCATTGCTGCTATTAGTTCATCGACGTAAATGAAGATAAAAGAAAAATTATATTTATATACATATAATATGTTATTGAAAAATACTATTCAAATTACTATAAAAGAAAATTTTTATTTAAATTACTATTCATACTATTTGTAATAGGACCCCACCAAGGAATTATTTATCTGTAGGCCAATAGGCGAGTCCAACAGCCAGCCGGTCCCACCACTAGTGGGGCTCACAACTACCACAATAAATTTTAACCTGTCATTAATTAAAACTGCTGAATTTAATTTTCTAAATGGTGATTGTAATAAATTACTGACAAAATCGTTTAATAGATAACCGACGAAACTGTTATGTTTTACTATTACAATAACAATCGACGAAATTTGATCGAATAAAAAAATATAGAATATTTAATAATTAATTTTAGTCTTTTATATTATTCAAAAGTCATTATTCAAATATGTAAACCTATACTATTCTTTTATATATGAATAAAATAAATATAGTAATGACATCTGTCCAAATTTAGTAAAGCTATCACAATTTAGATATTATTAACTGCACTTTTTATTCAAACTTTTTCTACAAATAGACACCGAGAGAAGTAGAAAAATAGAGAATAAAATAGAGAGGAAGAAAGAAAGAAAAGGGAAAGAGAGAACAAAAGGAGGGAAAAGACCTAGGAGAATAAATACACACCGAGTGAAGAAGCAAAATAGAGAGAATAAGTTAGGAAGAAGAGAGGAAGTTATCAAGAAAGTAGAGCGGAAAAAGGAAAAAGAGAGAAAAAGGAGTAAAGGTTCGGAGAACCACTTCTCTCATTCTGGATACATCATTTTTATTAACTGTTTACATTATCACTATTATGCACAATTTTAAGTATGACCATGATATTGGTACGAGCAAGGTTTTAAATTTTGACTGAAAATTGAAATTTTGGTCAAAATTTTGTTTATCCTGAAATTTCGTCCAAGATTTGACTGATTCCAACCAAATATTTTGATTTTTATAATTATTTTTTATTAACATTTTGAAATTTCACCCGCAATAAAGTTGGAGAAAAAATAGCTGTGAATAGATTTCGTCTAATTTTGTCCGAAATTTCGGGTTCGGTAAGGACAGAAACGTATTCCAAGACCAAAATTTGAAACCTAGGGTACGATTATTATCTGTTAAGGACACAATACCCGTATATATAAGTGTGCTATAAGTTTAAGATTTGAAAAAATATAATTTAAGTTATAAGTGTGCTATAAGTTTAAGACTATGACCTGACCATCAGCTATCATCCAGGGAAGGCTAATGTAGTAGCAGATGCTTTGAGCAGAAAGGCCCAGGGTAAGATGGCATCTTTGATAACTAATCAAAGGCAGAGAGCGTCTCCGAGCAGCACAAAGCAGGCAGAAGAGCTACGCTAATGTCAGGAGGCGTGAGCTTGAATTTGAGGTTGGAGATCGTGTTTTCTTGAGGGTGTCTCCCACTAAAGGAGTGGTCAGATTTGGCATTAGAGGAAAGTTGAATCCGAAGTATGTTGGGCCATACGAAATTCTTAAAAGGATCGGGACAGTTGCCTATCGCCTTGCACTACCACCCAGTTTGGCTGGGATGCATAATGTCTTCCATGTCTCTATGCTGAGGAAGTATATCCCGGACCCGGACTATATATTAGAATTGGCCCCTTTGCAACTCAGAGAGGATTTGTCATATGAGGAACACCCGGTGCGTATCGTTGATCGGAAGGACCAAGTTCTTAGGAGACGCACCATTCCCTATGTCAAGGTTCAGTGGAGAAATCACTCTGAGCGAGAGGCAACTTGGGAGCTTGAGGAGGCGATGCAGAAAAAGTACCCCCATCTTTTTCAAGCGCCAGGTATGTGAAATTCGAGGACGAAATTCTTTTAAGGGGGGTATGATGTAATACCCGGTTTCAAGTAATAAATTTTTTTAGATAGTTGTCCTTATCAAAATTTATAATTGGCTTTTAATAATCTTCCACTAGTGGGTAGGATGTATTAGAAAACTCTTATCATTTCAAGAATCTTGGTGGAAAGCACCATAAGATTGACCGAAAATAACACCTTCAGCTAGTAGAGAATAAGGTAGCATCTATATATTCAAAAAAAGGAAAACGACATGTCAATAATTCCTTGATAGAAATATTGCTTGCATAACAAAAAAAAAGGGGGCATGTGAGCCATATCGTATTGGATTGTTACTATGGGGGACATTTTGGGTTATCATATCTATAAAAAAGAGCTACTTCATAGGCTTATGGGAGGTCCTTGCTTCCATAGTTAGATGGGGTTCCATTCTACTGTCTCTTGTTCTTATTAGTTATGGATTTGAAGGAGCAACAAGTAGTCTATCTAAAGAAGAATACATGAAAGTGGAGAGACAATTCAAGATTGTAAACAAACCAGGGAAAGATGGAGGAGGAGGTGGCGGCTGTGGGTGGCTGATGGTGGTGGAGATGAAGGTAGAAGACGGTGGTGGTGGCGCCGGATTTTCGAAATGCAGAAATGGTGAAAAAAATGGGTTTCGGTTTTGATGGGTTTAGGTTTGCAGAGGGTTGTGGGTTTGGGAGTTGCAGAGCTGAGGGAGGTGGGAGTTGGCCGGAGTAGGGAGGAGGTTGCGGCTGTGGAGGTGATTCGGCCGGAATCCGGCAATGTCGCCGGAGGAGGAATGGCCGGAGGTTGTGGGAAGAGGGTTCCGCTGAGGTGGAGGTGGCTAGCAATTGTTGGTGCGGGTGATGGCGGTTGATAGAATGGCCGGTGGAGGAAGAAATGGTGTTGGAACGGAGGGGTTCTGGTGGTGGAGGAAATGGGCTGCCCGGTGGGAAGGTGGTGGCTGGCGGCTGGGCTCCCTCTCCCTTTTTTCTTTTTTTCTCCGCTGTTTTTCCCTCCCTCTGGTCCTTTTTTTTTTCTCTGGTTTTTTTCTTGCTGGTTCCTCTCTTCTCTGGTTTTTTTTCTCGTTTTTTTTTCTCTTCTTGCGAGAGAACCGAGCTGGAGTGGGGAGACTCATCATGAGTCATCATGAGGGGGAGAGAAAAATGAGAGTGGTTGTCCCCCCAATTCCCTTGATTTTTTAAAAAAAATCAAAAATAATCATCACAAATGGCATCGGATGCCATTCATGTCCGTTTTAAATTGAAAGAAAATGATTGAAAGAAAATGATGTCTTCCTTATTGTTTCTTTGAATACGAGCGGGTCCCACATCAGCGGGCTCCACACAAACGGGTCCCATATCAGCGGGTTCCACACAAGCGGGTACCACACAAGCGGGCCCTACATTCTTTTGCTCGGATTAATTCCATTCATTTTCCGCCTGACCTCGGGATTTTATTCGAATATGCGGGTTTAGGGCCTTGTCAAAATGGGGTGTCTACAGATGCCCCTCTTTGGCAGAGGGCGCTTGTCGCACGAATGTCAAAGCCAAAAAGACAACACATTTTGACCTGCCCCGAAAACTTGGTTAAAGAAGGAAAACGTAAAGAAAATGATTTTGTAAAGATTGAATTCTTAAAGGGTCCGATTTCACAAGGGTCTTACTCAGAGTGGATGCCTCAGGGGACTTTGGAAATAATGCTTCAGGATTGTGGATGCCGTGCGAGAACGGGTTTAGATGCCGTATGAGACGGGCTTAGATGCCGTAGGAGACGGGCTTAGATGCTTCAGGGGACTTTGGAAAGAATGCTTCAGGATGGTGCATCTGTAGACACCCCATTTTGACAAGGCCCTAAACCCGCATATTCGAATAAAATCCCGAGGTCAGGCGGAAAATGAATGGAATTAATCCGAGCAAAAGAGAATGTGGGGCCCGCTTGTGTGGGACCCGCTGGTTTGGGACCCGCTTGTGTGGAGCCCGCTGATGTGGGACCCGCTCGTATTCAAAGAAACAATAAGGGCTCGTATTCAAAGAAACAATAAGGAAAACATCATTTTCTTTCAATCATTTTCTTTCAATTTAAAACGGACATGAATGGCATCCGATGCCATTTGTGATGACTATTTTTGATTTTTTTTAAAAAATCAAGGGAATTGGGGGACAAGAGGGGGACAACCACTCTCATTTTTCTCTCCCCCTCATGATGACTCATGATGAGTCTCCCCACTCTAGCTCGGTTCTCTCGCAAGAAGAGAAAAAAACAAGAGAAAAAAAAACCAGAGAAGGGAGGAACCAGCAAGAAAAAAATCAGAGAAAAAAAAAGGACCAGAGGGAGGGAAAAACAGCGGAGAAAAAAAGAAAAAAGGGAGAGGGAGCCCAGCCACCACCTTCCCACCGGCCAGCCCATTTTCTCCACCACCAGAACCCCTCCGTTCCAACCACCATTTCTTCCTCCACCGGCCATTCCATCAACCGCCGTCACCCGCACCACCATTGCTAGCCACCTCCACCTCAGCGGAACCCTCTTCCCACAACTTCCGGCCATTCCTCCTTCTCCGGCGACATTGCCGGATTCCGGCCGAATTACCTCCACAGCCGCAACCTCCTCCCTACTCCGGCCAACTCCCACCTCCCTCACCTCTGCAACTCCCAAACCCACAACCCTCTGCAAACCTAAACCCATCAAAACCGAAACCCATTTTTTTCACCATTTCTACATTTCGAAAATCCGGCGCCACCACCACCGTCTTCTACCTTCGTCTCCACCACCATCAGCCACCCACAGCCGCCTCCTCCTCCTCCATCTTTCCCTCTTTCTGCAACCTCCACCGACAGCTACCATCTCTACCCCAAACCCAAAACCGAAACCCAATTTTTCCACCATCCTCCACCACCAGCCGCCACTGACCACCCCAAACCCATTCGAAAACCCTCTCCCACCCTCGTCTCCTCCAACCTTCACCTTCAAAATCGAAACCCATCTCTACCCAAAACCCTTATTCAAAACCCAAAATCGAAACCCATTTTTTGCCACCACCAAGCTTCTCCACCACCACCAGCCACTATCACCCAAATCAAAACCCCATCTGGCAGCCACTGCACCCCCACCACCTTCTTCACCGATTGCCACCACCTTCTTCACCGTCCGGCCAGCCATCTACAACTCCCACCGGCCGGCCATCACCACCCAAACCCATTCGAGCCACTCTCTACAACTTACGGCCATCACCACCCAAACCCATTCGAGCCACCCTCTGCAGCTTACGGCCAAGCCACCATTTTCATATGTATACCTTTTGAATATGAAACTTCAACACTAATTGAACCCACTTGAAAATACATTATCGTAATAATGAGAATTATCATCGAAAGAAATAATTGACAGCCCAAAACCTCTGTAAGCTAGATATAGTAAAATGGTGTGAATCAAGTGTGATCGGGTGTTGGTCTCACTTTCAGGTTGAGCGATCCTCTATTCTTATTTAGGACTTGGGTTCTCTCATCCGGGAGAAGTGTGAGGCAAGTGACAGTGGACTATTCTTGTATATCTCTCAATAAGGGCTTGTTATTGTTAGATTGATATTCTAATTATATTCTTATCTCAAACAGTTATTTTAGTTAAATTATCATGATAATTCATTTGATTTTAGATCTCAACCGCTATGTAGATTTGCATGATGTAGTTAAAAAAAAAATGGATTACTTTATGCTTTGCCATGAGCATGTAGATGGGGGTATAAGGGGGGCCGTTGTGTCGTCCTTGGACCAAATTGGTCAAAAGTCAACACGATCAGTGTGCGCAGCCTTGTGTTGATAATCTTACCGAAGGGAAATAATCCATAAGGCGGCTTGACATGATGTCTCTCATCCGTAATCAAAAGTCCAAAACTGCCACTACCTTTAGACGGGGGTAGTGGATAAGTCGTGAGGCAGGGTACCTGGACGGAAATAAATGAAAGAACAAGAAAAAATGGGAAATGCCAGATGAGCCCGGGGTGTACTCGTCGCATGTCATTTATAGAGTTTATACATTAAAGATGTGTGTTCCTTTAATTATTGTCGGTTATGATTTACATCAAACAATAATGGTGAGAGGTAATGTAGAAGATCCCATGAAGAATATGCTATTAAACAAAATATGAAACTTTAAAGAAATAATAGAAATAATGTAGAAGATCTCATGAAGAATATGCTATTAAACAAAATATGAAACTATAAAGAAATAATAGAAATAATATAAATCATAACCGCCAATAATTAAAGGAACACACATCTTTAATGTATAAACTCTATAAATGACATGCGACGAGTACACCCCGGGCTCATCTGGCATTTTCCCTTTTTTCTTGTTCTTTCATTTATTTCCGTCCAGGTACCCTGCCTCACGACTTATCCACTACCCCCGTCTAAAGGTAGTGGCAGTTTTGGACTTTTGATTACGGATGACAGACATCATGTCAAGCTGGCTTAGGGATTATTTCCCTTCGGTAAGATTATCAACACAAGGCTGCGCACACTGATCGTGTTGACTTTTGACCATTTTGGTCCAAGGACGACACAACGGCCTCCCTTATACCCCCATTTACATGCTCATGACAAAGCATAAAGTAATTCATTTTTTTTAAACTATATAATGCAAATCTACATAGCGGTTGAGATCTAAAATCAAAGGAATTATCATGATAATTTAACTAAAATAACTGTTTGAGATAGGAATATAACTAGAATATCAATCTAACATTAACAAGCCCATATTGAGAGATATACTAGAATAGTCCACTGTCACTTGCCTTACACTTCTGCCGGATGAGAGAACCCAAGTCCTAAATAAGGATAGAGGATCGCTCAACCTGAAAGTGAGACCAACACTTGATTCACACTATTTTACTATATCTAGCTTACAGAGGTTTTGGGGTGTCAATTATTTCTTTCAATGATAATTCTCATTATTACGATAATGTATTTTCAAGTAGGATCAATTAGTGTTGAAGTTTCAGATTCAAAAGGTATACATATAGTTTAAAATTTAGAATTTATAGGTTTAAGTCATTGCTGAAATTTCAGATTCAATGAGTTAAATTTCAGATTTAAAGAGTTCATAAAGGTGCTGAAATTTCTGTTTTAAAAGGGTTCATAGATGCTGAAATTTCAGTTTTAAAAGGGTTTATAAGTTGCTGAAATTTCAGTTTTCAGTTTATAAGTTGATCAAAGCGTACAACACTATGATCCATTAATTTAAAGTTCTCAGAATTTCTTAGGTTAAGCGAAGAGGGTACTTATTTGGAGCGAATTGAAGTTGGAAGGGTTAGATCACCCACCTTCTTCACTTCTCCTCCTCTCCTTCTTCTATTTCTCACTTTTTCTTTGCAAAGGAGAAAAGAAATGAGCGCACTCTCCTCTCCTTAAGCAATTTAATCTATTTAATGAGTCCTTCCTATATTCTTAGAATCTTTGAAAGATTGCCACATCTACTACAATATTTAGGTGTACCCACTAAATCATGGGGAAAACATGATTGCCACATCTACTACAATATTTAGGTGTACTCACCAAATCATGGGGAAAACATGATTGACACATCTAGTACAATGTTTAGGTGTACCCACCAAATCATGGGGAAAACATGATTGCCACATCTACTACAATATTTAGGTGTACCCACCAAAAAACATGATTGTCACATCTACTACAATGTTTAGGTGTACCCACACCAAATCATGGGGAAAACATGATTGCCACATCTACTACAATATTTAGGTGTACCTACCAAATCATGGGGAAAACATATGCACTACTATTTTTCACATTTATTTCATTCCACAAAATTATTTTCATGGGAAATTTTTTTTCAAGAAAAGCTTTCTATCATAATATAAATCTACATACTAAAACAAGGACCCTTGATTCGTAGATCATACGATCTAAGATAATCGAGGGGAAAATAAAGGCCCAAATTTATGACCCGACATCGATCAAAGATGGATTGATGATCTAGGCCATTGATTGGAACAATAAGGATTAAAAATTTGGATTTTACAAAAATCACGAGGGAGATTGAAAATGGTGGTCTTTACATTCTACCCCCCTTTAAAGGAATTTCGTCCCCGAAATTCAACTTCCACAAGTATAGATTCAAAATCCTAGAGGTAAAGGGTGGAAAAATTCATTTATCTACAAGCATAACTTGCAAAAGACTAATCAATCTACTCCTTTTCGCCGTCATGGATCGCTCCAATGTTCAGAGGATTCGTCTTGCCTCCTTCTTGCTGAAAGATGACGCTGGTGTATGGTGGAGATCGGTTGAGCAAAGCTATCCTGCAACGAAGGATGAGTCATGGGCACAATTCAATGTGCGATTTAACAATCAGTATTTCCCAGTTCATGTGAAGAACTCATTGGCATCTCAGTTTGCGTCGTTGAGTCAGGGAGCATTGACTGTGGCCCAATATGGGGCCAAATTTAGATAATTGTTGAGGTATGCACCCGGGTACGCCGCTACCGAGGAGGACAAGGTAAGGAAATTTATCGATGGTCTTCGCCCTTCTATCATGGCGGACATCATCAATCTGAGACCTCAGACTTTGGCAGAAGCCTGTGAGATGGATGAAGTTGCAGAGCGTAGTGAAAAGCTAGTACAGGCAGTGTTTAAAAACGCGTTGACTCGGCTCGGAACTCGGCCGAGTCGACGCGGATTGGTGGTGACCGCGTCATTGAGCCATGGACTCGGCGAGTCCATGCCATCTCGGTCGAGTTCAAGCCGAGTCAAACACAAATCCAGCTTTTTCCAAGAAACAAAACGAGGGGATAATATATCACTTTCTCTTAATTATCAAGGTAAGTGTGTTGCATGCCTACACATAGTAGACTAAGCTCGAGGCATAAAGGTGACTACGTGATAGCTATTCCATCATGAAGTATGTGTTGTCAACATCATAACAGTTTTGTCTTAAAGCTTGCATCCCTGTTCTCTTTCTCACTCTCACCTGTCATTTTGATAATGCTGCCACAAGTATTATTTTGCAGGGGGTATGATTTGATGGGTCATCAAATGGACGGTTTGGATCTTGGGATCATCCTATAGTGTGTGTAGTTGCATAGTCTAGAGTTTTTTCATAAAGTGCAGCACTGCCCATGCCATAGGATAATCCAAACCGTCCATTCGATGCATCACATATAGTCCAGAATTTTTCCAAAAAGTGGTGTAATGCCCATACTTTAGGATGATCCAAACCGTCCATTTGATCCGCCACATCTTGTATTTTTTCATTTATATTTTATAAAAAATTATAACTAAGCCGCGTCGACCGCGTTCTTGGCCGTGTCCGCGTCGAGTCGACTAGGTTTTTCTTCGGCCGCATTCCGCGTCGTATCCGCATTTTTAAACACTGAGTACAGGCAATGCGAGTTCAGTTTTCTACAAATAGAAACCAGATGCCTCCCCCTAAGAAGCAGAGGACAGATAGTGGTATTCAATCTAGAGCAGTGTGCCCTCTTTGTGAAAAAGCTCATAGTGGTCTGTGCTGGTGGACCATGAATGTTTGTTTTAATTGCGGATCTGGTCCTGAAAGCTGTCTTGGGCACATCTTCTGGCTTGATCTTCAACTGATGGTAACCCGAGCGAAGATCGATCTTAGAGAATACTTTAGACCCCTGTAACTGATCAAATAGATCCTCGATCCTCGGCAATGGATACTTTAACTGTCACGCCCCAAACCCAGAATTCGAGGTAAGGCACACGTGACAGCCGCCGCATGCCCATAGGGTCGCCCCCCACAAGCATGCAAGGCTCCTTTACAACAACTATTCTCAACAATCAGAGTAACTAATAAATGCGGAAATTTTAGTCTCCAATAGAGTTCAAATGAAATACAAATATAGATTAGGATTATAAGTCTAAATCCAAACAATTCTTATTAGACGACAATCACCTTAATAACGTAACAAAAGTCTCTAACTCGAATAATGAAAGAAAGCAAGAAATTTCCTAAGCTCCAATCCAAGTGCCTGATCTCAGCAAGTCTACTATCGCTCCTCTATATCTGAAAATTGTTAAACCACATAATGAGCTAACAGCCCAGCCGGTTTTCCAAATCCAAGCCAGCTAATAGGAAAACGAAAACAAAGCTGGTGCGGAAAAGAAGTAACATGCCATAAAATTCTGTCTGCAAATAGTACAGACTCCCATTAATTTTTGTATGTAACATGCAAATATAACTTATATATTTATAAATCATATTAAATGAATGATTTAAGTGACTGTGTTCATGATTTTGGCCCAAAGTTTGGGGTAAGGGCTATTAATTGGACGCCTAGGATCAATCAGAGGAGGGACCCACAAGAGGAAATATCCTTCATTAGATCTTACCCTTCGCCACTTCTGTAATGCAATGCTAACATACTCATTGTTACGTATAGGCCCCTACCTCCTGTATTTTTTTAAAGCCTTATGATGATCTCTAATCGCCTGATACACTATCAATCAAACGAAATATTTTTGGTGGGAGAAAGCAGAAAACTTCCAATGAGCAAAAATACACATTGGACCATTACAGGAGACCCATAATAGCATTTATCAGATGGACAGTTTGGATCACCTGAATGTAGGACCCACTATGCAATAGGAGGTATTCCTACCAGATAGAGGCTTAGGATCAAAGAAAATATAAATACCCTAATAGTCTTAACTGCTGCTTTGTTTAGAATCTTGAATTGTCTCTCCACTTTCATGTATTCTTCTTTAGATAGACTACTTGTTGCTCCTTCAAATCCATAGCTAATAAGAAGAAGAGACAGTAGAATGGAATCCCATCTAACTAAGAAAGCAAGGACCTCCCATAAGCCTATGAAGTAGCTCCTTTTTATAGATATGATAACCCAAAATGTCCCCCATAGGAACTGTCCAATACGATGTGGCTCACATGCCCCCTTTTTTTTTTTGTTATGCAAGCAATATTTCTATCAAGGAATTATTGACCTGTCGTTTTCCTTTTTTTGAATATATAGATGCTACCTTATTCTCTACTAGCTGAAAATCTATAGGAGGAAACCTACCAAGATTGCATCTTGAAATGATAGAGCTTCCTAATACATCCTACCCACTAGTGGAAGATTATTCAAAGCCAAATTTTTTTAACTTTAGTGGAGGTGTTATTTTCGGTCAATCTTATGGTGCTTTCCACCAAGATTGCATCTTGAAATGATAGAGTTTCCTAATACATCCTACCCACTAGTGGAAGATTATTCAAAGCTAATTTTAACTTTAGTGGAGGTGTTATTTTCGGTTAATCTTATGGTGCTTTCCACCAAGATTGCATCTTGAACTGATAGAGTTTTCTAATACATCCTACCCACTAGTGGAAGATTATCAAAGCCAATTATAAATTTTGATAAGGACAACTATCTAAAAAAAATTTATTACTTGGAACCGGGTATTACATCATACCCCCCTTAAAAGAATTTCGTCCTCGAATTTCACATACCTGGCACTTGAAAAAGCTGGGGGTACTTTTTCTGCATCTCCTCCTCAAGCTCCCAAGTTGCCTCTCGCTCAGAGTGATTTCTCCACTGAACCTTGACATAGGGAATGGTGCGTCTCCTAAGAACTTGGTCCTTCCGATCAACGATACGCACCGGGTGTTCCTCATATGACAAATCCTCTCTGAGTTGGAAAGGGGCCAATTCTACTATACGGTCCGGGTCCGGGACATACTTCCTCAGCATAGAGACATGGAAGACATTATGCACCCCAGCCAAACTGGGTGGTAATGCAAGGCGATAGGCAACTGTCCCGACCCTTTTAAGAATTTCGTATGGCCCAACATACTTCGGATTCAACTTTCCTCTAATGCCAAATCTGACCACTCCTTTAGTGGGAGACACCCTAAAGAAAACACGATCTCCAACCTCAAATTCAAGCTCACGCCTCCTGACATCAGCGTATCTCTTCTGCCTGCTTTGTGCTGCTCGGAGACGCTCTCTGATCAAATTTGAAACGCATTCCCGTATATAAGTATATCCCCTTTACCACCTAGGGTACGAGTATTATGTGTTAAGGACATCATACCCGTATATAAGTGTGCTGTAGTAAGTTTAAGATTTGAAAAAATATAATTTAATATCTATATATGCTGATCCTAAAACTGGACTGAAAGAACACTGTTTGTAAGATATAAATTTTGGACTAAAAAAGACACGATATTGTTCACAAAGTACCCTATTTTTAGAACATAAGTTAGAGAGAAACGACACTTTCTTAGAATAGAAAGGATACTAGTTTGGAAATAAAGGATATTCCTTGAATAGAAATTAATACTGTTTGATGACCCCAAATTAGACATTTTGGGACAAGAAAATTTTAAATATAACAATACCATATTCAACAGCCTTCTTAAGTTCCTTTACAATTATATCTATATTTTATGAGAAATATTAAATAGTAAATGTGCATGATAAATGAATAGTAAACGATAAAGAAATAAATATGATGCCCTTCATTATTGTCACAATGTATAAGATTTGGGCTTGGGCAACCATAATTTCCTGATGCAGCTTAGGAGTTTTTAAGATTTGTGTGCCAGCCAGCCTTCCTATTGTGGAAAGATGGGCTGTTAGATTGTTTTTCTTTTTCCGAAGGATGGATTGTCACAACATATTTTTATGTTGTTAACAGGTGTAAAATAAGGGTGATGATTTTTTCCCCCCTAGGATTATGCACTCCCCTTTTTATGTGATTTTTTCACTCTAGAATTATGCACTCCACTCTTTATGTGATTTGATAAAATCTGCTACAATTTGAGGGGTGAAAAATCCTACTTGGGGTGAAAAAATCATCTCCCTAAAATAATAGTAAATTATTTTGCTAAATCATTTGTTTTGGATAAGATTAATCATCTTCGTATAATTTTTATAGTTTGTGTATAGGTGTGAAAGATCTGGAATTCATATTTAGGGCCTTCTCTTTATTCACCTTATGGTTCGGGCTTGAAACAACTTCGTATACCCACCCTTTACAACAAATTCGGAAGGCTCCATATGCAATAAAAGGAAGCGCCATGTACGTGAATGTGGTTTCTTAGATATTAGGTAATGTCCGCCTATAGATATAGAAGGAAATACCCACTCTTATAACAAATTATTTCTTGTTTTCTTATAGGCTTAGTCCCTACCTTTGTTGTGGATTGTGAGCTAAGCAACCTGATGTTTTGGAAGCTACAAATGTTGTAAAGAGCATCATTACCTTCATGGGAAGTGATATATGCACCCTTTTGATTGCTTGGGCCACCCACCAGCACTGTACGTGGCCACCCCCCCTCTGCAGTCATTCATACATAGTTGTTGGGTGTCCCAAGTAATCAAAAGGGGTGGATATATCACTTCCCTTTACTTTGTATATCTTTAGAAATTGCAGACATATGAAGTATGCTGATCGATGATCGATCGTCTTTTTCCACTTGGGGATCTTTAAGCTCAAAATGGAAAGAGCGCTCAAATTATGTTTGGGAGGGTGGTGGTTCGAATCCACCAAGATCCAGTGTCATTTTACTATTCGTGTGTGACTCAGAATATTATAATAACAACTGATGTCAATGGTCCTTCACATGTACTTTTCTAAGTTAAGTTACAAACATCTGTGACTGGTTCTTGTTGAAGAAGTGGCAGGTTAGATGTTTCATATGAACATTTTTTTATTGGGCAAGCTGGGGTTAGGCGGACCCAGACCAGAATTCATTAATAAGAGAAGATTACAAGCCATAGTACAAAGTGCCAGAGGCATCATCTGAAATGATAAAGGCAAGGAGAGGAGGGATCATTGAAATTGGGATCCTATATCCCCTTTACAGGGACAATGATGCTGGAGAGGTGGTATCATTGAAATTGGGATCCTATATCCCCTTTACAGGGACAATGATGCTTTGACAAAAAATCAGCAGCCCTGTTGGCTTCTCTCCAAATGTGAGAGTTGGACCCGTGAAAGAAAGTAGAAAGTAATCTTTTTATTTTTTGAAATTGAGAAAGTAATCTTTGTATATCATGAAGAAGTGGGGTTTTTGTCCATGGACATTTTGTCTCTTCCTTGATAATCTGCAATGCTAGGAGAGAATCAGTTTCAATCCAAATATTGTGGATCTTGGAGTCTTTGGCCAATGAGATGCCATGAGCAATGGCTGCAAGCTCAAGTTCAGCAATGGTACCAGGAGTCAAGGTTTTGGGATTGATGTGGAGGGGATTTAGTGCGCGGGTCTGGGTTGAAATGGCAGATGTGGTGGGTGTAGATGGCTTGAAACGGCGGTGATGGGGTCTCACGTTTGTTGATCTCCTCGCTCTCAAGTGTCTTGGATCATTCGCTTTGATACTAGAGAGAGAGAGAGAGAGAGGAGAGAGGAGAGAGAGAGGGGTTTGGGTGTAGGGTTCAAGGTGGGAGAAGGGGTGGAAAAAAAAATGTAGGTGGGTTTTAGGGTTTTGAGATTGATGTGGAGGGGATGGAGATGAGCGGATCTGTTAGCCAAGTGGAGGAGATTAATGCGATGACAGTGCCTAGATGGAGGAAAGGAAAAAAATGTTTAGGGTTTGGGTTTAGTGGTTAAGAAAATTTGTTGTCAAACAATAGGTGGAGGATAATAGAGGGGTGTTTATGGGTTAAGTGTCAAACATTAGGTGAAGAGGCTGATAGTGGGGTTTATGTGTTGAAATGGTGAAGCAATGAACTGCTTCTCATCGATGGATGTAGATGGCCTGAAATGGCGATGGGTGATGGGGTCTCACGTCCATTGATCTCCTTGCTGTGAAGTGTCTTGGATCCTTCGCTCTGATACCAGGCTGATGTAGGCCAGGGAAGAGAAATAGAAGAAGAGATGATAAGGCTTCGTTTGGTTGCACAAAATCTCGGTGGCCGTCGGAATTTGGCTTGAATTTGGCATGCCATTTCATGTTTGGTTGCCAAAATAGCATTGGACTCCCTTGAATGTCTCCCATGTAATAATTACGTATCTGCTGATGTGGATTCCTTGCCCCCTCTAAGTAAGTCCTTTCAAAAAACTGGGACTTAGGTAAAGATTTAGTTGATGAACTTATTGATTACAACACAGTATAGTCAATGAAACAGAGAATGAAAGAATGAGTTTTCTTCTTTTTCTCTAAATAATTTTAAGTAAAATAAGGAAGGAAACAATAAAATTCCTTACTCGAGACAATGGTAATTATATGTAAAATATTTTAGGAATCTTTCTTGTTGAATAGAACAAATTCACTACCTACAGAACTGCCCTGAAATAGAAGAAAATCTAATGTATTGATTCTTAATACATGTAATCCGAAAAGATGAGAAAGCTCTTATAAAATTCCTGAGAAAAAAAGCACCAAAAGGCTTCAAAGTTTTCAATAAACAGTCAAAATATCAATCAACCAATAGACATTCTTATGTGAATCAACATACCTATGTCCAAAGAATGATAGAATAACTAAGCTGTAGCAGGCAACATATTAGATGCTCAATTGTGCATTCTTGATAGAGTTTTAGTGTTGTGGATTTTCTTACACTTGCGATGAGATATTAACAAAGAGTAACAACCAGAATTTTATTGTTTGAATGGTTACATAGCCAAAAATTATTATCCTAATTTTACGTGTTTTCTTGTTGAGAAACTTTAGTTGGGGTTTCTTTCCGGTGATTTCTTTATGTATATTTTGTGCGTGTTTGGCGTACAGTTTAAAACACCGTTTGGCGTTTGAAACACCGTTTTGGGGCCAAACGGCCGTTTGGGAGTGTTTGGGTGCGCAGCTACCGTTTGAAACGCCGTTTGAAATACCGTTTTGAAACCCTCAAAACGGCGTTTTGCAAACGGAGGGGGGGAGGTCTGTTTGCAAAACACCGTTTTGAACGGAGTTTTTGGGCTACGGGTTTTTACATGTTTGCCTCTCACCAAAACCCTTTTTTACGTATATGCGTGCGATTTTATGCGTTACGTCAAATATAAAAAAAGTTGGGATGTTAATATCATTCTTGATCACACAAATTTGTTAAATTGTTAATATTTAATTCAAAACAAGAGGCTGCTGATATCATTATATGATCTCTTAATTTTGATTTTTTAAAGACAAAAGAATTAAAAGAAACCACAGTTTCTTACTTTCTTCATCTACTTTGCAAAGTTGCAAACCCTCTCACGCCTCATTGCCTCAGCGCCTCCACTCGTCCGTCAAATCCGGCCGTTGAGAAGAAGAAGGAGAAGAACCCCAAAGGTATAGTCTTTTTTTTTTGGCAATGATGTTAAATTTTAATAGTGTTTGAATGAGATCCTAATGACCTTTTAATATTGGGCCTAATGAGAGAGTAGTTGAGTTACATTGAAGCCAACCAAACATTGAAGCCAACCAAACAATGCCCTTTTCGTTTTCCTATTAGATGGCTTGGATTTGGATAACCGGCTGGGCTGTTAGCTCATTATGTGGTTTAACAATTTTCAGATACAGAGGAGCGACAGTAGACTTGCTGAGATTAGACACTTGGATTGGAGCTTAGGAAATTTCTTGCTTTCTTTCATTATTCGAGTTAGAGACTTTTGTTACTTTATTAAAGTGATTGTCGTCTCATAAGAATTGTTTGGATTTAGACTTATGGACCTATCTATGTATTTCATTTGAGCTTTAATTGAGACTAAAATTTCCGCATTTATTAATCGATCTGAATATCGAGAATAGTTGGTTGTGAGGAAGCCTTATGCTTGTGGGGGTGACCCTATGGGCGTGCGGCGGCTGTTACGTGCGCCTTACCTCGAATTATGGGTTCGGGGCGTGACAGTCTGTCCATGGATTTTGTCATGGGATTGCCAAGATCTAAGCGTGGATTTGATAGCATCTGGGTTATAGTAGATCGTCTTACCAAGTCGGATCATAAATTTGGGCCTTTATTTTCCCCTCGATTATCTTAGATCGAATGATCTACGAATCAAGGGTCCTTGTTTTAGTATGTAGATTTATATTATGATAGAAAGCTTTCATTGAAAATTTTATTCCCATGAAAATAATTTTGTGGAATGAAATAAATGTGGAAAATAGTAGTGCATATGTTTTCCCCATGATTTGGTGGGTACACCTAAATATTGTAGTAGATGTGGCAATCATGTTTTCCCCATGATTTGGTGGGTACACCTAAATATTGTAGTGGATGTGGCAATCATATTTTTCCCATGATTTGGTGGGTACACCTAAACATTGTAGTAGATGTGGCAATCATGTGTTTTGGTGGGTACACCTAAATATTGTACACCTAAATATTGTAGTAGATGTGGCAATCATGTTTTCCCCATGATTTGGTGGGTACACCTAAACATTGCATGTTTTTCCCATGATTTGGTGGGTACACTTAAATATTGTAGTAGATGTGGCAATCTTTCAAAGATTCTAATGAATATAGGAAGGACTCATTAAATAGATTAAATTGCTTAAGAAGGAGAGGAGAGTGTGCTCATTTCTTTTCTCCATTGCAAAGAAAAAGTGAGAAATAGAAGAAGGAGAGGAGAAGTGAAGAAGGTGGGTGATCCAACCGTTACAACTTCAATCCGCTCCAAGTAAGTACCCTCTTTGCTTAACCAAAGAAATTCTGAGAACTTTAAATTAATGGATCATACTGTTGTACGCTTTGATCAAGATTTAAAACGTAAATCTAGAATTTTATAGATTTACGACTATAGGTTTTATTGAAGAAAAATAATAGGATATTATCTTTAAAACTGAAAACTAAAATTTCAGCAACTTATAAACCCTTTTAAAACTGAAATTTCAGCAACTTATAAACCCTTTTAAAACTGAAATTTCAGCATCTATGAACCCTTTTAAAACAGAAATTTCAGCATCTATGAACCCTTTTAAAACAGAAATTTCAGCATCTATAAACCCTTTTAAAACAGAAATTTCAGCATCTATGAACCCTTTTAAAACAGAAATTTCAGCACCTTTATGAACCATTTTAAAACTGAAATTTCAGCACCTTTATGAACCCTTTTAAAACAAAAATTTCAGCACCTTCATGAATCCTTTTAAAACTGAAATTTCAGCACACCTTTATGAACTCATTGAATCTGAAATTTAACTCATTGAATTTGAAATTTCAGCAATGACTTGAACCTATAAATTCTAAATTTTAAACGGGAACGAGCATCCCCGAGAAAACGTCTATCTAAGCATGCATGACCCGGGGATGGGCAAAAGAAAATAGACATCCAAATCCTAACTCACCGCATCTACTCCTAACCCATCACATCTAGGAAAGCAGTAACATCCGCATGCACAGCTACAGCTAAACAAGCAATATCAGATATGGTAAGCAGAAAAGCAGTAAATAGCCACAGCTAAGCATGTGAAACTAAGCGCACAAATAATAAGCAAGCTGAAAGTAAACACACAAGGAATCAAAGACAAACACACGATAAACAAAAGATGCGAGGAAAGAAATGAATCGATAAATCGACGGTACATGAAGACCGAGAATGCCAGGGAAAATAAAAGGGAGCGTACGATAGGCTCAGGGAGCGATTCTAATGAATCAAACTCAAAAATCCTGATCCGCTGAAGATCGGATAGGTCTCACGATCGTCATAGCCTATCGTTGGGCTCAGCGAGGACAATCCCTGCGAAGGGCCACGCTACGTCGTCGCCCGTCCCAAAACACGATAAAAAAGTCGGAAAACCGATAAAACCGGCAAATCACGATAAAAATCGGAAATGAAATGAAAAGAAGGCTCCGAGTGACCTTGCAATCACCATCCTTGCCCATTTTGATTTTTTGTATTTTTGGGAAAAGCTTGAAAGATATTTTTGGATACTGAAATGATTTTTTTGAAGGGTTTAAATGATTTTATTGAAAGGTTTGACTGAACTTGGGTGGACGAAAAGATGAGAAATATTTGTAAAAATGGTGAAGTGACGGAAATTGTGGGAATTGTGAGAAATATTTACAAAAATGGTGACTGCACTCAGGATGCCAGCAGCACGCCTGAGCTGCCTACGTACCCCTCAGCTAGGGATCAAGCCATCCGTAGTTCGGACGGAAAGGTGAGAAGTGGTGATAAAAAGAGTGAAAGTGAAAATGGTGGCTTGGCCGTAAGCTGCAGAGGGTGGCTCGAATGGGTTTGGGTGGTGATGGCCGTAAGTTGCAGAGAGTGGCTCGAATGGGTTTGGGTGGTGATGGCCGGCCGGTGGGAGTTGTAGATGGCTGGCCGGACGGTGAAGAAGGTGGTGGCAATCGGTGATGAAGGTGGTGGGGGTGCAGTGGCTGCCAGATGGGGTTTTGATTTGGGTGATAGTGGCTGGTGGTGGTGGAGAAGCTTGGTGGTGGCAAAAAATGGGTTTCGATTTTGGGTTTTGAATAAGGGTTTTGGGTAGAGATGGGTTTCGATTTTGAAGGTGAAGGTTGGAGGAGACGAGGGTGGGAGAGGGTTTTCGAATGGGTTTGGGGTGGTCAGTGGCGGCTGGTGGTGGAGGATGGTGGAAAAATTGGGTTTCGGTTTTGGGTTTGGGGTAGAGATGGTGGCTGTCGGTGGAGGTTGCAGAAAGAGGGAAAGATGGAGGAGGAGGTGGCGGCTGTGGGTGGCTGATGGTGGTGGAGATGAAGGTAGAAGACGGTGGTGGTGGCGCCGGATTTTCGAAATGCAGAAATGGTGAAAAAAAATGGGTTTCGGTTTTGATGGGTTTAGGTTTGCAGAGGGTTGTGGGTTTGGGAGTTGCAGAGGTGAGGGAGGTGGGAGTTGGCCGGAGTAGGGAGGAGGTTGCGGCTGTGGAGGTGATTCGGCCGGAATCCGGCAATGTCGCCGGAGAAGGAGGAATGGCCGGAGGTTGTGGGAAGAGGGTTCCGCTGAGGTGGAGGTGGCTAGCAATGGTGGTGCGGGTGATGGCGGTTGATGGAATGGCCGGTGGAGGAAGAAATGGTGGTTGGAACGGAGGGGTTCTGGTGGTGGAGGAAATGGGCTGGCCGGTGGGAAGGTGGTGGCTGGGCTCCCTCTCCCTTTTTTCTTTTTTTCTCCGCTGTTTTTCCCTCCCTCTGGTCCTTTTTTTTTCTCTGATTTTTTTCTTGCTGGTTCCTCCCTTCTCTGGTTTTTTTTCTCTTGTTTTTTTCTCTTCTTGCGAGAGAACCGAGCTGGAGTGGGGAGACTCATCATGAGTCATCATGAGGGGGAGAGAAAAATGAGAGTGGTTGTCCCCCTCTTGTCCCCCCAATTCCCTTGATTTTTTTAAAAAAATCAAAAATAATCATCACAAATGGCATCGGATGCCATTCATGTCCGTGCCCTTGATTTTTTTTAAAAAATTAAAAATAATCATCACAAATGGCATCGGATGCCATTCATGTCCGTTTTAAATTGAAAGAAAATGATGTTTTCCTTATTGTTTCTTTGAATACGAGCGGGTCCCACATCAGCGGGCTCCACACCAGCGGGTCCCACAAAAGCGGGTCCCACACAAGCGGGCCCCACATTCTCTTTTGCTCGGATTAATTCCATTCATTTTCCGCCTGACCTCGGGATTTTATTCGAATATGCGGGTTTAGGGCCTTGTCAAAATGGGGTGTCTACAGATGCCCCTCTTTGGCAGAGGGCACTTGTCGCACGAATGTCAAAGCCAAAAGGACAACACATTTTGACCTGCCCCGAAAACTTGGTTAAAGAAGGAAAACGTAAAGAAAATGATTTTGTAAAGATTGAATTCTTGAAGGGTCCGATGTCACAAGGGTCTTACTCAGAGTGGATGCCTCAGGGGACTTTGGAAAGAATGCTTCAGGATTGTGGATGCCGTGCGAGAATGGGCTTAGATGCCGTATGAGACGGGCTTAGATGCTTCAGGGGACTTTGGAAAGAATGCTTCAGGATGGCGGATGGCGGATGCCGTGCAAAAACGGGCTTAAATGCTGTACGAGAACGGGCTTAGATGCCGTAGGAGACGGGGCAGCTCCGGCGCATAGCTAGGAAATAGATACAACGGCTCCATCTGGTGCGCGTCATATCTATTCCCTGAGGCCAATAAGGAAAATAATGAAAGAAATAAAGAATATGACAATGCATGATGTGCAGTGTGTGAATCCCTTGTTTTATTTACGCACCTACTTGGTGCCCCTGGATTCTAACGGAAAAGGTTCCCATTTAAAACGATTTTAATCCAAATTTCTTCAAAATTAGTAAAAATGACATTTTTACAGAGTTAGGCAATGTTCCAAGAATTCCCCAGCAGAGTCGCCAGTCTGTGGACCCGCGATCCGAGACGGGGCTGGGGGACGTGCCCCCACGCGAGTCTCAGGATCATCCACGTGAAGGAGAGCTCCGCCAAGGAACTCTCGAAAGAGTGCCCCTCACAGCATGAGCGGCGATGTGAAGTGAGATACCTCTCGATTCGGGGACCAGTCCGGATTCGAGACGCACCTCGAATAAGGAAAGAGTCGCCATCCAAGGAAGTGGGCCCTGGATCCCATGATGTGCTCTGTCACAACGGATAACCAACGGATAACCAGAGACGGTGGTGGTGGCGTTCTCGCACGGCATCCGCCATCCTGAAGCATTCTTTCCAAAGTCCCCTGAGGCATCCACTCTGAGTAAGACCCTTGTGACATCGGACCCTTCAAGAATTCAATCTTTACAAAATCATTTTCTTTACGTTTTCCTGTTTTAACCAAGTTTTCGGGGCAGGTCAAAATGTGTTGTCCTTTTGGCTTTGACATTCGTGCGACAAGCGCCCTCTGCCAAAGAGGGGCATCTGTAGACACCCCATTTTGACAAGGCCCTAAACCCGCATATTCGAATAAAATCCCGAGGTCAGGCGGAAAATGAATGGAATTAATCCGAGCAAAAGAGAATGTGGGGCCCGCTTGTGTGGGACCCGCTTTTGTGGGACCCGCTGGTGTGGGACCCGTTTGTGTGGAGCCCGCTGATGTGGGACCCGCTCGTATTCAAAGAAACAATAAGGAAAACATCATTTTCTTTCAATCATTTTCTTTCAATTTAAAACGGACATGAATGGCATCCGATGCCATTTGTGATGACTATTTTTGATTTTTTAAAAAAAATCAAGGGAATTGGGGGAGAAGAGGGGGACAACCACTCTCATTTTTCTCTCCCCCTCATGATGACTCATGATGAGTCTCCCCACTCCAGCTCGGTTCTCTCGCAAGAAGAGAAAAAAACAAGAGAAAAAAAAGCAGAGAAGGGAGGAACCAGCAAGAAAAAAACCAGAGAAAAAAAAAGGACCAGAGGGAGGGAAAAACAGCGGAGAAAAAAAGAAAAAAGGGAGAAGGAGCCCAGCCACCACCTTCCCACCGGCCAGCCCATTTCCTCCACCACCAGAACCCCTCCGTTCCAACCACCATTTCTTCCTCCACCGGCCATTCCATCAACCGCCATCACCCGCACCACCATTGCTAGCCACCTCCACCTCAGCGGAACCCTCTTCCCACAACCTCCGGCCATTCCTACTTCTCCGGCGACATTGCCGGATTCCGGCCGAATCACCTCCACAGCCGCAACCTCCTCCCTACTCCGGCCAACTCCCACCTCCCTCACCTCTGTAACTCCCAAACCCACAACCCTCTGCAAACCTAAACCCATCAAAACCGAAACTCATTTTTTTTCACCATTTCTGCATTTCGAAAATCCGGCGCCACCACCACCGTCTTCTACCTTCATCTCCACCACCATCAGCCACCCACAGCCGCCACCTCATCCTCCATCTTTCCCTCTTTCTGCAACCTCCACCGACAGCCACCATCTCTACCCCAAACCCAAAACCGAAACCCAATTTTTCCACCATCCTCCACCACCAGCCGCCACTGACCACCCCAAACCCATTCGAAAACCCTCTCCCACCCTCGTCTCCTCCAACCTTCACCTTCAAAATCGAAACCCATCTCTACCCAAAATCGAAACCCATTTTTCGCCACCACCAAGCTTCTCCACCACCACCTGCCACTATCACCCAAATCAAAACCCCATCTGGCAGCCACTGCACCCCCACCACCTTCTTCATCGATTGCCACCACCTTCTTCACCGTCCGGCCAGCCATCTACAACTCCCACCGGCCGGCCATCACCACCCAAACCCATTCGAGCCACTCTCTGCAACTTACGGCCATCACCACCCAAACCCATTCGAGCCACCCTCTGCAGCTTACGGCCAAGCCACCATTTTCATATGTATACCTTTTGAATCTGAAACTTCAACACTAATTGAACCCACTTGAAAATACATTATCGTAATAATGAGAATTATCATTGAATGAAATAATTGACACCCCAAAACCTCTGTAAGCTAGATATAGTAAAATGGTGTGAATCAAGTGTGATCGGGTGTTGGTCTCACTTTCAGGTTGAGCGATCCTCTATCCTTATTTAGGACTTGGGTTCTCTCATCCGGCAGAAGTGTAAGGCAAGTGACAGTGGACTATTCTTGTATATCTCTCAATAAGGGCTTGTTATTGTTAGATTGATATTCTAATTATATTCCTATCTCAAACAGTTATTTTAGTTAAATTATCATGATAATTTCTTTGATTTTAGATCTCAACCGCTATGTAGATTTGCATGATGTAGTTTAAAAAAAAATGGATTACTTTATGCTTTGCCATGAGCATGTAGATGGGGGTATAAGGGGGGCCGTTGTGTCGTCATTGGACCAAATTGGTCAAAAGTCAACACGATCAGTGTGCGCAGCCTTGTGTTGATAATCTTACCGAAGGGAAATAATCCCTAAGCCGGCTTGACATGATGTCTCTCATCCGTAATCAAAAGTCCAAAACTGCCACTACCTTTAGACGGGGGTAGTGGATAAGTCGTGAGGCAGGGTACCTGGACGGAAATAAATGAAAGAAAAAGAAAAAATGGGAAATGCCAGATGAGCTCGTGGTGTAGCCGTCGCATGTCATTTATAGAGTTTATACATTAAAGATGTGTGTTTCTTTAATTATTGTCGGTTATGATTTATATTATTTCTATTATTTCTTTATAGTTTCATATTTTGTTTAATAGCATATTCTTCATGGGATCTTCTACATTACCTCTCACCATTATTGTTTGATGTAAATCATAACCGACAATAATTAAAGGAACACACATCTTTAATGAATAAACTCTATAAATGACATGCGACGAGTACACCCCGGGCTCATCTGGCATTTTCCCTTTTTTCTTGTTCTTTTATTTATTTCCGTCTAGGTACCCTGCCTCACGACTTATCCACTACCCCCGTCCAAAGGTAGTGGCGGTTTTGGACTTTTGATTACGGATGACAGACATCATGTCAAGCTGCCTTAGGGATTATTTCCCTTCGGTAAGATTATCAACACAAGGCTGCGCACACTGATCGTGTTGACTTTTGACCATTTTGGTCCAAGGACGACACAACGGCCTCCCTTATACCCCCATCTACATGCTCATGACAAAGCATAAAGTAATCCATTTTTTTTTTAAACTATATCATGCAAATCTACATAGCGGTTGAGATCTAAAATCAAAGGAATTATCATGATAATTTAACTAAAATAACTGTTTGAGATAGGAATATAACTAGAATATCAATCTAACATTAACAAGCCCATATCGAGAGATATACTAGAATAGTCCACTGTCACTTGCCTTACACTTCTGCCGGATGAGAGAACCCAAGTCCTAAATAAGGATAGAGGATCGCTCAACCTGAAAGTGAGACCAACACTTGATTCACACCATTTTACTATATCTAGCTTACAGAGGTTTTGGGGTGTCAATTATTTCTTTCAATGATAATTCTCATTATTACGATAATGTATTTTCAAGTAGGTTCAATTAGTGTTGAAGTTTCAGATTCAAAAGGTATACATATAGTTTAAAATTTAGAATTTATAGGTTTAAGTCATTGCTGAAATTTCAGATTCAATGAGTTAAATTTCAGATTTAAAGAGTTCATAAAGGTGCTGAAATTTTTGTTTTAAAAGTGTTCATAAAGGTGCTGAAATTTCAGTTTTAAAATGGTTCATAAAGGTGCTGAAATTTCAGTTTTAAAATGGTTCATAAGTGCTGAAATTTCTGTTTTAAAAGGGTTCATAGATGCTGAAATTTCAGTTTTAAAAGGGTTTATAAGTTGCTGAAATTTCAGTTTTCAGTTTTAAAGATAATATCCTATTATTTTTCTTCAATAAAACCTATAGTCGTAAATCTATAAAATTCTAGATTTACGTTTTAAATCTTGATCAAAGCGTACAACACTATGATCCATTAATTTAAAGTTCTCAGAATTTCTTAGGTTAAGCGAAGAGGGTACTTATTTGGAGCGAATTGAAGTTGGAAGGGTTAGATCACCCACCTTCTTCACTTCTCCTCCTCTCCTTCTTCTATTTCTCACTTTTTCTTTGCAAGGGAGAAAAGAAATGAGCGCACTCTCCTCTCATTCTTAAGCAATTTAATCTATTTAATGAGTCCTTCCTATATATTAGGATCTTTGAAAGATTGCCACATCTACTACAATTTTTAGGGGTACCCACTAAATCATGGGGAAAACATGATTGCCACATCTACTACAATATTTAGGTGTACTTACCAAATCATGGGGAAAACATGATTGACACATCTACTACAATGTTTAGGTGTACCCACCAAATCATGGGGAAAACATGATTGCCACATCTACTACAATATTTAGGTGTACCCACCAGAAAACATGATTGCCACATCTACTACAATGTTTAGGTGTACCCACCAAATCATGGGGAAAACATGATTGCCACATCTACTACAATATTTAGGTGTACCCACCAAATCATGGGAAAAACATATGCACTACTATTTTTCACATTTATTTCATTCCACAAAATTATTTTCATGGGAAAATTTTTTTCAAGAAAAGCTTTCTATCATAATATAAATCTACATACTAAAACAAGGACCCTTGATTCGTAGATCATTCGATCTAAGATAATCGAGGGGAAAATAAAGGCCCAAATTTATGATCCGACATCGATCCAAGATGGATTGATGATCTAGGCCATTGATTGGAACAATAAGGATTAAAAATTTGGATTTTACAAAAATCACGAGGGAGATTGAAAATGGTGGTCTTTACATTCTACCCCCCTTTAAAGGAATTTCGTCCCCGAAATTCAACTTCCACAAGTATAGATTCAAAATCCTAGAGGTAAAGGCTGGAAAAATTCATTTATCTACAAGCATAACTTGCAAAAGACAAATCAATCTACTCCTTTTCGCCGTCATGGATTGCTCCAATGTTCAGAGGATTCGTCTTGCCTCCTTCTTGCTGAAAGATGACGCTGGTGTATGGTGGAGATCGGTTGAGCAAAGCTATCCTGCAACGAAGGATGAGTCATGGGCACAATTCAATGTGCGATTTAACAATCAGTATTTCCCAGTTCATGTGAAGAACTCATTGGCATCTCAGTTTGCGTCGTTGAGTCAGGGAGCATTGACTGTGGCCCAATATGGGGCCAAATTTAGACAATTGTTGAGGTATGCACCCGGGTGCGCCGCTACCGAGGAGGACAAGGTAAGGAAATTTATTGATGGTCTTCGCCCTTCTATCATGGCGGACATCATCAATCTGAGACCTCAGACTTTGGCAGAAGCCTGTGAGATGGCTGAAGTTGCAGAGCGTAGTGAAAAGCTAGTACAGGCAGTGTTTAAAAACGCGTTGACTCGGCTCGGAACTCGGCCGAGTCGACGCGGATTGGTGGTGACCGCGTCATTGAGCCATGGACTCGACGAGTCCATGCCATCTCGGTCGAGTTCAAGCCGAGTCAAACACAAATCCAGCTTTTTCCAAGAAAAAAAAACGAGGAGATAATATATCACTTTCTCTTAATTATCAAGGTAAGTGTGTTGCATGCCTACACATAGTAGACTAAGCTCGAGGCATAAAGGTGACTACGTGATAGCTATTCCATCATGAAGTATGTGTTGTCAACATCATAACAGTTTTGTCTTAAAGCTTGCATCCCTGTTCGCTTTCTCACTCTCACCTGTCATTTTGATAATGCTGCCACAAGTATTATTTTGCAGGGGGTATGATTTGATGGGTCATCAAATGGACGGTTTGGATCTTGGGATCATCCTACAGTGTGTGTAGTTGCATAGTCTAGAGTTTTTTCATAAAGTGCAGCACTGCCCATGCCATAGGATAATCCAAACCGTCCATTTGATGCATCACATATAGTCCAGAATTTTTCCAAAAAGTGGTGTAATGCCCATACTTTAGGATGATCCAAACCGTCCATTTGATCCGCCACATCTTGTATTTTTTCATTTATATTTTATAAAAAATTATAACTAAGCCGCGTCGACCGCGTTCTTGGCCGTGTCCGCGTCGAGTCGACTAGGTTTTTCTTCGGCCGCATTCCGCGTCGTATCCGCATTTTTAAACACTGAGTACAGGCAATGCGAGTTTAGTTTTCTACAAATAGAAACCAGATGCCTCCCCCTAAGAAGCAGAGGACAGATAGTGGTATTCAATCTAGAGCAGTGTGCCCTCTTTGTGAAAAAGCTCATAGTGGTCAGTGCTGGAGGACCATGAATGTTTGTTTTAATTGCGGATCTGGTCCTGAAAGCTGTCTTGGGCACATCTTCTGGCTTGATCTTCAACTGATGGTAACCCGAGCGAAGATCGATCTTAGAGAATACTTTAGACCCCTATAACTGATCAAATAGATCCTCGATCCTCGGCAATGGATACTTTAACTGTCACGCCCCAAACCCAGAATTCGAGGTAAGGCGCACGTGACAGCCGCCGCATGCCCATAGGGTCGCCCCCCACAAGCATGCAAGGCTCCTTTACAACAACTATTCTCAACAATCAGAGTAACTAATAAATGCGGAAATTTTAGTCTCCAATAGAGTTCAAATGAAATACAAATATAGATTAGGATTATAAGTCTAAATCCAAACAATTCTTATTAGACGACAATCACCTTAATAACGTAACAAAAGTCTCTAACTCGAATAATGAAAGAAAGCAAGAAATTTCCTAAGCTCCAATCCAAGTGCCTGATCTCAGCAAGTCTACTATCGCTCCTCTGTATCTGAAAATTGTTAAACCACATAATGAGCTAACAGCCCAGCCGGTTTTCCAAATCCAAGCCAGCTAATAGGAAAACGAAAACAAAGCTGGTGCGGAAAAGAAGTAACATGCCATAAAATTTAGGCAATGCAGAAATTGATAAGAATCAAGAAAGATCATTTCTACATAAGCTATATAAGAAAAATACATGTTTTTACAAAAACAGTTCCAACCACTCGATTATGCAGTTTTCCACTTTGAAATCAATGACAAAGAATATATATTTTCAAACACTTGATTTTTGCATTTTTCCACTTGGAAATTAAATACTTAACAGTCTTCTCTGTGGCCAATTTCCAACCTTATTGGCAAGTAGCGTAACCCAAGGCGAACACTCGTTCGCAGGACTCACAGGTCCAAAAGCGCGCAATGTAATATTATCAATAGCCAGAGGACTCCCTACTGGCCGCCCGAGATCAACCTTACGGGTAGATAAAAATTGACCGGTCTACGTGATCACGTCCAGTGTACTGACCCACTAGCAGGTTGGGCACTTGATCCCCAGATCAACCTTACTAGCGGAATCCATTCCTTACCAAGACTGTATACAAATAAAGAGAGAAGCAATTTAATGTTTGCAATACCGTGCCATAAATTTTGTAGACGTTTTAAAACCATTGGGGGCTCCCCCGTTCCAAACCATTGAAACCATATCATATATAAAATGCTTTTCAATAGTGTTTCATGAACTTGAGTTTCCAAAATCATGTTAGTCACAAAGCCCTTTTGTATAGATAAGGAAGCATGTTAAGACTAAAACATTTCATGGATAATGACAATTCAATCATTTGGAATGACATGCTAAAAGAAAACAGTGAGAAACCTTTTCAAAACAGGTTCCATAAAATGAACTGTAATAAAAGCTTGCAACAAATCTAAGTATATGAAATATACGTAATACACTGATATAGGGTATGATCACCTACCTTAAGCGCTACTCTAAGAATTTCCTTTAGCGAAGCACCAAACGTGTGGCTGTTATTTTGGTATCAACACAATCAAAGATTTGTCCAAATTCTGTCTGCAAATAGTACAGACTCCCATTAATTTTTGTATGTAACATGCAAATATAACTTATATATTTATAAATCATATTAAATGAATGATTTAAGTGACTGTGTTCATGATTTTGGCCCAAAGTTTGGGGTAAGGGCTATTAAATGGACGCCTAGGATCAATCAGAGGAGGGACCCACAAGAGGAAATATCCTTCATTAGATCTTACCCTCCGCCACTTCTGTAATGCAATGCTAACATACTCATTGTTACGTATAGGCCCCTACCTCCTGTATTTTTTTAAAGCCTTATGATGATCTCTAATCGCCTGATACACTATCAATCAAACGAAATATTTTTGGTGGGAGAAAGCAGAAAACTTCCAACGAGTAAAAATACACATTGGACCATTACAGCAGACCCATAATAGCGTTTATCAGATGGACGGTTTGGATCACCTGAATGTAGGACCCACTATGCAATAGGAGGTATTCCTACCAGATAGAGGCTTAGGATCAAAGAAAATATAAATACCCTAATAGTCTTAACTGCTGCTTTGTTTAGAATCTTGAATTGTCTCTCCACTTCCATGTATTCTTCTTTAGATAGACTACTTGTTGCTCCTTCAAATCCATAGCTAATAAGAACAAGAGACAGTAGAATGGAATCCCATCTAACTATGAAAGCAAGGACCTCCCATAAGCCTATGAAGTAGCTCCTTTTTATAGATATGATAACCCAAAATGTCCCCCATAGGAACTGTCCAATACGATGTGGCTCACATGCCCCTTTTTTTTTTTGTTATGCAAGCAATATTTCTATCAAGGAATTATTGACCTGTCGTTTTCCTTTTTTTGAATATATAGATGCTACCTTATTCTCTACTAGCTGAAAATCTATAGGAGGAAACCTACCAAGATAATCTATAGGAGGAAACCTACCAAGATTGCATCTTGAAATGATAGAGCTTCCTAATACATCCTACCCACTAGTGGAAGATTATTCAAAGCCAATTTTTTTTAACTTTAGTGGAGGTGTTATTTTCGGCTTGGAGAAGCAAGAAAGCTTACTGCCATAAATCCAAGCCCTTCTGGGCGGCCTGGAAGGGCAGAAATTGCGCTGGAGGTTTGTCCGTCTAGGCCTTCTGGGCGGCTCGGCCGGGCAGAATTTTGTCTTCTAGCGAACGCGTCATATCCTGTCCGGCTAAGCCTTCTGGGCGGCTCGGCCGGGCAGAATTTTGTCTTCTAGCGAACGCGTGATATCCTGTCCGGCTAAGCCTTCTGGGCGGCTCGGCCGGGCAGACTTTTGTCTTCTAGCGAACGCGTCATATCCTGTCCGGCTTAGGCTGTGGACGGCCAAGCCGGGCAGGTCTTTTGGCGTCTAGCGATTGCGCCATATCCTGTCCGGCTAAGGCGCTGGACGGCCGGGCCGGGCAGGTCTTTTGTCTTCTTCAGATGATCAGATTTTCTGCTCGGCCTGTGATGAGCTCATTTTCTGGTCGGCCTCTGATGAGCTCATTTTCTGGTCGGCCTGTGATGAGCTCATTTTCTGGTCGGCCTGTGATGACCTCATTTTCTGGTCGGCCTGAGATGACCTCATTTTCTGGTCGGCCTGTGATGACCTCATTTTCTGGTCGGCCCGAGATGACCAGGAAAAATATCCTGTCCGGCCATAGTATTGTGTACCGGAGTGAACCAAGCGGCTCAACCCCAGTTTAAGAACTTGGATTTCATTGTGGGTGGTTTTTGGCCCCCGTACTCTCCTGGCCGGTAGTTGGCTCACAGCCATTTAGAGGCGAACCGAGGTGAACCACCAATTCAGGATCCCATTTTTCTGAACTCGGATTTCAGGTGGTTTTACATGGGTGGTCCCTGGCCGGAATTGGGTTCCAAGCTATTTCGGGACGGACCGGATTGAACCATTGCTTGGATCCAAGTCTTCAGAACTTGGGCTTTATAAGGTGGTTTTTCACTTGGTGTCCTTGGCCGGAACTGGTCTCCAAGCCATTGCGGACGTGCCGGAGTGTACCACCACTGAGCTACAGAGGTCTAAGTCTGCAAACACTGCAAACACTTAGAGCTGAGCTGAGGAGGTCTAAGTCTGCAAACACTTAGACTGAGAGCTAAGTCTGCAAACACTTAGAATCTTCAAGGTTGGGTTTCCACTGGGGCGGGTCCTTGGTTGGAACTGATCTCCACACCGAATTGGACGCGCCGGAGTTGCACCACTGCCGTTCTCTAAGTCTGCAAACACTTAGGCTGAGAGCTAAGTCTGCAAACACTTAGGCTGAGAGCTAAGTCTGCAAACACTTAGAGTCTTTTGGCGTCTAGCGATTGCGCCATATCCTGTCCGGCTAAGGCTGTGGACGGCCATGCCGGGCAGGTCTTTTGTCGCTTAGCGATTGCGCCATATCCTGTCCGGCTAAGGCGTTGGACGGCCAGACCGGGCAGGTCTTTTGGCGCCTAGCGATTGCGCCATATCCTGTCCGGCTAAGGCTGTGGACGGCCAGGCCGGGCAGGTCTTTTGGCGCCTAGCGATTGCGCCATATCCTGTCCGGCTAAGGCTGTGGACGGCCATGCCGGGCAGGTCTTTTGTCGCCTAGCGATTGCGCCATATCCTGTCCGGCTAAGGCGTTGGACGGCCAGGCCGGGCAGGTCTTTTGGCGCCTAGCGATTGCGCCATATCCTGTCCGGCTAAGGCTGTGGACGGCCATGCCGGGCAGGTCTTTTGTCGCCTAGCGATTGCGCCATATCCTGTCCGGCTAAGGCGTTGGACGGCCAGGCCGGGCAGGTCTTTTGGCGCCTAGCGATTGCGCCATATCCTGTCCGGCTAAGGCTGTGGACGGCCATGCCGGGCAGGTCTTTTGTCGCCTAGCGATTGCGCCATATCCTGTCCGGCTAAGGCTGTGGACGGCCATGCCGGGCAGGTCTTTTGTCGCCTAGCGATTGCGTCATATCTTGTCCGGCTAAGGCGTTGGACGGCCAGGCCGGGCAGGTCTTGGAGGTGGTTTTCCACTAGGGCGGGTCCATGGTTGGAACTGATCTCCACACCAAATTGGACGCGCCGGAGTGCACCACTGCCGTTCTCTAAGTCTGCAAACACTTAGGCTGAGAGCTAAGTCTGCAAACACTTAGAGTCTTTTGGCGTCTAGCGATTGCGCCATATCCTGTCCGGCTTAGGCTGTGGACGGCCAGGCCGAGCAGGTCTTTTGGCGTCTAGCGATTGCGCCATATCTTGTCCGGCTTAGGCGCTGGACGGCCAGGCCGGGCAGGTCTTTGAGGTGGTTTTCCACTAGGGCGGGTCCATGGTTGGAACTGATCTCCACACCAAATTGGACGCGCCGGAGTGCACCACTGCCGCTCTCTAAGTCTGCAAACACTTAGGCTGAGAGCTAAGTCTGCAAACACTTAGAGTCTTTTGGCGTCTAACCATTGCGCCATATCTTGTCCGGCTTAGGCTGTGGACAGCCAGGCCGGGCAGGTCTTTTGGCGTCTAGCGATTGTGCCATATCCTGTCCGGCTTAGGCGCTGGACGGCCAGGCCGGGCAGGTCTTTGAGGTGGTTTTCCACTAGGGCGGGTCCATGGTTGGAACTGATTTCCACACCAAATTGGACGCGCCGGAGTGCACCACTGCCGTTATCTAAGTCTGCAAACACTTAGGCTGAGAGCTAAGTCTGCAAATACTTAGAGTTTGATTGGAGGAGCTGGCATATATTAGTGACTCAAAAGTGAGGGACACAGTTTAGTGACCACTCCACTTTATTTCTCTTTGAAATTTAATTACAGAGATTCTTTACAGGCCTTCAAGCATTGGCTCTGAGGAACTGAGCAAGATCCTGCTGCGCGGCCTCTGACAGGGCAGAGCCGATTTGGACAACCCTCAGATAGTCATCGCTGTACAAAGGGACGCATTCTTCCCTTTCAGTGCCGCTACATAGCACCGCCTCGACTGGGGCTGATCCCCTCTGAGAACCCCTACACCTCATGGTGTAGTGAACTTCATCTTCTGATGATAGGCGAAGGGAACAGCTCGGAGTAGTGAACTTCATCCACGGACCTGGGTTTGAGCCGTGAGTACCAGTCCCTCGCGGCTCCAGTCAGTGTGGTGGGGAATGCCCGGCAAAGGAATCCATCCAACGCCCCGTGGAGGAGCATTGTAGTCCTGAAAGTCTCCAAGTGGTCCACGGGGTCGGTGGTCCCGTCATACTGCGAAATTTGCGGCATCTTCCAGCCCGCGGGGGCTGCCGCGCTGAGCACTCTGTCCGAGAATGGGGGAGCGCTTGTGAAGATCCGGGAGGCAGGCCGGCCCTGTTCTCTGGCGAGCTCTTCAATCCGGTGGTCGATCTGCTGGATCCTTAGTAACATCGGGTCGTCTCTCTTCTCTGCCCGGTGGACGGGCCTCTCTCTTCTTGCCGGCGGGCTCATAGCAGAGCCGGACTGACTGGCCGGACTCCTTCGCCGGTGCCGCAATCCTTCTCCGTGCGCGGGGTCTCTCCTGGTACCATGCTTTTGTACGGAAGGAGATCGTGACCGGTGATGTAAGCGAGGCTCGGGGCGCACATGCTTGTCCCGGGAGAGGTGGTCTCGTCTTGTGGAGTGACGAGTCTGTTCCCGGGGCAAGGGCGTGTGCTCTCTGCGGGAGCTTCCCCTCCTCTGGGTGGGCTGAGAAGCCTCGACTGGGTGCTGCTGGAGTGCGGGGGCCAGATTCCTGAACTGCAGTCATTTCTTGGAAAAGGGCCCGCATCTCCCTTGGGGTCGGGGTAGGGTCTGAGCGGTCCGAGCGAGTCGGACTTTGCTCCCCGACTGCCCCGGCCTCTATCTGCGAGGCCAGTCGCTCGCTTCTTCCTTCGCGGGGGGCTGTAGCCTGGGTCGTCCGGGAGGTGGCACATGCTTTCCGTTTTTCCCTACCATTGCTTGAGTGAGGTTCCGAACAGCTTTTGTTCCGGGGTCCCACGGATGGCGCCAAATCTGTTAGGTCTAAAATTGGTAACAGGTTATGGTAGGGCCGGAAGGGCTGATCTGGCAAGCCACAGCTGAAGAGCTAATGGAGTACTGCGCTGCACAAGGGCACAGACAAGGATACAAAGGGTCAGAAGACCAACCCGGAGTGGTGCTCCGGACGGGCGCTTCGACACTCAAGTCAGTATGAGCAGGAGTGCAGAACAATGTCAGAGCAAAAGGCTTAGGGTTTTGATCTCAGATCCCTCACCTTAGCACAAGTGAAGGCTATTTATAGTGGTTCTGAGCCACCTGTCCAGGACAGGTGGTAGCCCCTGTATGGACCAGGTCTCATACCTAGGAGGGGCAGGTGGAAGTCCCCGATTGGTCCAGGTGTCATACCTAGCAGGGACAGGTGGAAGTCCCCGATTGATCCAAGCGTCATACCTAGCAGGGACTGGTGTTGGCTTTGCAGTGGTCCCTGTGAGGGCCACGTGTGAACAGCCGATTGGTTGCAGATTTTGGACCCCATCATATATGATTATATTCCCTTGTCTTCCGGGGAGGTAGCACGAGATATTCATCTACCGAGTCCCCCACTTTTGACTAGCCATGTCTCTTTTATTGGGTTCCTCCATTGTTTTTTTCGTCTCTCAGCTTCAAGAAGTCACTGGGCTTGGCACCACGGTGGGGGAGGTGTGGAAGATAGCTGGCTGTATTACATAACTTTCTCATTGTATGAACAGAATGGACCGGTCTCATTGTCTTGCCTGCAACAGATCGTGATAGGTGAGGCTTTGCCCGATAAGTCGCACTCTTATCATTCATGATACTTCCAAGATTCTCAACCAATGAGTTAAGGTACTGTGTTTGTATTCGTTATATTTGCAAGCATTAGAGTTTTGTTTATCCATTTGGTTTTTTCTTTGTTCTATTTTCATATGTATTGCCTGAATATTTGTTTCCGGTGAGGTTTATTCTCATTAGCGAGCCGAGGAGCTAAGTTGCTATTTTATTTTCATATTTGTTTTCTTTTTTTCCATTTTAGTTGTCTTTTGATGTAAGTTGCTATTTTATTTTCAATTTTTTTGGGGGTTTTGATGAATGACTCTGTGATGTTGTTCTATGCTAGTGAAATCTGACTCTTTTTTTTCATTTTTATGCCTATTGAGTTTACCCTTCATTATTTCCCTAGTGTCACAGTATATAAGATTTGGGCAACCACCGTTTTGTTATGCAGCTTAGGAGTTTTATATGTGTGCCAGTCAGCCTTGCTATTGCGGAAAGATGGGTTAGATTGTTTTTCTTTTCCGGAAGGATGGGTTGTCACAACATAGTACTCTGTTGTTAACAGGTGTAAAATAATGGTGATGATTTTTTTCACCCACCCCTTGGGATTTTGCGCCCCCCCTTTTCATGTGAAAAGATCTGTTGATCATCTTCTTAATTGAAGTATAATTTTTATAGATGATTGTATATAGGTGTGGAAGATCGGAATTCAGAGTTCCCTGGGCGAGGGAAGGGCCTTCTTTTTATTCAGAAATTGCTGGGTGATTTTCTCATTTGACCTTAGTGTATCTAGACACGACTCGTTATAGAGTCGTAGGAATGTAAGGTGCAACCTATTATTCCTCAGGTTTTTGTTTTTAAAATTATAAATTGTTTGCTAAAAGTTCACTTTATTGGGTCTTTTTAGGTATTCTGATCTCTCTCAATATAGCTATTTGATAAAGCAGAATTTGGTTGCTTGTGGTTATAAATATATATATATATATATATATATATATATATATATATATATATATATATATATATATTCACATATATAAGATAGTATTTATAAACACTTTCAATTTAATATTCATAGTTACTATTCATCGAGGGACCTACCAATTACTATTCATATTTGACATAATGGGGGTAGCACGATTCGAACCCAGGACACTACTTGGATTGAACGACTTTCTTCCACTAAGCCACCACCTCAGATGATGATAAAAAAGAATGCGTGTGTGTGTATATATATATATATATATATATATATATATATTCACATATATAAGATAGTATTTATAAACACTTTCAATTTAATATTCATAGTTACTATTCATCGAGGGACCTACCAATTACTATTCATATTATAGAACTGTCTCTAAATATTGATTTCTGATACTTGTTGAACTTCTGACCCATTTTCTCCGAGTTTTAGAGAACGGAAGTAAATGAGCTTTTGCAAATGAGGAGACTTAGTCATTGGGATGGGTGTGAAAGCAAATCGGTTATGAAGATGACGACCCTCGTCAATCTCCTCTGTTCAGTTTCTTTATAAAAACATTATAACTTTTATGAACTTTTTAATTATGTGTTACTTCAGTCCATTGAAATTTGAATGATTGTAATTAAACTTTCTGCTGTATTTTGGAAATAAGATTTTAGATGGAAGTAGTTAGAGTTATAATTATGTAAAAAAAAAATTAAAGCATTGAATTCCGAAATCCATTCACTCACTTCACTAAAGAGAAAAGCTGAGGATTTAGGATCGATGCCTTTGTTACAGTTTTATCTAAAAATATTTCATGGTCAAATAAAATGGCATCCCTTTTCTAATTTAGCAATCCTGCGCAGATCAACCCCCAGATTGAGAGTTTGACTTCGGTTTCTGGTTTGCCTTTATATGACTATGAATCGAATTTGTGACAGTGGCAAACATCATTGGAATTCTATGAATGGAATTTTTATAATGTTCCAATTGAGCATCGATACAGCAAATGCAAGAATGGGTATGTTGAATTTTTGTGATGGAAACTGGAAAATATCATCTTTTCATTTAAACATCATCCCACCACTATATGGCATATATGGGTGTTTGCTATTTTGCATCGAATGCTGCTCTTGTTATTATCCACTATTCTTTGTTTCTAGAATTTGAATTTCTTAGATAGTTGGAAAATTGTGTTCTTGTTACATGTAATGTAATTTTCCTTTAATATTTGCTTATGTTGCCATCGTCGTTGTATATGGCTTTGGGCCTTGCATGTGTTGTACCCACTTTATCAGACCTATTTATGTTTGTATTGTTATCATATAAATTTGGTAGTTGAGTATACTGCGTAAAAGAAGCCATGGAAAAGCTCCAGGGTCTAATGGTGATTCCAAAGAAGCTGCAGCGCGGGGGGTTATTCTTTTTTCAATTGGACCGTGCTTCGAACGACGGGAAATCTGCTGTTGCATGTATGTGGAGGCTTATGATGGCGATGACGAGTGTTTCTAAACATAAAAATACGGTTGGCTGGAGTTCCAGGGATGTCGTTGGAACATGGTTCTCCACTTCTGTGGAAAGAACTATTCTAGGTTTTCTAGGTTATGGTGAAGCGATTTTTACTGTTTCTATATATGTAAGTATAATGTGAGCGTAAACGACCTTTTGCCATACCGGGTGCGCTTGCATGGCAGGTCGAAATATACCCTACTGAATATATATGATTATATTCCCTCGTCTTCCGGGGAGGTAGCACGAGATATTCATCTACCGAGTCCCCCACTTTTGACTAGCCATGTCTCTTTTATTGGGTTCCTCCATTGTTTTTTTCGTCTCTCAGCTTCAAGAAGTCACTGGGCTTGGCACCACGGTGGGGGAGGTGTGGAAGATAGCTAGCTGTATTACATAACTTTCTCATTGTATGAACAGAATGGACCGGTCTCATTGTCTTGCCTGCAACAGATCGTGATAGGTGAGGCTTTGCCCGATAAGTCGCACTCTTATCATTCATGATACTTCCAAGATTCTCAACCAATGAGTTAAGGTACTGTGTTTGTATTCGTTATATTTGCAAGCATTAGAGTTTTGTTTATCCATTTGGTTTTTTCTTTGTTCTATTTTCATATGTATTGCCTGAATATTTGTTTCCGGTGAGGTTTATTCTCATTAGCGAGCCGAGGAGCTAAGTTGCTATTTTATTTTCATATTTGTTTTTTCTTTCCATTTTAGTTGTCATTTTTATGCCTTTTGAGTTACCCTTCATTATTTCCCCTAGTGTCACAGTATATAAGATTTGGGCAACCACCGTTTTGTTATGCAGCTTAGGAGTTTTATATGTGTGCCAGTCAAGCCTTCCTATTGGGGAAAGATGGGTTAGATTGTTTTTCTTTTCCGGAAGGATGAGGTTGTCACAACATATTACTCTGTTGTTAACAGGTGTAAAATAATGGTGATGATTTTTTTCACCCACCCCTTGGGATTATGCGCCCCCCCTTTTCATGTGATTTAATGTCAAAAAGCGTTAACAGTCTACCACAATTCATGTGAAAAGATCTGTTGATCATCTTCTTAATTGAAGTATAATTTTTATAGATCATTGTATATAGGTGTGGAATATCGGAATTCAGAGTTCCTTGGGTGAGGGAAGGGCCTTCTCTTTATTCAGAAATTGCTGGGTGATTTTCTCATTTGACCTTAGTGTATCTAGACACGACTCGTTACAGAGTCGTAGGAATGTAAGGTGCAACCTATTATTCCTCAGGTTTTTGTTTTTAAAATTATAAATTGTTTGTTAAAAGTTCACTTTATTGGGTCTTTTTAGGTATTCTGATCTCTCTCAATATAGCTATTTGATAAAGCAGAATTTGGTTGGTTGTGGTTAAAGGATATTTAGATGAATGGCTGAGATTAAAAATAAGCTATTTTGTTCAATGGCTGTGATTCAATGATTTATTTTTAAGTTAAATTAAATTATTGTGACTGCTTAGGTGAGATATGTGAAGAAACCTCGGTAGTTTATTCCACTTGTTTTGATTTAATTTTGTTCTGCTTTAGCTTCCTCTTTTATATAGGCTCAAGGTATATTTGGTCTTTTAGGGCCAGTTTCATTCGCCTGTACAAAGTGAGTCTCAGTGATTCACCCTGGGCTGGGAGTAATCCCATGTTTCTTAATTGTAGCCCTTGCTAGAAAGGTAAGGTTCGGGCTTGAAACAACTTCATATACCCACTCTAACAGCAAATTATTTCATGTTTGCTTATGTGTTTGCTTATGAGAACAAATTATTTCATGTTTGCATATGAGCTAAGTCCCTGCTTTTGTTGTGGAATATTAGAGTCCATTCAATACGTTCTCCAAATCCGTTAAAAACATGGACCGGACTGGTTAACTAGACATAAAATTCAGTCCGACAACCAGTTATTGACCCATACCAGATCTAAAACAAACTGGGCCTCAGCAACTTGATGTTTTAGAAGCTAGAAATGTTGTACCCTTTACGGGAACTGATATATATACTTGCCTCTTTTGATTGCTTGGGCCACCCAGCAGCACTGTACGTGGCAATCAACCTCATTGAATCCTTCTGATGTGAAGTACATCGGCCCCTCTGCAGTCATTGATGCACCTCGGTTGGGTGTCCCAAGTAATCAAAAGGGGCGGCTATCTCACTTCACTTTGTGTGTTATGTCGTATAAATAAGGGATTTTTGCTGATTAGTCCCACATGGCACATTAATTGCTTTTTAGTCCGTAAGAAAAGCATATTAGATTAACAGTCCTACCTTTATAAAATATTTGCTAAAAGGTCCCTAAAACTCACCCAGGTTAATTTTCTCCTTTAGCGTTTTAGGATTTCCCTTTCAAAGTTTTCAGAAAATAACTACAAAATCAGCAAAAATATTATCTCTTTTAATATAAAAGTCAAAAATCTTTCAACAAGAAATGTTTTTTAAATAAATTTAAAATCCCTCTAAAATAAATTAAATAGGGTCGGTTTGAGTTATCTTTTCTTCATGGATGAATTAAGTTAGAAATTTTAGGTATAATTTTCATTTTGAGCTTTTTCAATAAATTCATACCATGGTTGGATTGCAAGAAAATATCTCAATTATTTCTATTGAAATTGTTTTCAATGATTTAAGAGGGGAATTATGTCTATTGTTTTAGAGGGAGAATGTCAAAGGGAAAGTCAAAATGGGATAAAATGTTAACAGCTTTGAAGGATATTACAAGATTTTTGAAGAGAAAATTGGAAAAGATTGCTGTTTTCATTTTACTATCCGTGTTGACTGTTATATTATAACAATAATTGTTGTCATTCAATCCTTTTCTACGTCGTTACCGAATTCTGTGATTGGTTCTTGTTGAAGAAGAAGCTGGTTAGATGTTGCATATGAACAATTTTTTTGGTAAAACAATAGGTGGGTTTTAGGGTTTTGGGATTGATGTGGAGGAGATGGATAGGGTGACGGTGGCAGGATGGAGGGCAGAAAAAAAGTTAGGGTTAGGGATCAGTAGTTAGGAAAATTGGGTGTCAAACAATAGGTGTAGAGGCTCATAGAGGGGGGAGGGGTTTATGGGTTGAAACGGTGGAGCAGTGAAGTGCTTCTTCTTGGTGTGTGTAGATGGCCTGAAATGGCGATTGGTGATGCGGTCTTACGACCGTTGATCTCCCAGCTCTGAAGTGCCTTGGATATTTGCTGATGCCATACTAAAGTAGGCCAGGGAAGAGAAATAGAAGAAGAAGAAGAAGAAGAGTAGATAAGGAGAAGAATAGAAGAAGAAGAATGGGAGAAGAAGATAAGAGAAAGAATAGAGAAGAGTGAGAAAGAAGAAGAAATCTGTAGAGGGGAGAAATATATTTCGCTATCTTTGAGGTTTCTCCAAAGTTTTATAGATCACACCCCCCCACCCACACACACCACCCCCCCCCCCCCCCCGCTCGCGTGCGCATAACAAAGACTCTCCGATCCACAGGTCTAGCAAGAAACGGATACCCTCCCCCTTCCCACGTTAAATCTAACTAATGTTTCATTCCAAGTGTCTTGAGACACAAATAGACTTCTATGCACCCAAACCTTTGCCTATGACTGGGTTCCTACTCTCCCAATCCCGCCATCCTCACCCGTATTTATTCCCAATGATTTTATGCCACAAAGCCTCTTCCTGCTCTTCGTATCTCCACAATCATTTTACCAGTTGTTAATTGTCCAAGTCCTAGACCACCATTTGTCTTTAATCTACATACTTTCTCCCATCTCATATAATATTTCAGTAGAAAGTCTCTTTGGAGTTGTTCTAACCTCTTTGCCACTTTTGTCGGGATTTTGTAAAGTGACATGAAATATACTGGCATGTTTGACAAGGCCGCCTCTACAAGTGTAATTCTTCCTCCAAATGATAAATGTTGCTTTTTTCATGTCGACAGCTTCTTTTCAACTCTTTCCACAACTGGATCCCATTGTGCCACTCTGTCGATGCCATATCCTCACCTTTTCATTTTCTTTTCAACCGAAGGGTTGTAGGAAATGCGTCATTCACCGTCTCTTTCATTTTCTTTCCAACAAAAGGTTTGTAGTGAATGCCTCTAACCGCATCTTTTTGTAACATACCTCTACACATAGGGATTGATTCTCATGTACCAGATAAGCTTCACATTACTGATTCACCCTATCTTTTGAAGATCAACGAACAATTGATTTTCCCACTGGATTTACGATCATCATTAAGAATTGGCTGGTGAAGTCTATCTCCTTTATCTGCTCATGCTTGTGGGAGATTTAAGCAGGGCATGCAATAATAGAATGCAAAATTTACATAGTTGTGATCCCTCTTCGAAATACAGTTTACCAGAATTATTCGTGTTTTTATCTACTACTAATCTTTGATTGGCCAACATATAATCCACATATGGGGTTTTGCATGGAAGATGGTCACTGTTTTTTCTATGATTGAGGGTAGACAATTGAATTTCTCAGTGATGGAACTCTTCTATGAATAGAAATGTTGATTGCGTCTAGAAAATTGGAGACACTGGACATCTCCCTGCTTGCTAAAACACCCTAAACCTAAAGATAGAAAATTTACATGTCAGAACTGTTTGTGGTTGCTTAAGTTTTACTAAAGGCTTCCTTTTTTTCTTGTTTTTTTTTTTTCCAGATTCATTTGAAGCTTGTACGTGTTTGGTTGCGGGTGCTGATTGCTTACCAGAAGAGGAATGTTTCATCAATACCTTGTAGTCAGAAACAATTATACAAGAAATTGGAGAAAACATTTCTGAGGATCACCTCCACGTTGCCCTTGTCAGAGGCCAAGCAATTGCTGCTTCATTGCTTCAGCTTTCTCACCTGGGATCTTGAGGATTGCCTGCACTTGGCATCAGCCTACAATACTTGGATCCACCCGGCAACTAGACTGCCTTATGGTGGTAATGCCAGTTGAAAGGGGACCATTTGTCTGGTTTTAGGAAGGAATGTAAAAGTGACTTTCTTTTTAGGAAGGAATTCTCAGCCTACAAAATCCAGCCTAATAAGTTTTGTTTTTAGGAAGCAACATAAAAGTGGCTCTCTTTTTAGCATTTTCCTTTTACAAAATCCAGATTTAAGGGAAGAGAAACATGAAAAAAATAAATTAGAGAAAAAATGGTAAGAAAAGAATCTCAATGGAATTCAAATAAATGTAGATGAATTTCCACGATTACAAGAAAAATGGCTTATGAAATCTCTAGTTCTAGTTTTAAAATAGTAAATATCATAATGCAACCTCTGATCTCTTATTTTTCTGATGGATAGAGATTCAGATATCCCTATAATCTCTCCACCAAGTCTTTCTCATATTGATTTGAAGTCCCTCTTGATTATGGAACCTGCATTCCCTGATTGTAAAATTCTGAACTCCTCTTCCATCTAACGAATGTTGATCGAGTAATGTTTCCTACTTGGTAATTCTAGGATCCATTTTACCCAGAAAGAAATAATGACCTAGAAAAGATAACAATCTGTAAATAATCAATGAATGCGGAATCCATTTTTATTGTAGAACTCAGAGAAGTCAGAAAAAACGTAACAGACGAATGGATGGTGTCTGAGTTTTTTACCCATTGCAGAAGCAAATCAAATTTTTTACCATCCCTGGACAGGCTATCTCTTGTTGGGATCTGGTAGTCAGGATGACCACCTCTTTTTCTTCCTATGTTCCAGCTTCTTATATTCCAGGTTGTATCAATCTCCAATTCATGCAGATTGTTCGAGCTTCTGGGAAGGTCCATGTTTGAGTTTTAAAACAATGACTCTTGTTCATCTAGATAAAAGTTTCTATATCTTATGTTTTGGTTAAGAGATATTTATATCTATCTCTTTGATGGTTTCACAACCATCATATAACCGTGCATTCATGTTAGGATGAAACTTTCCCAAGGTTGCCATGTGTGACACCTCATACTGTCTAACACTGACAGATGTGTCCATGCCTAAATAGTGTAGCCTTTATATACTGAATCATGAATGATCAAGGTCTCCTTATTGGGCTCTTTCTGTCCACATTAAACAATTGGAAGCAGGTTTTGATGTGGATCCATAATATCCAGGCACAGTTAAGTCACCGATTTAGGTCTTCTTTTTTTTTTTTTTGGTAATTGAACTGATTTGGGTTTCTGTTGCAGAAATCAAGGGAAACCCCACATTTAGGTTTGTCTGTTGAAAATCGAGCTCCCATGTAATAATTACGTATTTGCTGATGTGGATTCCTTGTCCCCTCTTAAAGTAAGTCCTTCCAAAAGCAAAGAATTTTGGTTGAATTTTTTAGGAAATGATGCTCTCTTTCTTCTCTCCCTATATTAGTAATGACACCTCTACTTATTCTCCTAGGCTCTGTTTGGTTCGCTGGGAGAATAGTGGAAGTACTATTCAAGGAGGAGGTGACAAGGATGCTGGAGAAGAATAGAGGAAAAGTGGTAGTGTGTTTGGTTGGGCCTCAACTCATGTGGAAACTGTAGGGGTGTCATTACCAAAATAAATAGTAGAAGAGAGAAAGGGAAGAGAGAGAAAAAGAGAAAATGTAATGATTACACAAGACGAGAAATATTCCACTCTTCTACCTTCTAAAATCCACCAAAATGGAGTTTTTTCATTAGAAGGTTAGTAGTGGGGACAAGAATGTCACGTAGGCGCCACCTAGGAAAAAAGCTAATAATGAAGTCCTCTCCATGTCTTGGAGTAAAATGGAATTTGAGCTCAAATTTGGCAACCAAACAACATCTCACATTTCATATTTCGCGAAGTGTTGAGCCATCTTCCACGTTTTTTGCAACCAAATAGGGCCCTACTCTCCCAGAATATGGTGTGCAACCAAGCACTACTTACACTATTCTCCGAGGAATCTTTCTTCTTGAATAGAACAAATTCACTACCTACAGAACTGCCCTGAAATAGAAGAAAATCTAATGTATTGATTCTTAATACATGTAATCCGAAAAGATGAGAAAGCTCTTATAAAATTCCTGAGAAAAAAAGCACCAAAAGGCTTCAAAGTTTTCAATAAACAGTCAAAATATCAATCAACCAATAGACATTCTTATGTGAATCAACATACCTATGTCCAAAGAATGATAGAATAACTAAGCTGTAGCAGGCAACAAATTAGATGCTCAATTGTGCATTCTTGATAGAGTTTTAGTGTTGTGGATTTTCTTACACTTGCGATGAGATATTAACAAAGAGTAACAACCAGAATTTTATTGTTTGAATGGTTACATAGCCAAAAATTATTATCCTAATTTTACGTGTCTTCCTGTTGAGAAACTTTAGTTGGGGTTTCTTTCTGGTGATTTCTTTATGTATATTTTGTGCGTGTTTGGCGTATAGTTTAAAACACCGTTTGGCGTTTGAAACACCGTTTTGGGGCCAAACGGCCGTTTGGGAGTGTTTGGGTGCACAGCTACCGTTTGAAACGCCGTTTGAAATACCGTTTTGAAACCCTCAAAACGGCGTTTTGCAAACGGAGGGGGGAGGTCTGTTTGCAAAACGCCGTTTTGAACGGAGTTTTTGGGCTACGGGTTTTTACATGTTTGCCCTCACCAAAACCCTTTTTTACGTATATGCGTGCGATTTTATGCGTTACGTCAAATATAAAAAAAAGTTGGGACGTTAATATCATTCTTGATCACACAAATTTGTTAAATTGTTAATATTTAATTCAAAACAAGGGGTTGCTGATATCATTATATGATCTCTTAATTTTGATTTTTTAAAGACAAAAGAATTAAAAGAAACCCTAGTTTCTTACTTTCTTCATCTACTTTGCAAAGTTGCAAACCCTCTCACGCCTCATTGTCTCAGCGCCTCCACTCGTCCGTCAAATCCGGCCGTTGAGAAGAAGAAGGAGAAGAACCCCAAAGGTATAGTCATTTTTTTTTGGCAATGATGTTAAATTTTAATAGTGTTTGAATGAGATCCTAATGACCTTTTAATATTGGGCCTAATGAGACAGTAGTTGAGTTACATTGAAGCCAACCAAACAATGCCCTTTTTGGTCATTTTACCACTAAAACTCCGTTTCGGGGCATTTGCAACCAAACGCACAATACCTCCGTTTGCCGTTTAAAACGCCGTTTTGATCTGGCCAACCAAACATGAACATGCCGTTTGGCAAAACACCGTTTTGAACCAAAACACCGTTTTGCAAAACGGAGTTTTAAACGCTATTTCAAACGGTACGCCAAACACACCCTTTATGAGGAATGATGGAGGCAAGGGCCCTCTTTATGCAAGTGCTAAAGAAGGGCCCATGAATAGATCCACGTCATTAAGTGCAACCGAATTCGGTTTCTCAACCGACTTTAAAAATGACGTGGATCTATTCAAGGGCCCTTCTCCAACCCTTGCATTTATCATTCCTAATATATATATATATATATATATATATATATATATATATATATATATATATGAGCTTGAGGGCCCAAACACATGTGGGACCACATTGTTAGGATGATCCGAAGCATTCATTTGAAAGGCCCTTACATAGAAGGGTGTGTACAAAAAATCAGCTCCATAGGATCATCCTAACCCATCCAAAAGTGAAGGGCAAAATAGATAGACACTGTTTGCCACAAATCTGCCCATTTTTGCCCTCCGCTTTTGGAGGGGTTAGGATGATCCAATGGAGCTGATTTTTGGCACACACCCTATCTATGATTGGACTTTGCAAATGAATGGTTTGGATCACCACAAAAAATGTGGGACCCATGTGTTTGGGCCCTCAAGCTCATATAAGCTATATGAGCTTTAAACTCACAATCATTTTCCTCTCTCTCTCTCTCTATATATATATATATATATATATATATATATAGAGAGAGAGAGAGAGAGAGAGAAAGAGAGAGATTATATGATGCCCGATCAGGCATGCCCTTGTGAAAAAGGGCGGCCCTTGATATTTGATCCAACAGCAGCCCCTCAAAAAGATGAAAAAGGGGGCTGGTGTTGGATCAAATATCTAAGGTGGCCCCTTTTCCAAGGGCATGCCCGATCGGGCACAATATAAAAACTCTCTCTCTTTCTATACACACACTAGGCATGTTAATAACAGAACCCCCAAATCGAATTTCACACTATTTTAATTAGGTTTATTTGGGTTTGCCGCCACTTAAATCGGTTTTAATTTTGGTAATAGAGATATATCCCGCTAAGTCGGTCAAAATAAATCTAAAACGGGAGATCTCCTACTAGTTGGGTTTTAACTTCATCGGTAACTTCCATGAAACCTCCCTATTTCACCTATCCCCTTTTCACCGTAGTTACACCTCTCTCTCTCTCTCTCATGATTGTCACAACTCACAACCCTACAAAAAACCCCTGTCAGGTATGTGAAAGTAGCAGGCTCGTTTCTCTCAGATTTTGTTCACTGGGTATTTGTTATTTTACAAAATTATGCCCAGGTAATCCATGCAACGGCTAAAAAGATGAAACACTTTTCATAAACAGTCTCAGGATCAACAGTCTTCGACGTTACACGTACGATCCATACTGGGACCCACATTTTGTTGGGTAGGAATATTTCACTTCAGATGACAAGATCTGTGGTCTATATTGATATTATTACATGAGGCACGTGTACGGCGGAGATGAACGGATTGGAGATGATATTTTTCCCTGCCAGCAAAAGTGGGTGAATTTTTTTTTTTGATAACGAAGGGTGTCCCCACCCCCTTCGGGAGTAGGACTATTTCCCTACGGATGCGCGCAATCACCCGGAAACCACGCGCATCGGGTAAGCAAGGGGGGATTCGAACGCTCGTCACTGGGAGCAAACCCATGGCTTTACGCCAAAGAGCCGAATTTAGTGCTGAAGAAAAGCTTTATCGTTTTCCACGCGACAACGGTGCTTAAGAATTACGCATCACCACGTGTTTCTCTCTTATTAAAGATAAAGAAAAGGTCTGATTAATATCAGCCGTTGATTCATTATCACCACCTTGTTGGGAAACAAAAGCACAGCTGTTTCCAGCTGTGGATATCCACCTACTGAGAATTAATCCAACCGTCAATTTCTCATGGGAATTCAATAAATTAGGGCTGCATCTCTCTCACTCTCTCTCACCCTCTTCATTTTCTTCTGCTTCGAGTTTCTTTCTTAGATCTGTTACTTTGTTTGACGTTATTGTCTATTGTATGAGCAGATCTGTTTAGATCGCTTGCTGATCTACGTTCTGATAGTCGTTTTTTCTTTTTCTTTTTTGTTCCTTTTCTTTCCATTTGAAGAGATTTACCCCTCGAATCGATCTGAAGAAGCTAGGCCTGGTACGTTTGCTTGTTTCGCTTATTTGTTTGAAGGTTTCAGTTTTTTTGCCCTGTTATTTCTTGTTTGTGGGAATCCTGTATGATTTAAAGTCCCAGGTTTTGTTGCAAAGAAGTTTTTTTTAAAGCTTTTTACGCTGTTTTATCTGCTCTTTTCTTCGTTTGGTTGCTTGGTTTGCAGATCTGCGTCGCTTTAACCGTTTGTTTTGGTCTGTAGTCGAAGTGTGATCCAGATGATGAAGGCCTTTGGATCTTTCCGGATCAGGCGACAGATCCGTAGTTTTGGTTTCAGATTTATCAGAGGAGCAGTTCGTTTGCTTTTTATTTCATATCTTAGCGGGTGTGGTGAAGGATGGTGTAGATCGTGACGGATTGATGTCTGATTTGAATTTTAATGTAGATGGTAGGCGATGGATGGATTTGGTGGTGTGATTATCAATTGGAGTTGTAGATGAAGAAGGGTAATCTCTGCATACATGGAAGATTATGTGCCCTGACCTATGCCATGACAGGTGCGCTTGCATGGCAGGTCACAGTACCTTAATAAAATTTATCACTTTTCTGGTTATGGGAGGAGATCGCACGGGACATTCTCGCCCGGGATCTCTTCTCCCCGTGTCCTGCCCTGTTTTCGTTTTGTCTTTACCCCACGTCCTTCACACACGCTTTTTATATTTCAAGGAGACCAGATCGAAGAAACAGCAGCGGCAAATATGGTTGTTCCCCATGCCTTCAAATACAACTCATCATCTAAAAGGTACTTTACAAACTAAGAGTATACATGTCTTCAATTTTTCTCTAAAATTGATTGTGCATGGGTCAATCGCACACATTTCAGGCATGAAATCTGCTTTTAAGTATGGTTTAGGGTAATACTTGAACCTTTATTATCAAAAAATTCCACTGACATCTTTACGAGAAGAAAAGTTACCTAGGATTTTTTAGTAACCAAAAAAATTATTAACTGAAATAATTTCAGAGCTTTTCTCTTTAGAGTACAGAGTGAAGGGATTTCACAATTCAATGCCATAAAATTTTTTTTACAGACCACTTCCATCTAAAATCTTTTTTTTAATGCAGTGGAAAGTTTAATTACAATTATTCAAATTTTAATTGTCTGAAATAATTAAGAAGTTCTTAAAAATTATTTCAGTAAAATTGTGCATAATGGTTGTAATGTAAACAATTAGTGAAAATGGTTATCACGGTTAGGGAGAAGTGAAGTCTCAAGCATTTTTAATTCTTCTTTTCTTTAGAGAAATAGTTCTTCCAAGCATTTTCCTTTCTCCCCTTTTCTTCCTTTCTTCTCTCTATTTTATCTCTTTCTTTGACTTTTGTGAAGGTAAAAGTCAAAAAAGGGAGTTTGACCTGGATCAAAATTTTTTATTTTTGGTCCAGGTCAAACTCCCTTTTTTGACTTTTACCTTGATCAAAAATCAAGGGGAGAGTTTTTTCTCTCTCTACCCTTGTTGTTGGAAGGTCGCCCATCATATAAAAACTCCTATTTCTGTTTTTTCTTCTCTCGGTGGTGACTATGTATAGGAAAAGTTCCATTGAATAGTATAAAAACTCCTCTTTTTGTATGTATATAGTGTAGCTTTATTAAATTTTAGTAGATGTCTGTATCATATTTTATTTGTAAAATAAATGAATAATATGTATACACATATTTGAATAGTGAAGGATTTTTGAATAGTATAAAGGATTAATATTGTTTTATTATAAATTTTATTAATTTTTTATTCTTACTAATTTTGTCGGTAATTATTTTAATACTAAAATCGAACATTTTCTCGGTTATTTATCACAACCATTTTCTCGGTGATTTATTATAACTATTATTTATCACAGATGAAAATTTATGGTTGTAGTTTTGAGGTGTGTGCCGCTAGTGGTGGGATCTAATAGTGGCAAGACTCGCTGGTAGAGTGACTTGCTGTTGTTGGGAGTCACTAACAGGCTCTGCTTGTGAATAATAATAGTTGGTAGGTCGCATTGTGAATAGTAATTTGAATAGTGTTTGTCAATAATAAATTTAAATAGTATTTTATGTATAGTAATCTTGAATAGCATTTTTGAATAACATCTTATGTTTGTATATATTTTTTTTCTTTTATCGTCATTTTGGGGCGATTGCCTAATGGTAGGAAATCGTTCAATTCAACGTTTTGGATTCGAATCATGTTAGCCATTTATGTCAGATCTATTACTCTAAGAGGAATGAGCAATAGCCGCTAATTACTTACTTATGAGTAACTTAGTCACCAGTTGGTGGAAGAAGAGACTACAGAGAAGCTGGCTATGATTATAGAAAAATTGAAAGCTGTTCAGGGTAGGCAGAAGAGTTACGCTGGTCAGCGCCAGCGTATGGAGCTCGTTGCTAAACTTGATATCACCATTTACTATTCAAGTTTACTATTGACCTTTGCTAAAATTGAAATTTTGTTTTGAAAGTATCTCATAGGTTAGGTAATCATCGACTATTGCTCATGTTCCTTCGAATTACTTTAGGCATGAGATTATCTGGCATAAATGGTAATGACACAATTCGAATTTAAAACGTTCAGTTGAACGTTTTGCTGCTACTAATTCATCGACGTAAATGAAGATAAAAGAAAAATTATATTTATATACATATAATATGTTATTGAAAAATACCCTTCAAAGTACTATAAAAGAAATTTTTATTTAAATTTACTATTAACAGACAATATCCAAATTACTATTCATACTATTTGTAATAGGACCCACGAAGTATTATTTATCTGTAGGCCCACAAGCGAGTCCAACAGCCAGCCGGTCCCACCACTAGTGGGGCTCACAACTACCACAATAAATTTTAACCTGTCATTAATTAAAACCGTTGGATGTAATTTTCTAAATGGTGATTGTAACTGTTTTACTATTACAATAACAATCGATGAAATTTGATTGAATAAAAAAAAATAGAATATTTAATAATTAATTTTAGTCTTTTATATTATTCAAAAGTCTTCATTATTCAAATATGTAAACCTATACTATTCTTTTATTTATAAATAAAATAAATATAGTAACGACATCTGTCCAAATTTTGTAAAGCTATCACTATTTAGATATTATTAATTGTACTTTTTGTACAAATAGACACTGAGAGAAGAAAAATAGAGAATAAAATAGAGGAGAGGAAGAAAGAAAGAAAAGGGAAAGAGAACGAAAGGAGGGAAAAGACCTGGGAGAATAAATACACACCGATTGAAGAAGCAGAATAGAGAGAATAAATTAGGAAGAAGAGAGGAAGTTATAAAGAAAGTAGAGCGAAAAAGTGAAAAGAGAGAAAAAGGAGTAAAGGCTTTGGAGAACCACTTCTCTCTTTCTGTATACATCATTTTCATTAAATGTTTACATTATCACTATTATGCACAATTTTAAGTATGACCATGATATTGGTACGAGCAAGGTTTTAAATTTTGACTGAAAATTGAAATTTTGGTCAAAATTTTGTTTATCCTGAAATTTCGTCCAAAATTTGACTGATTCCAACCAAAAATTTTGAAATTGAAATTTTGGTCAAAATTTTTTTATTTATCCTGAAATTTCGTCCAAAATTTGACTGTTCAACCAAAAATTTTGATTTTTATAATTATTTTTTATTAACATTTTGAGATTTCACCCGCAATAAAGTTGGAGAAAAAATAGGCCTATATTTGGAGAAAAATAGGCGTGAATAGATTTCGTCTAATTTTGTCTGAAATTTCGGTTTCGGTAAGGACAGAAACGTATTCAAAGACCAAAATTTGAAACCTAGGGTACGATTATTATGTGTTAAGGACACAATACCCGTATGTGTGCTATAAGTTTAAGATTTGAAAAAATAGAATTTAAGTTCTAGATCCTAAAACTGGACAGAAAGAACACTGTTTGTAAGATATAAATTTTGGACACAAAAAGACATAAATTCCGGTTTCGGTAAGGACAGAAACGCATTCCTAAACCAAATTTGAAACCTAGGGTACGAGTATTATGTGTTAAGGATATCATACCCGTATATAAGTGTGCTATAAGTTTAAGATTTGAAAAAATATAATTTAAGATCTATCTATGCTGATCCTAAAACTGGACAGAAAGAACACTGTTTGTAAGATATAAATTTTGGACACAAAAAGACACTATATTGTTCCCAAAGTACACTATTTTTAGAACATAAGTTAGAGAGAAACGACACTTTCTTAGAATAGAAAGAATACTAGTTTGGAAATAAAGGATATTCCTTGAAAAGAAATTAATACTGTTTGATGATCCCAAATTAGACATTTTGGGACAAGAAAATTTTCAATATAACAATACCATATTCAACAGCCTTCTTAAGTTCCTTTACAATTATTATATCTATATTTTATGAGAAATATTAAATAGTAAATGTGCAAGATAAATGAATAGTAAATGATAAAGAAATAAATATTATTTCGTTGTTATTATTAGTATTATTTTATATTATTTTTATGAGAAAATGACCAAGAAAAAGGGCTTTGATATGACAATGACCTCTCAAGGGGAGAGAGTTGGAAATGACTAATATAAAGTCTTTAGGACGAGAATGCCCTCACTCTACGATTTCTCTTTCCCTCTCTCTCTCCCCCTATCAAATCAAATTACAGGCTATGATGATTACTTTCAGCTGTTAGATTTTTTTAATTTGAGAAACCCAAAGCACTTAACAGTATACACCCACCCACCTCTCTCTCTCTCTCTCCGGCAGTCTTCTCCGGCACTCTCTCTACCTCTCTCGCCGGTCCTCTCTCTCCCCGCCACCGGCACAAAAGATGGCAGTACCCCTCTCACTGTGACTTAATTGAGAAAGGGGAAAAGAAGAGGAAGGGGAAGGGACAGCTAAAAGATGGAAAAATGAGAGAAAGGGGAAAGGGTTTCAAGAAAAATGATGTGGGTAGGGTTTAGGAGAGAAATGTAGGGTTTAGGAAAGAAGAGGATCGAGGATGGAGGGAGGATGGATGGTGGATTTAGGGAAGAAAAAAACAAAAACAAATGAGGTTTTTGAGATGGAGGAGAAAAAGGGAGAAAGAAATTAAAATGAGTTCAACGAGTTGGTCCAGACATTATGCGCGCCTTGGCCGACTCTCGGAATTCCGAAAAAAAAATCAGAATTCCGACACAATTTTTTTTGCGTAATTTGGTTATTGCGGAATCCTGAGAATTCGGCAGAATTCCGCAGTAACATATTCATCTGTTGGGGTTCTGTTTATGGCTACTGCGGAATTCCGAAGCTTTTCTTGAAATTCCGGGTGCGGAATTTCGAGAAGTTCGTCGGAATTCCGCAGTAGAGTTTGGACGTTTTTTTTTTTTTTTTTCATTTTCCCCAACCTAGTCTTGGTTCAAAACTGATTATTGGCCACAAATTTACTTTAATAAGTTTGACTGAAGTAATTAACTTTCGGCTTACATTGGATCTAAAAATCTTAAACAATTTTTTAGAGTACAAACAATCATCCATGTATTTGATAAAATCCACATATAGAACAACAGAGATGTTTTCGTGTTGGAATGTGTACCACTTACATATCCATGTAAAGCCTATCTTATTTACAGCAGCATTTTCTGGTTGCTACAAAAAGACAAACCAATTACAATGTTGATATGAAAAATGATTTTTGGCATCTTCCCAGCCTTTACCCACATATAAACATTACAACGATATTGTTTCTTACAAGCCTACATTTGAAATGTAATTCAACCTCGCCATGTCGCATGTTCATCAACTCCTACAAGTTCAAAACCGTGCCACACCGCCCTTCTAAGAAATCCTCCAACAATTGTCCTCTCATCAGCTCTATATCTGCCTGACTGAACTCTGGCGGAACGTCACGTGCCAGGCAGTCCATCTCCTTAAGCACAAACAACCTCCAATCATTGCTACAAAACAACAACACATCATCGACCACGCTCTTCCACAATTAATTTAAACTTCCAAACTGAATAACTTAGAGGGGCAGCATCTCGACGTAGCATAAGACGCCTGCAAAACAAACCATTATTAGATATATACAACATTTTTAAAAATACAATGCTTAAAAGAATAACGGAGGCATTACCATGGTTTGATGAGATGATCACTAGGGGGAAAAGATGGAATCAAATCCACTAAATCAGATTTCGACCTGTTGAAACAGATGTGGTGAAAAAAAAGTTAACAACTGCTTTAAACCAACTGATTTCTCAAATATTAAGGGTTTAAACCAATGATTTCTCATAAATTATTGGTTTAAACCATTATTTTTCGAAACTTAGGGGCTGGTTTTCGAAAAAGGAGTTTAAACAAATGATTTGTCATAAATTATTGATTTAAACCATATATTATTCAAGATTTAGAGTTTAAACCAATAAGGTGTGAGAAATTATTGCTTTAAACCATATATTTTCGATTATATTGTATCTCAGGGCTTAAACCATAGATTTCTGCAAAATTATTAGGGCTTAAACCATAGATTTCTGAAAAATTATAGGTTTAAACCAAACGTTAGGTCATTAAACCATACATTTTTAAAAAATTATGGGTTTAAACCAAACTTCAGGGCTTTAAACCATAGATTTAGTAAACAATTAGGGGTTTAAACCAACCTTTACGGCTTTAAACCATAGATTTAGTAAAACATTATAGGTTTAAACCAACCTTTAGGGCTTTAAACAATAGATTTAGTAAAACATTAGGTGTTCAAACCAACCTTTAGGGCTTTAAACCATAGATTTAGTAAAACATTAGGAGTTCAAACCAACCTTTAGGGCTTTAAATCATAGATTTAGTAAAACATTAGGAGTTTAAACCAACCTTTAGGGCTTTAAACCATAGATTTAGTAAAAAATTAGGGGTTTAAACCAACCTTTAAGGCTTTAAACCATAAATTTAGTAAAACATTAGGGGTTTGAACGAACATTTAGGGGTTTAAACCATAAATTTAGTAAAAAATTAGGGGTTTAAACGAAAATTTAGGGGTTTAAACCATAGATTTAGTAAAAAATTAGGGGTTTAAACAAACCTTTAGTGCTTTAAACAATAGATTTAGTAAAAACTCAGGGGTTTAAACCCAACCTCTAGGGCTTTAAACCATAGATTTAGTAAATAATTAGGGGTTTAAACCAATATTTACGGCTTTATACCATAGTTTTAGTAAAATATTAGGGGTTTAAACCAACCTTCAGTGCTTTAAACCATAGATTTAGTAAAAAATTAGGGGTTTAAAGGAACATTTAGGGGTTTAAACCATAAATTTAGTAAAAAATTAGGAGTTTAAACCAACTTTTAGGGCTTTAAACTATAGATATAGTAAAAACTTAGGGGTTTAAACCAACCTTTAAGGCTTTAAACTATAGATTTAGTAAAACATTAAGGTTTAAACCAACCTTTAGAGCTTTAAACCAAAGATTTAGTAAATAATTAGGGGTTTAAACCAACCTTTAGGGCTTTAAACCATAAATTTAGTAAAAACTTAAGGGTTTAAACCAACCTTTAGGACTTTAAACCAACCTTTAGGGCTTTAAACCATAGATTTAGTAAAAAATTATGGGTTTAAACCAACCTTTAGGGCTTTAAAACATAGATTTAGTACAAAATTAGGGGTTTAAACCAACCTTTAGGGCTTTAAACCATAGATTTAGTAAAAAATTAGGGGTTAAAAATTAGGGGTTTTGAGAAAACTGATTTTCAAACTGATTTTTGTTTTCAAAACACCTAATTTTTGGTTTCCCTAAAATCCTAAAAATTTGGTTTTCCAAAAATTTTGTTTCCCTAAAATCCTAATTTTTGGTTTTCCTAATTTTTCAAAACCCTAAAATCCCAAGAAACAACTGAGAGGGAGAGAGTGCCAACCTATGAGAGAGTAAGAGCGACAGGGTGCCGTTGAGAGAGGGCCGTCGAGAGGTCGAGAGAGGGTGCCGTGCTGTCGACGGAGAGGGCCGGAGAGAGAGAGGGTACCGTCGAGAGAGAGGGCCGTCGAGAGGTCGAGAGAGGGTGCCGTGCCGTCGACGGAGAGTGCCGGAGAGAGAGAGTAAAGAGAGAAAGGCCGGAGAGAGAGGCCGGAGAGAAAGGCCGGTGATTGCGACAGAGAGAGAGAGAGAGTTGAAAATATCTTTGTGAAAATATCTTTTTACTCATTCCCAAAGAAAAAAATAAATTCAACTGAGGGGTACTTTGGTCTTAAAACACCCAAACAAGTCATTATCACTCTATATTAGTCATTTTCAAATCTCCCCTCTGGACACGTCATTATCATAATAAAGGCCTTTTTTTTTGTCATTTTCCCTATTTTTCTTAGTAAATATTTTATTCTTTATTTTATTTTTATTTTCATTGACGAAGCTAAACTAGTTAAGGGATTTCACAATTCAATGTCATAATTTTTTTTTTTACATAATAATAATTCTGACCACTTCCATCTAAAATCTTTTTTTAATGCAGTGGAAAGTTTAATTACAATTATTCAAATTTTAATTGTCTGAAATAATTAAGAAGTTCTTAAAAATTATTTCAGTAAAATTGTGCATAATGGTTATAATGTAAACACTTAGTGAAAATGGTTATCATGGTTAGGGAGAAGTGCATCTCTCAAGCATTTTTAATTCTTCTTTTCTTTTTCTCGTCTCTTTATAGAAATAGTTCTTCCAAGCATTTTCCTTTCTCTTTTTCTTCCTTTCTTCTCTCTATTTTACTATCTCTTTCTTTGACTTTTGTGAAGGTAAAAGTCAAAAAAGGGTGTTTGACCTGGATCAAAAAAAGGTCGCGCCCATAATATAAAAACTCCTATTTCTGTATTTTCTTCTCTCGCTGGTGACTATTTATAGGAAAAGTTTCACTGAATAGTAAAAAAACTCCTCTTTTTGTATGTAAATAGTGATTGCTTTATAAAATTTTAGTCGGTTTAGTCGGTTTTGGGAATTAGGATTCGAAAAGATAGGATTATATATAGAATTGACTATACCGTTAGTCGTTGGTTAATATAGAACTTATGTGCTATTTATGACTTCTGTGATACTTCTGGATATAAATGCTTTTAAATATGAGTTATAATTTAAATTACTAATGTGATTCTATGATATGAAGAGAGAAGACTTTTGTGAAGGTAAAAGTCAAAAAAGGGTGTTTGACCTGGATCAAAAAAAGGTCGCGCCCATAATATAAAAACTCATATTTCTGTATTTTCTTCTCTCGGTGGTGAGTATTTATAGGAAAAGTTTCACTGAATAGTATAAAAACTCCTCTTTTTGTATGTAAATAGTGATAGCTTTATTAAATTTTAGTCGGTTTAGTCGGTTTTGGGAATTAGGATTCGAAAAGATAGGATTATATATAGACTTGACTATACCGTTAGTCGTTGGTTAATATAGAACTTATGTGCTATTTATGACTTCTGTGATACTTCTGTATATAAATGTTTTTAAATAGTGATACTTCTGTATATAAATGTTTTTAAATATGAGTTATAATTTAAATTACTAATGTGATACTATGATATGAAGAGAGAGATTGCTGAGTTTGTGTCTACATGCTTGGTTTACCAACAAGTTAAAGCAGAACGACAGCTACCAAAGGGAGCCTTACAACCACTAGAAGTGCCTAGATGGAAGTGGGATATGATAGCAATGGATTTCGTTACGGGACTTTCGAGGACTACGAAAGGAAATGATGCAATATGGGTCATCATTGATCGACTGACGAAGGTAGCTCATTTTATCCCAATACGAGAAAAATTTTCCTTAGATCAATTGGCGAAGCTCTACATCAAAGAAGTAGTCCGTTTACACGGCATACTAGCATCCATTGTGTCTGATCGTGACCCGTGCTTCACGCATTGGGGGACAAAGTTGAACTTCAGCACTGCCTTTCATCCTCAAACTGATGGTCAATGCGAACGGACAATTCAGACACTGGAGGATATGCTTAGAGCTTGCATAATAGACTTCCAAGGTAATTGGGACTAACACTTACCATTAGTTGAATTTTCTTATAATAACAGTTATCACTCTAGTATAGAGAGTGTAACCTATGAAGCTCTCTATGGTAAGAGGTGTAGAACACCGACGTGTTGGGATGAGGTCGGAGAAAGAAAACTTCTAGGCCTCGAGTTAGGACAAGAAATTACTGACAAAGTACGTATGATCTAACAACATATGAGGACGGCTCAAAGCAGACAGAAGAGCTACGTCGACAAGACCTGGAGTTTGCAGTGAGTGACCGTGTAATATTAAAAGTATCACCTTGGAAGGATGTGATAAGGTTCGGAAAGAAAGGGAAGCTCAGTCCCAGATATATTGGATCATACGAAATACTTGAACGAATTGGACCAGTAGCATACCGTGTAGCTTTGCCACCAGCCTTGTCACATGTTCACAATGTGTTTCACGTCTCACTTTTAAGGAAATACTTGGCGAACCCATCACATGTACTGCAAACAGAACCAATGCAGTTGGAACAAGATTTGTCTTATGAAGAACAACCAGTACAAATCCTTGATCGAAAGGATCAAATTCTTCGGACAAAAAGAATATCACTGGTGAAGATTCTGTGGAAGAGCCAAGCCACCGAGGAAGCAACATGGGAACCGGAGGAGGAGATGAAACAAAAGTATCCTCATCTATTTACTTCTTAAGGTATGTAAAATTTCGAGGACGAAATTTTTTTTAAGGGGGGTAGAATGTAATAATCGGTAAAATACATTTGTATATATATACAAATAAATATAAAAAAATGACCTCATAGGTGGGTAATCATCGGCCATTACTCATTTTTCCCCGAGTTAATCGGGCATGAGGACATCTGGCATAATGTGGCATACGCGATTCGAACCCAACACTGAGCTAGGATTGAACGGCTTCCTACCACTAAGCCACTGCCCTTGATGTCAACTAAAAAAGAGTAGATATTTACATATATTAAAAATTACATATAGTCACTATTCATAATTACTATTCACAATAGTCACTATGTAAGATTACTATGCAGAAATACTATGCAAGTTCACTATTGAGATGCACTATTTAAAAATAATATTCACAGTAGGACCCACCGAGTACTATTCACACACAGGTCCCACCAACAGTGGGTCCCACATCAGCGGGCCCCACACGGGTCCCACCAACAATGGGTTCCACATCAGCGGGCCCCACACAAGCGGGTCCTACTACCAGCGGGCCCTACCACAAGCAGGACCCACAACAAGCAGGACCCACAAATAGCGGGTCCTGCCACAACCACTATCGTTAATTAATAGTGAAATAAGATTAATTATTATTTTTAATCTTATTTTTAAGAGAGTAGTTGAAGACGATAGGTGAAATAATACTTAAATAAGATTAATTATTATTTTTAAGAGAATAGTTGAAGATGTTAGGTGAAATAATAATTAAATAAGATTAATTATTATTTTTAAGAGAGTAGTTGAAGACGGTAGGTGAAAATATATCTATAAATAGAGGAAGAGAAGAAGAAGAAAAAAAAAAGTAAAGAGAGAAGGAAAAATAGAGGAGAAGGAAAAGGAAATCCACTTCATAACTACCAAGTAAGTCTTTCATATAGATAGTCAAAATATTTATTTAATATATATAATTAAAGTATTTATTTCCTATAGATAGTTAAAGTATTTATTAATCTTGTTGGTTCTACCACCTATGTAAATATCAGGATAAAGCATGCATAAGAGGCGATAACTCGTTATAGATTATGCAAGTTTTATCATCTTATTTGAACGGTGAAATGCTAGAACTTGCATAATCTATAACGAGTTATCGTCTCTTATGCATGCTTTATCCTGATATTTACATAGGTGGTAGAACCAACCACATTAATAAATATTTTAACTATATATATGAAATAAATACTTTAACTATTTATATGAAATAAATATTTTAAGTATTTATATGAAAGACTTACCTTGTTAGTGATGAAGTAGATTTTCTTTTCCTTCTCCTCTCTCTCTCATTTTCCTTCTCTCTCTTTACTTTTTTTTCTTCTTCTTTTCTTCCTCTATTTATAGATATATTTTCATTTACCGTCTTCAACTACTCTCTTAAAAATAATAATTAATCTTATTTAATTATTATTTTACCTATCATCTTCAACTACTCTCTTAAAAATAATAATTAATCTTATTTAAGTATTATTTCACCTACCGTCTTCAACTACTCTCTTAAAAATAAGATTAAAAATAATAATTAATCTTATTTAACTATTAATTAATGATAGTTGTTGTGGCGTGACCCGCTATTTGTGGGTCCTGCTTGTTGTGGGTCATGCTTGTTGTAAGACTCACTGTTGGTGGGACCCTTGTGTGAATAATACTCGGTGGGTCCTACAGTGAATACTATTTTTAAATAGTGCGTCTAAATAGTGAACTTGCATAGTATTTCTGCATAGTAATCTTGCATAGTGACTATTGTGAATAGTTAGTGAAGGCTTTTTGAATAGTATAAAAGATTAATATTGTTTTATTATAAATTTTATTAATTTTTTATTCTAACTAATTTTGTCGGTAATTATTTTAATACTAAAATCGAACAGTGTCCTCAGTTATTTATCACAACCAGTCTTCTCGGTGATTTATTATAACTATTATTTATCACAGATGAAAATTTATGGTTGTAGTTTTGAGGTGTGTGCCGCTAGTGGTGGGATCTAGTAGTGGCAAGACTCGCTGGTAGTGTGACTTGCTGTTGTTGGGAGTCACTTGTTTGCTCTGCTTGTGAATAATAATACTTGGTGGGTTGCACTGTGAATAGTAATTTGGATAGTGTTTGTCAATAATAAATTTAAATAGTATTTTATACATAGTAATCTTGAATGGCATTTTTGAATAACATCTTATGTATGTATATATATTTTTTCTTTTATCATCATTGTGGGGCGATTGCCTAATGGTAAGAAACCGTTCAATTCAACGTTTTAGATTCGAATCATGTCAGCCATTTATGTCAGATCTATTACTCTAAGAGGAATATGAGCAATAGCCGCTAATTACCTACCTATGAGTAACTTAGTCACCACTTGGTGGAAGAGACTACAGAGAAGCTGGCTATGATTATAGAAAAATTGAAAGCTGCTCAGAGTAAGCAGAAGAGTTACGCTGGTCAGCGCAGCGTATGGAGCTCGAGTTGGAGTTACCTCCAAACCTTCAACGAATATCTAATCTCTCCCTTCAAAATAGTGATGCAGTTTTTGTGAAGATCTCTCTCTATTGCTTCATTAGGCTGATTCAGAGCTTTAGCTCATGAGTTGGAGTTACCTCCAAATCTTGAACGGATACATAATGTGTTCTATGTTTCCATGCTCTGCCTCTATCATCTTGACCCTTCCCATGTGCTTGAGGAGGACGTAGTAGAACGTCAAGGTGATTGGTCATTTTTTGAAGGACCCGTGAGCATTTTGGAGCGCAAGGAAAAAGTTTTGAAGAAAAAACAGGATTCCATTAATCAAGGTATTTTGGCATCATCATGATGTCGAAGATGCTACTTGGGAATGAGAATTTGAAATTATGGAGAAGTTTTTAGTTATTTAGTGGTATTTTTTTTTGTTGACTAGTTATTCATGGTTTAAATATAACTGTGTATTTTTTACCTAATTTTGTTTTGATAAAGATGAATTTCGGGGACAAAATTCTTGTAAGGTGAGTAGTATGTAATATCCTGTAAAAAATAGTTATTCATAAAAACTATTCACACTTGATATCACCATTTACTATTCAAGTTTACTATTGACGGTTGCTAAAATTGAAATTTTGTTTTGAAAGTATCATAGGTTGCGTAATCATCGACTATTGCTCATGTTCCTCCGAATTACTTTAGGCATGAGATTATCTGGCATAAATGGGAATGACACAATTTGAATTTAAAACCTTCAGTTGAACGGTTTGCTGCTACTAGTTCATCGACGTAAATGATGATAAAAGAAAAATTATATTTATATACATATAATATGTTATTGAAAAATACTATTCAAGATTACTATGAAAGAAAAATTTTATTTAAATTTACTATTAACAGACAATATCCAAATTACTATTCATATTTACTATTTGTAATAGAACCCACGAAGTATTATTTAACTGTAGGCCCACAAGCGAGTCCAACAGCCAGCCGGTCCCACCACTAGCAGAGCCGGACTGACTGGCCGGACTCCTTCGCCGGTGCCGCGATCCTTCTCCGTGCGCGGGGTCTCTCCTGCTACCATGCTTTTGTACGGGAGGAGATCGTGACCGGTGATGTAAGCGAGGCTCGGGGCGCACATGCTTGTCCCGGGAGAGGTGGTCTCGTCTTGTGGAGTGACGAGTCTGTTCCCGGGGCAAGGGCGTGTGCTCTCTGCGGGAGCTTCCCCTCCTCTGGGTGGGCTGAGAAGCCTCGACTGGGTGCTGCTAGAGTGCGGGGGCCAGATTCCTGAACTGCGGTCATTTCTTGGAAAAGGGCCCGCATCTCCCTTGGGGTCGGGGTAGGGTCTGAGCGGTCCGAGCGAGTCGGACTTTGCTCCCCGACCGCCCCGGCCTCTATCTGCGAGGCCAGTCGCTCGCTTCTTCCTTCGCGGGGGGCTGTAGCCCGGGTCGTCCGGGAGGTTGGCACATGCTTTCCGTTTTTCCCTACCATTGCTTGAGTGAGGTTCCGAACAGCTTTTGTTCCGGGGTCCCACGGATGGCGCCAAATCTGTTAGGTCTAAAATTGGTAACAGGTTATGGTAGGGCCGGAAGGGCTGATCTGGCAAGCCACAGCTGAAGAGCTAATGGAGTCCTGCACTGCACAAGGGCACAGACAAGGATACAAAGGGTCAGAAGACCAACCCGGAGTGGTGCTCCGGACGGGCGCTTCGACACTCAAGTCAGTATGAGCAGGAGTGCAGAGCAATGTCAGAGCAAAAAGCTTAGGGTTTTGATCTCAGATCCCTCACCTTAGCACAAGTGAAGGCTATTTATAGTGGTTCTGAGCCACCTGTCCAGGACAGGTGGTAGCCCCTGTATGGACTACCATACCTAGGAGGGGCAGGTGGAAGTCCCCGATTGGTCCAGGTGTCATACCTAGCAGGGACAGGTGGAAGTCCCCGATTGATCCAGGTGTCATACCTAGCAGGGACTGGTGTTGGCTTTGCAGTGGTCCCTGTGAGGGCCACGTGTCAACAGCCGATTGGTTGCAGATTTTGGACCCCATCATATATGATTATATTCCTTTGTCTTCCGGGGAGGTAGCACGAGATATTCATCTACCGAGTCCCCCACTTTTGACTAGCCATGTCTCTTTTATTGGGTTCCTCCATTGTTTTTTTCGTCTCTCAGCTTCAAGAAGTCAGAAGTCACTGGGCTTGGCACCACGGTGGGGGAGGTGTGGAAGATAGCTGGCTGTATTAATAACTTTCTCATTGTATGAACAGAATGGACCGGTCTCATTGTCTTGCCTGCAACAGATCGTGATAGGTGAGGCTTTGCCCGATAAGTCGCACTCTTATCATTCATGATACTTCCAAGGTTCTCAACCAATGAGTTAAGGTACTGTGTTTGTATTCGTTATATTTGCAAGCATTAGAGTTTTGTTTATCCATTTGGTTTTTTCTTTGTTCTATTTTCATATGTATTGCCTGAATATTTGTTTCCGGTGAGGTTTATTCTCATTAGCGAGCCGAGGAGCTAAGTTGCTATTTTATTTTCATATTTGTTTTTTTTTTTCCATTTTAGTTGTCTTTTGATGTAAGTTGCTATTTTATTTTCAATTTTTTTGGGGGTTTTGATGAAAGACTCTGTGATGTTGTTCTATGCTAGTGAAATCTGACTCTTTTTTTTCATTTTTATGCCTATTGAGTTTACCCTTCATTATTTCCCTAGTGTCACAGTATATAAGATTTGGGCAACCACCGTTTTGTTATGCAGCTTAGGAGTTTTATATGTGTGCCAGTCAGCCTTGCTATTGCGGAAAGATGGGTTAGATTGTTTTTCTTTTCCGGAAGGATGGGTTGTCACAACATAGTACTCTGTTGTTAACAGGTGTAAAATAATGGTGATAATTTTTTTCACCCACCCCTTGGGATTTTGCGCCCCCCCTTTTCATGTGATTTAATGTCAAAAAGCGTTAAAAGTCTACCACAATTCATGTGAAAAGATCTGTTGATCATCTTCTTAATTGAAGTATAATTTTTATAGATGATTGTATATAGGTGTGGAAGATCGGAATTCAGAGTTCCCTGGGCGAGGGAAGGGCCTTCTCTTTATTCAGAAATTGCTGGGTGATTTTCTCATTTGACCTTAGTGTATCTAGACACGACTCGTTACAGAGTCATAGGAATGTAAGGTGCAACCTATTATTCCTCAGGTTTTTGTTTTTAAAATTATAAATTGTTTGTTAAAAGTTCACTTTATTGGGTCTTTTTAGGTATTCTGATCTCTCTCAATATAGCTATTTGATAAAGCAGAATTTGGTTGCTTGTGGTTAAAGGATATTTAGATGAATGGCTGAGATTAAAAAGAAGCTATTTTGTTCAATGGCTGTGATTCAATGATTTATTTTTAAGTTAAATTAAATTAATGTGACTGCTTAGGTGAGATATGTGAAGAAACCTCGGTAGTTTATTCCACTTGTTTTGATTTAATTTTGTTCTACTTTAGCTTCCTCTTATATATAGGCTCAAGGTATATTTGGTCTTTTAGGGCCAGTTTCAATCGCCTGTACAAAGTGAGTCCCAGTGATTCACCCTGGGCTGGGAATAATTCCATGTTTCTTAATTGTAGCCTTTGCTAGAAAGGTAAGGTTCGGGCTTGAAACAACTTCATATACCCACTCTAACAACAAATTATTTCATGTTTGCTTATGAGAACAAATTATTTCATGTTTGCTTATGAGCTAAGTCCCTGCTTTTGTTGTGGAATATTAGAGTCCATTCAATACGTTCTCCAAATCCGTTAAAAACATGGCCTAGTTTTGGATTTGGGAACCGGACTGGTTAACTAGACGTAAAATTGACCCATACCAGATCCAAAACAAACTGGGCCTCAGCAACTTGATGTTTTAGAAGCTAGAAATGTTGTACCGAGCATCATTCACTATGTTCTTTTCTTTTCCATACCCTTTACGGGAACTGATATATATACTTGCCTCTTTTGATTGCTTGGGCCACCCAGCAGCACTGTATGTGGTAGTCAGCCTCATTGAATCCTTCTGATGTGAAGTACATCAGCCCCTCTGCAGTCATTGATACACGTCGGTTGGGTGTCCCAAGTAATCAAAAGGGGCGGCTATATCACTTCCCTTTACCGTTTAGGATTTCCTTTTTCTTGTTAGTACCTAAGGGGCGGCTATCTCACTTCACTTTGTATGTTATGTCGTATAAGTAAGGGTTTTTAGCTGATCAGTCCCTACATGGCACATTAATTGCTTTTTAGTCCGTAAGAAAAGCATATTAGATTAACAGTCCTACCTTTATAAAATATTTGCTAAAAGGTTCCTAAAACTCACCCACGTTAATTTTCTCCTTTAAAAATTATATGATGACAAATTTATTCTTAAGTCATTTAATCCATTTTAGTGTTTTAGGATTTCCCTTTCAATGTTTTTGGAAAATAACTACAAAATCAGCAAAAATATTATCTCTTTTAATAATCTTGTCAAAAATCCTTCAACAAGAAATTCTTTTAAATAAATTGAAAATCCCTCTAAAATAAATTATCTTTTCTTCATGGATGAATTAAGTAAGAAATTTTAGGTATATTTTTCGTTTTGAACTTTTTCAATAAATTCCTACCATGGTTGGATTGCAAGAAAATATCTCTGTTGGAAAATTATTTCTATTGAATTTGTTTTCATTGATTTAAGAGGGGAATTATGTCTATTGTTCTTGAGGGAGAATATCAAAGGGAAAGTCAAAATGGGATAAAATGTTAACACCTTTGAAGGATATTACAAGATTTTTGAAGAGAAAATTGGAAAAGATACTGCTCTTCTTATTTCCTAAATTTTCTCTGAAAATATTGTGAGGGAAATCGAAATACGCCAAAATGGATTAAAGGGGTTAGGGGTAAATTTGCCATTTTAGAATTTTTAACGAAGAAAATTGACGTAGGTGAGTTTTAGGGACTTTTTAGCAAATATTTTCCAAAAGTAGGACTTCTAAGATAATATGCTTTTCTTAGGGATTAATAAGGCAAAAATTCCTATAATTAATCTGTGAAGAGTGTTACATTTTTTTTAGAAATTTCAGACAGATGAAGATCGATCATCTTTTTCCAAGCGCTCAAATTATGTTTGGGAGGGTGGTGGTTCGAATCCACCGAGATCCATTTTCATTTTACTATCCGTGTGACTGTTGATATTATAACAATAATTGTTGTCATTCAATCCTTTTCTACGTCGTTACCTAATTCTGTGATTGGTTCTTGTTGAAGAAGAAGCTGGTTAGATGTTGCATATGAACATTTTTTTGGTAAAACAATAGGTGGGTTTTAGGGTTTTGGTAAAACAATAGGTGATTTTACAAGTGAAACTATTGCAAACAAATTCGAAATGAGTTGAAACTTCTACAGAAGTAAGATATGATGAGATGTAACTTACTGAAAGATTTTTACAGATTTTTACATTAAACTCATATTTAATTTGGATTTAACAATTAATTGACCAGATTGCAAAAATAACACAGAAACTACTAGAAATAGAAATCTAAATTCCATAAAATTTCTACAGTAGTAAGATATAAGTGAAAATAGCATGATGTGAGATTTCCATGAAATTAGAAAACTATTTACTATCAGTTTCGAATTTTTTAATTTTCAGACCAGATTATGAATTAACACTACAGCTCATATGAAATAAGATCCAAATCACTTGAAAATTTTACAGAAGAAAGAAATATAGAATTTAAGACAACTATAAAATTTTGGAGAATTTTATCTGTGATTTGACGTCAGTAACAATTCTTCCAAAATCTGATAATTTTCAAAGAATGCATAAAATAATATACCAAAAAAAATCCAAAAATTCTCACAAATTCATGGTAGAATGTATCATTATCATATTATTTTCCCACGAAATTTCATTATTTTTGGAATCTGTTTAGTATATCTTTTAGTTTTCTTCGTAAAAAATCATGCAAAAATTCGAAAATATACCTAATAATTCTGAAAAATTCCGTGAACAGTGTACCTACTTGTGATGAGTTCCTCGCCGAATCCAAAAGTCGAAAAACTCGAAAATCCCTCCTATGTGCGATCGCTTCCGCTTTTCTTCCTCATGATCTTTTTTTTCTTCTTCTTTGCTCTCCTCACTTTGAATGGGGAGAGAGAGAGAGAGAGAGAGAGGGCTTGAATTCTCTAAGAGAGGAATTCTTTTTTTCTTTTTCCACCCCTTTGGATGGTGGGATGAGAGGGTATTTATAGGAGAATGGGATTGCAAAAGTTAGGTGAGGTTAGGTGATGCTAGGTGGTTAAGTGAGGTTAGGTGAAGTTAGGTGAGGTTAGGTGGTTAGGTGAGGTTAGATGAGGTTAAGTGGTTTTGGATGGTTTAGGATGAGAAGAGAGGTTAGGTGGTTTTGGATGGTTAGGATGTGAGGAGAGAGAACACTCGCGGAAAATATCGTTTTTCAGCAATTTCGTCATCCGATTTTGATAATTTTTTCATCTTTGGAATCCTTGATTTTTACTCTTTCGTTGAAGCCCAATATTGCCATAGAAATATCGATTTCAAAATTTTGATGAATGAGAGCCGTCGATCCTCCTCGGCAAATCGTTTTTTCAAAAGATTTAGCAAATCGGTGATCCAAATGAACCAACCGATTCGATCAATTTTGGATCAACGACCAAAATTATTAAACCATGACATCTACACCAATTAAGATTTTTTTTAATTTTTTTATTTTTTTGTTATTGATGATTAAATGGAATAATTTCGACGGTTCTCCTTCATCATGCCTTGATCCGTGATTTTTCACTGGATTTTTGCACAATTAAGTGGCACAGTGTTTGATCTGAATTTGAGATTAACCTTGATCGATCCTATGATCACAAATTCTTGGTAAGGAAAGACACCCAGGTCGAGATCTGCCCTTGATCTAACGATTTACGGAAATCGGGTCTCGGAATGGAATCAGGGTCCGGGCTATGAAGTGACCCTAGCTTATTTTGTCCCGATTGATGTTCCGTAAAGTCAGATCAACATATAAATCCATGATAGAGGGGGTTCTCACATGGATTTAACACACTAAATTCACCAATCAGGGTATATTTTAATTTTTCAGGACATTATTTTGTATTTTCAAAAAATTTGAGGATGCATACTTTACCAATGAAATTCTACGGATCAATATATTAGGTTATTGTTGGTTAAAGTAAAGCAAAATGTGGGTGTACAGATGCCCCTCTTTGGTAGAGACGACGTAGTCATCGAATAGCAAAGTTAAAATGACAGAACCATTTTGCGTAGCTTTAATCGTTAAAGGACTCCCTAAACACAATGCAACCTAATATAATGCAAGACCTTAGATGAAATCCTAGAATTAGAATGCAATAAAAAAAATCCCGTTGCGGTGCCGCTCACAAATGTGCAACGAGAGTAGGAGATACCATTTTTGAATGGATATTCGGGGAGAAAATGAGATATCACATTTGTGTGATGCTCAAAGAGGATAAGAGAACATAGTTGTATGGACTCGAAGAGAATGAAATTCCGTATTTGTACGGATTCCAAGGGAATGAGACATCATAGTTGTATGATGTTAAAAGGGGATAAGTGACCATAGTTGTATGGACTCGGAGAGAATGAAATACCGTATTTGTACGGATTCCAAGGGAATGAAGCATCATAGTTCACATTTTGCTTTACTTTAACCAACAATAACCTAATATATTGATCCGTAGAATTTCATCGGTAAAGTATGCATCCTCAAATTTTTTGAAAAAACAAAATGATGTACCGAAAAATTGAAAGATACCCTGATTGGTGAATTTAGTGTGTTAAATCCATGTGAGAACCTCCTCTATCATGGATTTATATGTTGATCTGACTTTACGGATCATCAATCGGGACAAAATAAGCTAGGGTCACTTCATAGCCCGGACCCTGATTCCATTCCGAGACCCGATTTTCGTAAATCGTTAAATCAAGGGCAGATCTTGACCTGGGTGTCTTTCCTTACCAAGAATTTGTGATCATAGGATCGATCAAGGTTAATCTCAAATTCAGATCAAACACTGTGCCACTTAATTGCGCAAAAACCCAGGGAAAAATCACGGATCAAGGCATGATGAAGGAGAACCGTCGAAATTTATTCAATTAAATCATCAATAACAAAAAAATATAAAAAATCTTAGTAGATGTCATGGTTTAATAGTTTTGGTCGTTGATCCAAAATTGATCGAATCGGTTGGTTCATTTGGATCACCGATTTGCTAAATCTTTTGAAAAAAATGTTTTGCCGAGGAGGATCGACGGCTCTCATTCATCAAAATTTTGAAATTGATATTTCTATGGCAATATTGGGCTTCAACGAAAGAGTAAAAATCAAGGATTCCAAAGATGAAAAAATTATCGGAATCCGATGCCGAACGATGCCGAAATTTCTAAAAAACGATATTTTCCGCGAGTGTTCTCTCTCCTCATATCCTAACCATCTAAAACCACCAAACCTCTCCTCTCATCCAAAACCATCCAAAACCACCTAACCTCATCTAACCTCACCTAACCTCACCTAACTTCACCTAACCTCACCTAACTTCACCTAACCTCACCTAACCACTTAACCTCACCTAACCTCACCTAACTTTTGCTATCCCATTCTCCTATAAATACCCTCTCATCCCACCATCCAAAGGGGTGAAAAAAGAAAAAAAGAATCCCTCTCTTAGAGAATTCAAGCCCTCTCTCTCTATCTCTCTCTCCCCATTCATAGTGAGGAGAAAAAAAAAAAGATCAAGAGGAAGAAAGGCGGATCGGATCGCTCACAGGCGGGATATTTTCGGATTTTTCGGCTCTCGGATTCGGCGAGGATTTCGATCACAGGTAGGTGCTTAATTTTTGGATTTTTCCAGAATTATTTGGTATATTTGCATGATTTTTTAGTATTTAATTGGATTTAGTTGAAAATTAAATATGTATGCTCAAAATCATGATCTACATGAGTGTTTTGAAAATAAAATATATACTAAATGAATTCCAAAATTAATGAAATTTCGTGGGAAACTAATATGATACCAATACATTCTACCATGTAGTTTTGAGAATTTGTAGAATTTGTTTGGTATATTATTTTATGCTTTCTTTGAAATTTACCAGATTTTGGTGGAATTTTTACTGACATCAGCTCACAGCGAAAATTCTTAAAATTTTACAGTATTAAATTTCACATTTCTAGTTGGTGTAAAAGTTTCAGGTGATTTAGATCTTGTTTCATGTGGGATGTAGTGTTAATTCATAATCTGGTCTAAATATTGAAAAATCCGAAATTGATAGTAAATGGTTTCCAAAATTCCTGAAAATCTCACAGCATGCTATTTGTTCTTATATCTGCTATTTGTACTTATATCTTACTACTGTAGGAATTTTATTGAATTTAGATTCCTATTTCTAGCAATTTCTGTGTTATTTTTGCAATCTGGTCATTTAATTGTTAAATCAAAATTAAATATGAGCTGAATGTTAAAATCTGTAAAAATCTTTCAGTAAGCTACATCTCATCATATCTTGCTGCTGTAAAAATTTTGATTCATTTCGAATTCATTTGCAACAGTTTCACTTGTAAAATCACTCATATGTTTAAAATTGATAAAATTCATTGAAAATCCGAAATTAATTGAAATTCATCTGAAAATCTCTGAAGAACCTTAAATCTCTGTCACATATTAACTCCTAATCTATTGAAACAGAAATCTTAGGATCTTTAGATTTCCATAATCGTATCCCAATTGCAACCGATTTTTGTCAATTTGAATACTTAAGCTATAGCATGTTGTTGGCTCCGAGGTTACTGTCCACGGAAATCCTGAGATATGCCAGGCAATAAGGTGCTATAACCTAAGTATTAAATTACACAAGAAAAGAGCGCACGATTCCCTTCCTTGTATGCTATTCTGGGCCGAAATTGGCGAACCTTAGAACCGTTGGTATTCCTTAAATGTCCAAAAACTGAAAATCCTCAAAATCTGAAATTCATTAACTCCAAGAACTGAAATCGATTCATCTCGTGTCTCTCGGAACCGTTGGATTACGGTTTCTGTCATAAGAACCATTAGAGCCCAATTTAAGAACACTGGTGTCATGTCGTGTCCTATGGAGTCTTAGGTTTAGGGAGTCCTAGAGTCAAGAGTCCAGCCTCATCACGGACGCTTGCTATTTATAGCAACCGTGCCATAGGTCTAGTTACACTAGTCACCCACTCTTTCCCTAGGACAAGCCTAGTAACTAGGATGTAGGCTAACCTGCATTAGTCTAAGGGACAACTTGCATTTAGATAAGAATCATATAACATCTTAGATGAAATCCTAGGATAATAAAATCCTCAACTTGAATTAAATAACTTCTCTTCAAACTGTTGAAACAGTCAATCCAGTCTAGATCGGTGTCCTAGGTGAGTTAGGCATAAGTAGCTTATCTTAGGTGCACCGAACTACGTCGACTCTGATCCCAGTGAGGCTTGGGTACGTAGGCAGCTTGGATGTCTGATGGCATACCATCCGCGAGTCGGCACCACAATAAATTGTGGTGTTTTGTATATTAATTTTCTTGTAAATGCTTAATCAAATCATTTAGGGCTTTCCATGAAATTAGAATTCTAGGAGAACTTTCACTTAGATTGAATCCAGACAAATTAATAAATCAAGATACACATTTAAGATTCACATTGAAATTAGATCATAAGATGCATGTCACTTAGTTCGCACATTAACATATATGAGGACGGCTCAAAGCAGACAGAAGAGCTACGCCGATCATCGATGTCAAGACCTGGAGTTTGCAGTGAGTGACCGTGTATTCTTAAAAGTATCACCTTGGAAGGGTGTGATAAGGTTCAGAAAGAAAGGGAAGCTCAGTCCCAGATATATTGGACCATACGAAATACTTGAACGAATTAGACCAGTAGCATACCGTGTAGCTTTGCCACCAGCCTTGTCACATGTTCACAATGTGTTTCACGTCTCACTTTTAAGGAAATACTTGGCGAACCCATCACATGTACTGAAACAGAACCAATGCAGTTGGAACAAGATTTGTCTTATGAAGAGCAACCAGTACAAATCCTTGATCGAAAGGAACAAATTCTTCGGACAAAAAGAATATCACTGGTGAAGATTCTGTGGAAGAGCCAAGCCACCGAGGAAGTAACATGGGAACCGGAGGAGGAGATGAAACAAAAGTATCCTCATCTATTTACTTCTTAAGGTATGTAAAATTTCGAGGACGAAATTTTTTTTAAGGGGGGTAGAATGTAATAACCGGTAAAATACATTTGTATATATATACAAATAAATATAAAAAAAGGCCTCATAGGTGAACATGGGAACCGGAGGAGGAGATGAAACAAAAGTATCCTCATCTATTTACTTCTTAAGGTATGTAAAATTTCGAGGACGAAATTTTTTTTAAGGGGGGTAGAATGTAATAACCGGTAAAATACATTTGTATATATATACAAATAAATATAAAAAAAGGCCTCATAGGTGGGTAATCATCGGCCATTAATCATTTTTTTCCGAGTTAATCGGGCATGAGGACATCTGGCATAATGGGGCATACGCGATTCGAACTCAATTCTAAGCTAGGATTGAACGGCTTCATACATCTAAGCCACCGCCCCAGATGTCAACTAAAAAGGAGTAGATATTTACATATATTAAAAATTACCAATAGTTACTATTCATAATTACTATTCACAAGTCACTATGCAAGATTACTATGCAGAAATACTATGCAAGTTCACTATTGAGATGCACTATTTAAAAATACTATTCACAATAGGACCCACCGAGTACTATTCACACACGTGTCCCACCAACAGTGGGTCCCACATCAGCGGGCCCCACACAAGCGGGTCCTACCACCAGCGGGCCCCACAACAAGCAGGACCCACAACAAGCAGGACTCACAAATAGCTCATCACGCCACAACCACTATCATTAATTAATAGTTAAATAAGATTAATTATTATTTTTAATCTTATTTTTAAGAGAGTAGTTGAAGACGGTAGGTGAAATAATACTTAAATAAGATTAATTATTATTTTTAAGAGAGTAGTTGAAGACGGTAGGTGAAAATATATTTATAAATAGAGGAAGAGAAGAGGAAGAAAAAAAAAGTAAAGAGAGTAGAAAAAAGAGAGGAGAAGGAAAAGGAAATCCATTTCATCACTACCAAGGTAAGTCTTTCATATAAATAGTTAAAATATTTATTTAATATATATAGTTAAAGTATTAATTTCATATATATAGTTAAAGTATTTATTTCATATAAATAGTTAAAGTATTTATTAATATGGTTGGTTATACAACATATGTAAATATCAGGATAAAGCATGCATAAGAGGCGATAACTCACTATAGATTATAGAAGTTTTATTATCTTATTTGAACGGTGAAATGCTAGAACTTGTATAATCTATAGCGAGTTATCGCCTCTTATGCATGCTTTATCCTGATATTTAAATAGGTGGTAGAACCAACCATATTAATAAATACTTTAACTATTTATATGAAATAAATACTTTAACTATCTATATGAAAGACTTACCTTGTTAGTGATGAAGTGGATTTTCTTTTCCTTCTCCTCCCTCTCTTTTTCCTTCTCTCTCTTTACTTTTTTTTTTCTTCTTTTCTTCCTTTATTTATAGATATATTTTCACCTACCGTCTTCAACTACTCTCTTAAAAATAATAATTAATCTTATTTAATTATTATTTCACCTACCATCTTCAACTACTCTCTTAAAAATAAGATTAAAAATAATAATTAATCTTATTTAACTATTAATTAATGATAGTTGTGGCGTGACCTGCTATTTGTGGGTCCTGCTTGTTGTGAGACCCACTGTTGGTGAGACCCGTGTGTGAATAGTATTTTTAAATAGTGCATCTCAATAGTGAACTTGCATAGTGACTATTGTGAATAGTTAGTGAAGGCTTTTTGCATAGTATAAAAGATTAATATTGTTTTATTATAAATTTTATTAATTTTTTATTCTAACTAATTTTGTCTATAATTATTTTAATACTAAAATCGAACAGTGTCCTCGGTTATTTATCACAACCAGTCTTCTCGGTGATTTATTATAACTATTATTTATCAGAGATGAAAATTTATGGTTGTAGTTTTGAGGTGTGTGCCGCTAGTGGTGGGATCTAGTAGTGGCAAGACTCGTTGGTAGTGTGACTTGCTGTTGTTGGGAGTCACTTGTTGGCTGTTGTTGGGAGTCACTTGTTGGCTCTGCTTGTGAATAATAATACTTGGTGGGTTGCACTGTGAATAGTAATTTGAATAGTGTTTGTCAATAATAAATTTAAATAGTATTTTATGCATAGTAATCTTGAATGGCATTTTTGAATAACATCTTATGTATGTATATATATTTTTTCTTTTATCATCATTTTGGGGCGATTGCCTAATGGTAGGAAACCGTTCAATTCAACGTTTTAGATTCGAATCATGTCAGCCATTTATGTCAGATCTATTACTCTAAGAGGAATATGAAAAATTGAAAGCTGCTCAGAGTAAGCAGAAGAGTTACGCTGACGTATGGAGCTCGAGTTGGAGTTACCTCCAAACCTTCAACGAATATCTAATCTCTCCCTTCAAAATGGTGATGCAGTTTTTGTGAAGATCTCTCTCTATCGCTTCATTAGGCTGATTCAGAGCTTTTGCTCATGAGTTGGAGTTACCTCCAAATCTTGAACGGATACATAATGTGTTCTATGTTTCCATGCTCTGCCTGTATCATCTTGACCCTTCCCATGTGCTTGAGGAGGACGTAGTAGAACGTCAAGGTGATTGGTCATTTTTTGAAGGACCCGTGAGCATTTTGGAGCGCAAGGAAAAAGTTTTGAAGAAGAAACAGGATTCCATTAATCAAGGTATTTTGGCATCATCATGATGTCGAAGATGCTACTTGGGAATGAGAATTTGAAATTATGGAGAAGTTTTTAGTTATTTAGTGGTATTTTTTTTTGTTGACTTTATTCATGGTTTAAATATAACTGTGTATTTTTTACCTAATTTTGTTTTGATAAAGATGAATTTCGGGGACAAAATTCTTGTAAGGTGAGTAGTATGTAATATCCTGTAAAAAATAGTTATTCATAAAAACTATTCACACTTGATATCACCATTTACTATTCAAGTTTACTATTGACGGTTGCTAAAATTGAAATTTTGTTTTGAAAGTATCATAGGTTGCGTAATCGTCGACTATTGCTCATGTTCCTCTGAATTACTTTAGGCATGAGATTATCTGGCATAAATGGGAATGACACAATTTGAATTTAAAACGTTCAGTTGAACAGTTTGCTGCTACTAGTTCATCAACATAAATGATGATAAAAGAAAAATTATATTTATATACATATAATATGTTATTGAAAAATACTATTCAAGATTACTATAAAAGAAAATTTTTATTTAAATTTACTATTAATAGACAATATCCAAATTACTATTCATATTTACTATTAGTAATAGAACCCACCAAGTATTATTTAACTGTAGGCCCACAAGCGAGTCCAACAGCCAGCCGGTCCCACCACTAGTGGGGCTCACAACTACCACAATAAATTTTAACCTGGATTTAATTTTCGAAATGGTGATTGTAATAAATTACCGACAAAATCGTTTAATAGATAACCGACGAAACTGTTATGTTTTACTATTACAATACAATCGACGAAATTTGATTGAATAAAAAAAAATAGAATATTTAATAATTAATATTAATCTTTTATATTATTCAAAAGTCTTCATTATTCAAATACGTAAACCTATACTATTCTTTTATTTATGAATAAAATAAATATAGTAATGACATGTGTCTGAATTTAGTAAAGCTATCACTATTTAGATATTATTAATTGTACTTTTTATTCAAACTTTTTCTACAAATAGACACCGAGAGAAGTAGAAGAATAGAGAATAAAATAGAGGAGAGGAAGAAAGAAAGAAAAGGGAAAGAGAGGAGAGGAAGAGAGAACAAAAGGAGGGAAAAAGACATGGGAGAATAAATACACACCAAGTGAAGAAGCAAAATAGAGAGAATAAATTAGGAAGAAGAGAGGAAGTTAGAAAGAAAGTAGTGCGGAAAAAGGAAACAGAGAGAAAAAGGAGTAAAGGCTTTGGAGAACCACTTCTCTCTTTCTGTATACATCATTTTCATTAACTGTTTACATTATCACCATTGTGCACAATTTTAGTATGACTATGATATTGGTACGAGCAAAGTTTTAAATTTTGACTGAAAATTGAAATTTTGGTCAAAATTTTGTTTATCCTGAAATTTCGTCCAAAATTTGACGGATTCCAACCAAAAATTTTGATTTTTATAATTATTTTTTATAAACATTTTGAAATTTCAGCCGCAATAAAGTTGGAGAAAAAATAGGCGTATATTTGGAGAAAAATAGGCGTGAATAGATTTCGTCTAATTTTGTCCTAAATTTCGGTTTCGGTAAGGACAGAAACGTGTTCCAAGACCAAAATTTGAAACCTAGGGCACGAGTATTAGTATTATGTGTTAAGGACAATACCCGTATATAAGTGTGCTATAAGTTTAAGATTTGAAAAAATATAATTTAAGTTCTAGATCCTAAAACTGGACAGAAAGAACACTGTTTGTAAGATATAAATTTTGGACACAAAAAGACACGAATTTCGGTTTCGGTAAGGACAAACGTATTCCAAAACCAAAATTTGAAACCTAGGGTACGAGTATTATGCGTTAAGGACATCATACCCGTATATAAGTGTGCTATAAGTTTAAGATTTGAAAAAATATAATTTAAGATCTATATATGCTGATCCTAAAACTGGACAGAAAGAACACTGTTTGTAAGATATAAATTTTGGACACAAAAGACACTATATTGTTCACAAAGTACACTATTTTTAGAACATAAGTTAGAGAGAAACGACACTTTCTTAGAATAGAAAGGATACTAGTTTGGAAATAAAGGATATTCATTGAATAGAAATTAATACTGTTTGATGACCCCAAATTACACATCTTGGGACAAGAAAATTTTAAATATAACAAAACCATATTCAATAGCCCTCTTCAGTTCCTTTACAATTATATCTATATTTTATGAGAAATATTAAATAGTAAATGTGCAGGATAAATGAATAGTAAATGATAAATAAATAAATATTATTTCGTTGTTATTATTAGTATTATTTTATATTATTTTTATCAGTAAATATTTTATTCTTTATTTTATTTTTATTTTCATTGATGAAGCTAAACTAGTTATTTGGTGAATTAATAAAAGTGGTTGTGGGATATAATAGGGCTAGCACGATTCGAATCGAAGGCGCAACTTGGATTATACGGCTTCTTACCATTAAGCTACCACCGCAGATGATGAAAAAAAACGATTGTGTACTTATAGAAGATACTATTCACAAACACTTTAATTTTATTATTTATAATTACTATTCATACTAGGTCTCACCAATCTATATCAAGTTGAAGGGAAAGTTTTATAAGACAGCTGTGAGGTTAGCCATGCTATATAGCTCAGAATGTTGGGCCACCAAGAAGCATCATGTGCATAAGAGTGTAGTGGAGATGTGAATGCTTTGATGGATGTGCGGCCACACAAGGATAAGTAGAATTAAAAATGAAGACATTTATAAAAAGGTGGGAGTGGCACCAATTGAGAAGATGAGTGCATCGCTTAAGATGGTTTGAACATATCCAACGTAGGCATTTGGATGCTTTGGTTAGAAGAGGTGACTCGTGCCAAATTGAAAGAGTAAAGAGAGGTAGGGGTAAATCGAAAACGGCTTGGAACGTAACAAAGAACATGACCTTAAATATGATAGAATGGAAGAAAATGATCCACGTAGAACAACCCAACTAGAACAAGGATTAGAGCAGAGCCGAGTAGATTCCTTTTACTGCCTTAATGAATTTTTTTCTAAAGGATTCATTTGGTCGACCCCAACTAATTTGGGACAAAGGCTATGTTGAGTTGAGTGGGACTCACCATTTACTATTAATATTTGTGTGACCTACTTACAAGACCCACTCCCAGTGGGGCCCACCGCTTAAACGCCACACCTACTTTACTGAATCCACCGGATAAACAGATCACTAGATGATCTCATAGTCTGAGTAATTCGGTGGAACATTAACCTACGAGGCTTAATTTTTTTTTTAATAATTGTCATCATCTTACCTTTTACACTTTACTCTATTTGATGCTATTATTACCCTTGATGTGGTCGGATATTACATTCTACCCCCCTTTAAAGGAATTTCGTCCCTTTCTGGGACGAAATTCAACTCCCTGAAGAGAGACTATGATTTTGAAAGAGTACCTCTAAATAATCAAGAGAAATTCTTATTAATATCGGACTTCCTCCCCCAAGTAGCCTCTTCGTCGCAATGGTAATGCTAAAGTACCTTGACTAGTGGAATTCTCTTGTTCGTCAATGCTTTTTTCTTGTGTTGTAGGATATTTATTTCTCTTTCTGAAAATGCCCAAATTCTCTTGAAGCTCCACCTCGTCTTCTTGTAGGTGGCAAATTCCCTCAGTCGTCGGGGATGTGTTAAGCTTGCTTGCTTGATGATGAAAGAGTGGAAGCTTCGGGAAGAGTTTAGAGATTTGAGTTTTAGGAACTTGTGAGCTTGGTATTAGATCTTTCATAGCCATTCTTCAAGTTCAGTCGGACTTTCTAAATTCGATTGAGATAGCGCAAACTGATGCAGAGATTGAAAAATTGAGTGCGGATGTGGAATCAAGGCCAGATTTTTCCGTTAGAACAAATGGCTGCTTAGATTTCAAGAGCAGAATTTGTGTACCACCTGAGGAGGACCTCAGATAGAGCATCTTGGATGAGGCTCATAAATCTCACTACACCAACCATTCAGGTACCACCAAGATGTATTAGAATATGAAAAGGGACTTCTGGTGGGATGTAATGAAAAGGGAAGTGGCTGATTATGTTCCCAGGTGCTGGACTTGTTAGAAAATTAAGCTAGAGCATTAGACCCGGAGGCACTCGTCAGCCTTTAGAGATCCCTGTGTGGAAATGGGACAGTCTATCCATGGACTTTGCCATGGGATTACTTATGACGAAGGGTGGCTTTGATAGTATCTAGGTAAGTATGGACCGTCTCACCAAGTCAGCCCACTTTATTGTCATGAAGAAGACGAGGTAGAGCTTCAAGATGATTGGTCTTTTTTAGAGGGACCGATACGTGTCCTAGAACAAAAGGGAAAAGTATTAATGAACAAAGAAAACTCCATTAGTTAAGGTACTTTGGCATCACTACGGCGTCAAAGATGCCACTTGGGAGTCTTATATTCATTAGTATTTTTTCGAATTATTTGGAGTTATACTCTTTAAACATATTATAGTCTCTTTGAAGAGAATTTAGAGAGTCGAATTTCGGAGATGAAATTTTTTTTAAGGAGGGTAGAATGTGATACCCGGCCCCCCACTAAGGGTAAAAATAGCAGCAGATGTGATACTCGGCCCCCCTAAAGGTAAAACTAGCAGCAAATTGAGTAAAGCGTAATGGGTAAAAGGATGACAGTTTTTCAAAACTTTAGAGCCTCGTAGGTGGGTAATCATTTGCTTTTGCTCATGTTCCCTTGAATCACTCAGGGCATAAGATCATCTGACATAATGGCGGTAGCACGATTCGAACCCACGACACTACTTAGATTGAATGGTATTACCCGGCCTCACTAAGGGTAAAAATACCAGCAAATAGAGTAAAGCGTAAATGGGGGTAGCACGATTCGAACCCAGGACACTACTTGGATTGAACGACTTTCTTCCACTAAGCCACCACCTCAGATGATGATAAAAAAGAATGCGTGTGTGTATATATATATATATATATATATATATATATATATATATATATATATATATATATATATATATATATATATATATATGTATTCACATATGTAAGATAGTATTTATAATCACTTTCAATTTAATATTCATAGTTACTATTCATCGAGGGACCTACCAATTACTATTCATATTTATAGAACTGTCTCTAAATATTGATTTCTGATACTTGTTGAACTTCTGACCCATTTTCTCCGAGTTTTAGAGAACGGAAGTAAATGAGCTTTTGCAAATGAGGAGACTTAGTCATTGGGATGGGTGTGAAAGCAAATCGGTTGTGAAGATGACGACCCTCGTCAATCTCCTCTGTTCAGTTTCTTTATAAAAACATTATAACTTTTATGAACTTTTTAATTATGTGTTACTTCAGTCCATTGAAATTTGAATGATTGTAATTAAACTTTCTGCTGTATTTTGAAAATAAGATTTTAGATGGAAGTAGTTAGAGTTATAATTATGTAAAAAAAAATTAAAGCATTGAATTCCGAAATCCATTCACTCACTTCACTAAAGAGAAAAGCTGAGGATTTAGGATCGATGCCTTTGTTACAGTTTTATCTAAAAATATTTCATGGTCAAATAAAATGGCATCCCTTTTCTAATTTAGCAATCCTGCGCAGATCAACCCCCAGATTGAGATTTTGACTTCGGTTTCTGGTTTGCCTTTATATGACTATGAATCGAATTTGTGACAGTGGCAAACATCATTGGAATTCTATGAATGGAATTTTTATAATGTTCCAATTGAGCATCGATACAGCAAATGCAAGAATGGGTATGTTGAATTTTTGTGATGGAAACTGGAAAATATCATCTTTTCATTTAAACATCATCCCACCACTATATGGCATATATGGGTGTTTGCTATTTTGCATCGAATGCTGCTCTTGTTATTATCCACTATTCTTTGTTTCTAGAATTTGAATTTCTTAGATAGTTGGAAAATTGTGTTCTTGTTACATGTAATGTAATTTTCCTTTAATATTTGCTTATGTTGCCATCGTCGTTGTATATGGCTTTGGGCCTTGCATGTGTTGTACCCACTTTATCAGACCTATTTATGTTTGTATTGTTATCATATAAATTTGGTAGTTGAGTATACTGCGTAAAAGAAGCCATGGAAAAGCTCCAGGGTCTAATGGTGATTCCAAAGAAGCTGCAGCGCGGGGGGTTATTCTTTTTTCAATTGGACCGTGCTTCGAACGACGGGAAATCTGCTGTTGCATGTATGTGGAGGCTTATGATGGCGATGACGAGTGTTTCTAAACATAAAAATACGGTTGGCTGGAGTTCCAGGGATGTCGTTGGAACATGGTTCTCCACTTCTGTGGAAAGAACTATTCTAGGTTTTCTAGGTTATGGTGAAGCGATTTTTACTGTTTCTATATATGTAAGTATAATGTGAGCGTAAACGACCTTTTGCCATACCGGGTGCGCTTGCATGGCAGGTCGAAATATACCCTACTGAATATATATGATTATATTCCCTCGTCTTCCGGGGAGGTAGCACGAGATATTCATCTACCGAGTCCCCCACTTTTGACTAGCCATGTCTCTTTTATTGGGTTCCTCCATTGTTTTTTTCGTCTCTCAGCTTCAAGAAGTCACTGGGCTTGGCACCACGGTGGGGGAGGTGTGGAAGATAGCTAGCTGTATTACATAACTTTCTCATTGTATGAACAGAATGGACCGGTCTCATTGTCTTGCCTGCAACAGATCGTGATAGGTGAGGCTTTGCCCGATAAGTCGCACTCTTATCATTCATGATACTTCCAAGATTCTCAACCAATGAGTTAAGGTACTGTGTTTGTATTCGTTATATTTGCAAGCATTAGAGTTTTGTTTATCCATTTGGTTTTTTCTTTGTTCTATTTTCATATGTATTGCCTGAATATTTGTTTCCGGTGAGGTTTATTCTCATTAGCGAGCCGAGGAGCTAAGTTGCTATTTTATTTTCATATTTGTTTTTTCTTTCCATTTTAGTTGTCATTTTTATGCCTTTTGAGTTACCCTTCATTATTTCCCCTAGTGTCACAGTATATAAGATTTGGGCAACCACCGTTTTGTTATGCAGCTTAGGAGTTTTATATGTGTGCCAGTCAAGCCTTCCTATTGGGGAAAGATGGGTTAGATTGTTTTTCTTTTCCGGAAGGATGAGGTTGTCACAACATATTACTCTGTTGTTAACAGGTGTAAAATAATGGTGATGATTTTTTTCACCCACCCCTTGGGATTATGCGCCCCCCCTTTTCATGTGATTTAATGTCAAAAAGCGTTAACAGTCTACCACAATTCATGTGAAAAGATCTGTTGATCATCTTCTTAATTGAAGTATAATTTTTATAGATCATTGTATATAGGTGTGGAATATCGGAATTCAGAGTTCCTTGGGTGAGGGAAGGGCCTTCTCTTTATTCAGAAATTGCTGGGTGATTTTCTCATTTGACCTTAGTGTATCTAGACACGACTCATTACAGAGTCGTAGGAATGTAGTGTGCAACCTATTATTCCTCAGGTTTTTGTTTTTAAAATTATAAATTGTTTGTTAAAAGTTTCACTTTATTGTGTGTTTTTAGGTGTTTTGATCTCTCTCAATATAGCTATTTGATAAAGCAGAATTTGGTTGGTTGTGGTTAAAGGATATTTAGATGAATGGCTGAGATTAAAAATAAGCTATTTTGTTCAATGGCTGTGATTCAATGATTTATTTTTAAGTTAAATTAAATTATTGTGACTGCTTAGGTGAGATATGTGAAGAAACCTCGGTAGTTTATTCCACTTGTTTTGATTTAATTTTGTTCTGCTTTAGCTTCCTCTTTTATATAGGCTCAAGGTATATTTGGTCTTTTAGGGCCAGTTTCATTCGCCTATACAAAGTGAGTCTCAGTGATTCACCCTGGGCTGGGAGTAATCCCATGTTTCTTAATTGTAGCCCTTGCTAGAAAGGTAAGGTTCGGGCTTGAAACAACTTCATATACCCACTCTAACAGCAAATTATTTCATGTTTGCTTATGTGTTTGCTTATGAGAACAAATTATTTCATGTTTGCATATGAGCTAAGTCCCTGCTTTTGTTGTGGAATATTAGGGTCCATTCAATACGTTCTCCAAATCCGTTAAAAACATGGACCGGACTGGTTAACTAGACATAAAATTCAGTCCAACAACCAGTTATTGACCCATACCAGATCTAAAACAAACTGGGCCTCGGCAACTTGATGTTTTAGAAGCTAGAAATGTTGTACCCTTTACGGGAACTGATATATATACTTGCCTCTTTTGATTGCTTGGGCCACCCAGCAGCACTGTACGTGGCAATCAACCTCATTGAATCCTTATGATGTGAAGTACATCAGCCCCTCTGCAGTCATTGATGCACCTCGGTTGGGTGTCCCAAGTAATCAAAAGGGGCGGCTATATCACTTCCCCTTAGCGTTTTAGGATTTCCTTTTTCTTGTTAGTATCTAAGGGGCGGCTATCTCACTTCACTATGTATGTTATGTCCCAAGTAATCAAAAGGGGCGGCTATCTCCTAAGTTTTATAGATCACACCCCCCCCCCCCCCCCACGCACCCCTCTCGCTCGCGTGCGCATAACAAAGACTCTCCGATCCACAGGTCTAGCAAGAAACGGATACCCTCCCCCTTCCCACGTTAAATCTAACTAATGTTTCATACCAGTGTCTTGAGACACATATAGACTTCTATGCACCCAAACCTTTGCCTATGACTGGGTTCCTACTCTCCCAATCCCCCCATCCTCGCCCGTACTTATTCCCAATGATTTTATGCCACAAAGCCTCTTTCTCCTCTTCGTATCTCCACAATCATTTTACCATTTGTTAATTGTCCAAGTCCTAGACCACCATTTGTCTTAGTCTACATACTTTCTCCCATCTCATATAATATTTCAGTAGAAAGTCTCTTTGGAGTTGTTCTAACCGCTTTGCCACTTTTGTCGGGATTTTGTAAAGTGACACGAAATATACTGGCATGTTTGACAAGGCCGCCTTTACAAGTGTAATTCTTCCTCCAAATGATAAATGTTGCTTTTTTCATGTCGACAGCTTCTTCTCAACTCTTTCCACAACTGGATCCCATTGTGCCACTCTGTCGATGCCGTATCCTCACCTTTTCATTTTCTTTTCAACCAAAGGGTTGTAGGAAATGCGTCATTCACCGTCGCTTTCATTTTCTTTCCAACAAAAGGGTTGTAGTGAATGCCTCTAACCGCATCTTTTTGTAACAAACCCCTACACATAGGGATTGTGTCTCATGTACCAGATAAGCTTCACATTACTGATTCACCCTATCTTTTGAAGATCAACGAACAATTGATTTTCCCACTGGATTTACGATCATCATTAAGAATTGGCTGGTGAAGTCTATCTCCTTTATCTGCTCATGCTTGTGGGAAATTTAAGCAGGGCATGCAATAATAGATTGTAAAATTTACATAGTTGTGATACCTCTTTGAAACACGGTTTACCAGAATTATGTGTTTTTACCTACTCCTAATCTTTGATTGGCCAACATATAATCCACATATGGGGTTTTGCATGGAAGATGGTCACTGTTTTTTGTATGATTGAGGGTAGACAATTGAATTTCTCAGTGATGGAACTCTTCTATGAATAGAAATATTGATTGCGTCTAGAAAATTGGAGACACTGGACATCTCCCTGCTTGCTAAAACACCCTAAACCTAAAGATAGAAAATTTGCATGTCAGAACTGTTTATGGTTGCTTAAGTTTTACTAAAGGCTTCCTTTTTTTCTTGTTTCTTTTTTTTTTCCAGATTCATTTGAAGCTTGTACGTGTTTTGGTTGCCGGTGCTGATTGCTTACCAGAAGAGGAATGTTTCCTCAATACCTTGTAGTCAGAAACAATTATACAAGAAATTGGAGAAAACATTTCTGAGGATCACCTCCACGTTGCCCTTGTCAGAGGCCAAGCCATTGCTGCTTCATTGCTTCAGCTTTCTCACCTGGGATCTTGAGGATTGCCTGTACTTGGCCTCAGCCTACAATACTTGGATCCACCCGGCAACTAGACTGCCTTATCTGCCTGTACTTGGACCCTCCCATGATGAGACAACCCAAAACTCAGTTTTAAACCCCACTGAAACCTCCAACCCCAACCTAGTCCCAAACTCCAAGAAACCAAATCCAGCATCAAGCCCAAAGAAAACCACAACTCTGGAGAGCAAAAAGGATAAACCCACAATCATTTCAAACAAATTCGACATCCTTCTCTGTGAGATCCAAGAAGAAGGATCAGATGAAGGTTCTGAGGAAGATCTATCTAATCCTCCTCCAAGACCTGGAATGGACAAGAGCAACCAAACTAATGGCAAAGGCAAAGAGGTTCAGATATCTTCTTATGGTCTTGAGGCCAATGGAGCCACCAAATCCTCTCCCCACCCTGATAACTCCACGGATTTATCCCCATTGACAGACCCAGTCAACACCCTGTTTTGCCCCAGACCCTATCTCAAATCTCCCTCCCCTTTTCAAACCCAACACCCCTCCCCCCATCCACCCCCCCACCCATCTCCCCCTCCCCTGGGTCAGGATCATCAATCCCCCTCCACTCTCCACCTCCCTCTCAACCCTGCTCACCAAATCTGCCCCCTCAATCCTCCCCACTTACCCAAGACCTGCACCTACCCTATGCAAAATCTCCATCAAGATGCTGACTCAGCCCCCATTAAAATCCTTCCCTTCTCCAATGATCAAGCTAGCAAGCTGGAATATTAGAGGACTTTGCTCTACAAAGAGAGGAGTTGCTCGAGACCTGATTGCCTCTGAAAACCTTGAGATAATCTGCCTCCTTGAAACAAAAGCAAAGAAGGATGACCTCCTCCCCTTCATTCAGGAAATCTGCCCCGATTGGAATGCTGTTACCAATTACTCTCATGTGATCAAGGGTAGGATTTGGGTTGCCTGGAACCCCCACTACATTAACTTCACTCCTCTGGGGGACTCTGACCAGCATATCCATGGAACTGTCCTTCACCTTCAATCACAAACCTCATGCTTTCTCACTGCTGTATATGCTAGCAACTTTGGGATTCACAGGAGAACCTTGTGGGACAACCTCAACAGTTTAAAGCCCCCAAACTCCCCGTGGCTGATAATTGGCGACTTCAACATTATCAGATACATCAACGAAACTCTGGGAGGAGCCAGCCCTAACAGAGAAGACATGAAAGAGTTCAATGACTGTATCGATCATTGCTCCCTGCTTGAACTAAAGACTATTGGCCCACCCCTTACCTGGTCAAACAAGTCAAAAAAGGATAATCTCAAACTGAGAAAATTGGACAGAGTTCTTGTAAATGATGAGTGGCTCTCCCTTTTTCCTCAATCTTTTGTAGTCAACAAAAACCCCGGCATTTCTGATCACTCTCCGATCATTATCCACTTGCTCCCGGAATCCTCCAGGGATCACCCCCCCCTTTAGATTTTTCTCTGCTTGGCTGGAAGACCTCTCCTTGTATGAAGTTGTCGAAAGAATGTGGCAAATCAATCTTAAAGGGACTCCCATGTTCAGATTAGTCAGAAAGCTAAAGTTGGTGAAACAAGCTATCAAAAACTGGAATTACAAAATCTATGGAAGAATAGACATCACCCTCCCAATTATCAAGGATCAACTAAATGAAATTCAATCTAAAATTGCCGTTGATCCCACAAACTATTCCCTCAGAGAGACAGAAAGACTCATCAGAGAAAACCTCATCATTGTAGCAAGAAAAGAGGAAGCCATTGTCCGTCAAAAAGCTAGAATCGATTGGCTAAATCTGGGGGACTCCAACTCCAATTTCTTCCACTCAGCCATCAACTCAAGAAGGAACATGAACCACATCCACGGAATGACAAAGCCCAATGGAGATATTTCTACCTCTAAATCAGAGATAGAAGAATCTTTCGTCAACTACTTCAAAAAACCCTTAACTCTACTGACCCCCACTTCTGGCAGGTCCCTGACCCTTTAAGGGTCATCTCCCCCTTTCAAGCTTCTTCCCTTACCGATCCTATCTCCAAAGAAGAAATTGAAAGAGTCATTCACCAAGCGGATGGAAACAAAAGCCCTGGGCCTGATGGGTTCAATGCTGCTTTTTTCAAGGCTTTTTGGTATCTCATTGGGGAAGAAGTGACAGCTGCTATTCAGAATTTCTTCCATTGTGGTAAAATGCTCTCGGAGCTAAACACCACTTTCATCACTTTGATCCCTAAATCAGCTGATGCAACCTCCCCAGACAAATTCCGGCCTATCTCCCTCTGCAATTTCTTATACCAAATTATCACCAAAATTCTTGCTTCCAGACTTAGTGGAGTCATTTGCGACATCATCAGCCCCAACCAGTCTGCATTCATCAAAGGTAGGCTCATTCAAGATAACATCCTCCTTACCCATGATGTCATGCATAACTTCCATTCAAAAGACTCCAAACAAGCCATCTCGACCTCCAAAAAGCTTTTGACAATGTAAATCTCCAAAGCCTTTTGAGTTTCATGTCCAAACAGGGATTCAATGATACTTGGTGCAACTGGGTATCTCAATGTATCTCCACCCCCTCCTTTTCTATCCTCCTAAATGGATCCCCTAAAGGCTTCTTCAGATCCTCAAATGGTTTGAGGCAGGGAGACCCTCTGTCCCCCCTCCTTTTCACTATTGTCATGGAAATGATGTCTTGTTTCCTAAACGAAGCTCTATCTATTGGCTCCCTTGGAACCCCATTTTCAAGGGGCAAAACAAAAATTTCTCACCTCCTTTTTGCAGATGACGTGATGATTTTTGCAGATGCAACCCCTTCCACAGCTAAAGCAATCCTTAGTTGCCTTGATAGATTCAAAATGTGCACTGGCCTCGACATTAACCGAAGTAAAAGCGAAATCTTCTTCAGTAAAGCCTGCACCCATGGTAGAGAGACCATCCTGGATATTCTAAAAGTTCCTGAAGGCACCCTCCCAATCAAATATCTTGGTCTTCCCCTAACCTCCTCCAGGATGAACTCTACTGATTGCATCCCCCTTGTTTTTAAAGTTAGGAAAAAGATCTCCACGTGGTGCAACAAAAACCTATCCCGAGCTGGGAGACTTGAGGTGATAAAGTCTGTCCTTAACTCATTTCAGATTTATTGGTCCTCTTCTTTCAACATTCCAGCTGGGGTGTTAGATGATATTGAAAAAATCCTGAGAAATTTCTTTTGGAGTGGAGAAGATCGGCACAAAAAATTTCATGCCATCTCTTGGGAGGTCATTTGCACTCCCAAAAGAGAAGGGGGAGCTGGTCTGAGAAGAATCAGAGACACCAACCGTATTGGCCAAATGAAGCAATTCTGGGGGCTGATTTCGAATAGGAAATCCCTATGGAATGACTGGGTCCAACTCAAATACATAAAAAATCAAAGCATTTGGCAAATGAAGATGCCCAGTCATCCTTCATGGGGATTTAGGGGAATCTTCCAAACCAGGGACATCATGAAAAATCACATTTGCTATTCTATTGGAACAGGGGAAAACATAAACTTCTGGGACCACCCTTGGCACCCTGAAGGGACTATATCCAACCAAATCTCTTCTGCCTCTCTTCAAACCAACATCAGTAAGAAAACCAACCTAAGTAGACTTCTCCTTAATGGCATCTGGGACCAGATGTTTGATCTCCCCCACCTCGCCGTCTTAGAAAAGACCATTTCTTCTGAAATCATCCGCCCTGGCTACCCTGATAAAGCTATTTGGAAACCTTGCTCAAATGGTATTTTCACCTCAAAATCAGCCTGGAACGAAGTCAGAATCAAAGCGCAGAAAGTTCCCTGGTGCTCAACCATTTGGTTTTCGGGAAACATTCCCCTGCATGCTCTCACAGCATGGCAAGCCATCAGCAACAGACTCCCAACAAGAGACCGTCTGTGTTCCATGGGTATTACCACTGATCAAGCTTGCCTTCTATGTCACTCTGGGCTTGAATCAGTAAACCACCTTTTCTTTAATTGCGCCTTCTCCAAATGGATTTGGAACTTTCTGCTCTGGAGATTTAATCACAGAAGGAAAATTGGCAAAACTCTATGTGATGAAGAAGCATAGGTGAGAAATCAATTCAGGGGCTTAAGCCAATATACCATTGCCATGAAAGTTTCTTTTGGGGCAGCCATATATTGTATATGGCAGGAAAGAAATTCAAGACTTCACGTCGGTACCCCAACCCACAAAAGAGATATTCTTCATCTGATCATCGACAAGATTCAAACTAGAATTAGATTCCTCCACCCCCATGATAATCATTCCCCCTGAAGTCTCCAATTTGCTCTCCATTTCAATATCCCTATCCATCTGAAACCTAATCTAACTCGAACCTGCTCCTGGATCAAGCCCCCTGTCGGTGTTGCCAAAATTAACACTGATGCTTCCCTTTTTGTTAATGGTGCCTCCTTGGGAGGTCTAATTAGGAATCCCAACTCTGTTCTCGCCCTCTTCTCTATTTCTGCTTCTGGGGACGACATCACAATCTTGGAGCTGAAAGCTATTGACTATGGAATCTTTTTGGCTCAGGAAAAAGCCCTCAACAGAATCTGGGTTGAATCTGACTCCCTCAATGCAGTCAATATTATCAACTCTCAAGTCCCCTGCCCATGGAAGGCCCTCACCTTGTTGGACAAAATCTACCTTGGTCTGGCTACCTTTGTTGACTGGAAAGTCACTCATGTTTGGAGAGAAGCAAACTCAGCTGCTGATTTCCTTTCAAAAGAGGACTGCCCTTGCAAGGGTGATGACATCCCTCCGTCGTCCATCCCAAACCCTCTCAAAGATATTATTGCAACAGATTCTGCTGGAGTCCCCTACACAAGGACATAGCTCTGTATCTCTTATGTTTCTTCTTGTCTCTTTTGTTCTTTTTGTTGCCTGGGAGCATGTTCCCCGCCTGTTGGCCTTTGAGCCCCCTTAGATTGTAATACTCTTTCTCATTAATTTTAGCTGGTCGGGGTCTGCCTAACCCTAACTTACTTACCAAAAAAAAAAAAAAAAAAAAAAAACTAGACTGCCTTATGGTGGTAATGCCAGTTGAAAGGGGACCATTTGTCTGGTTTTAGGAAGGAATATAAAAGTGACTTTCTTTTTAGGAAGGAACTCCAGCCTACAAAATCCAGCCTAATAAGTTTTGGTTTTTAGGAACATAAAAGTGGCTCTCTTTTTAGCATTTTCCTTTTACAAAATCCAGATTTAAGGGAAGAGAAACATGAAAAAAATAAGGAAGAGAAAAAACGGTAAGAAAAGAATCTCAATGGAATTCAAATAAATGTAGATGAAATCTCTAGTTCTAGTTTTAAAATAGTAAATATCATAATGCAACCTCTGATCTCTTATTTTTCTGATAGATAGAGATTCAGATATCCCTATAATCTCTCCACCAAGTCTTTCCCATATTGATTTGAAATCCCCCTTGATTATGGAACCTGCATTCCCTGATTGTAAAATTCTGAACTCCTCTTCCATCTAACACATGTTGATCGAGTGATGTTTCCTACTTGGTAATTTTAGGATCCAGTTTACCCAGAAAGAAATAATGACCTAGAAAAGATAACAATCTGTAAATAATCAATGAATGCGGAATCCAGTTTTATTGTAGAACTCAGAGAAGTCAGAAAAAACGTAACAGATGAATGGATGGTGTCTGAGTTTTTTACCCATTGCAGAAGCAAATCAAATTTTTTACCATCCCTGGACAGGCTATCTCTTGTTGGGATCTGGTAGTCAGGATGACCACCTCTTTTTCTTCTTATATTCCAGCTTCTTATATTCCAGGTTGTATCAATCTCCAATTCATGCAGATTGTTCGAGCTTCTGGGAAGGTCCATGTTTGAGTTTTAAAATAATGGCTCTTGTTCATCTAGATAAAAGTTTCTATATCTTATGCTTTGGTTAAGAGATATTTATATCTATCTCTTTGATGGTTTCACATCATCATATAACCGTGCATACATGTTAAGATGAAACTTTCCGAAGGTTGCCATGTTTGACACCTCATACTGTCTAACACTGACAGATGTGTCCATGCCTAAATAGTGTAGCCTTTATATACTGAATCATGAATGATCAAGGTCTCCTTATTGGGCTCTTTCTGTCCACATTAAACAATTGGAAGCAGGTTTTGATGTGGATCCATAATATCCAGGCACAGTTAAGTCACCGGTTTGGGTCTTTTTTTTTTTTTTGGTAATTGAACTGATTTGGGTTTCTGTTGCAGAAATCAAGGGAAACCCCACATTTAGGTTGATCTGTTGAAAATGGAGCTATAAGAGTAGCTTGAGTGACTTAAACTTAGCACAAACACGTTTCAAAAAAGGAGGACAGTAAAGGGTGGCACATTGGATCGATACGATGTTAGATCAGTGCAGGGGTTTGGATGTAAGAAGAGAATCTCCATGGAATTCAAATAAATCCTGATGAATTTGCACGATTACAAGAACAAGGGCTTATGAAATCTCTAGTTTCTGTTAGAGGCAGTGAGAAGAAAAGAGATTCGGTGGAACTTGGTTGCTTGAAGCATTACATGGGTTCCATCTAAGTGGAATGCTACCACGTTGCCTCCAGCCCCTATTTATACAAAGTATAAATATTGAGAGGATAAGGATGAGAGAATAAGAGGTTATGGGCTTCAGCCCATATGGGCCCAAACACCTGGTCCATTATCTATGGGCTTATATTAGAACATATATCCAACAGTTTCAGCTTTAAAATAGTAAAAATCATGATGCAACCTCCGATCTCTTATTTATGAGATATAGAGATTTAGATATCCCTATAATCTCTTCACCAAGCCTGTCCATACTGATTTGAAGTCCCTATTAATTACGGATCCTGTGTTCCCTGATTGTAAACCTCTAAACTCATCTTCACATCCCCAACAAATGATGATCGAATGCTACTTGGAAATTCTAGAGTTGACCCAGAAAAAATAATGACCTAGAAATGATAAGAATCAGAATCAAAATTTATTGGAGAACCCAGACAAGTCAGAAAAAAGTAATGAAGGAAAGAATGGTGTCTCAATTTTTTTTAACCATTGCAGAAACAATTAAATCAAATAATACATATGTACAGAATATCTATTGATTGATGTCTAGTCATATTTATCTTGTGTTCTTTGTTTCACCATCCCTGGACAGGCCATCTCTTGTTGGGATCTGGTAGCCACGATGACCACCTCTTCTTCTTCTTCTTCTCTTGAGAACTCCCTTGGGTTTTGTCGGTGGCATTCCTGGAAAAGACACGATTGAAAAAGAGCCAAGATGTTTTCTTGGTTGAAGGAGGAGGAGTCCATTCATGGGGTAATCTCATGGATTGAGAGAGTCTCTCGTACCTTGTGTTTCCCCTCACCTCCCAAGAGAGCAAAGAGCTCTTGGATCTAGCTATTTTAGAGGAGGAGGAGGAGGCCCTTTTCTCGAATCTTAGGCTTAAGCTTCCCCTGCTCTTCTTCTCCTCTATTATCTCCTCCTCCATTTTACACACAGGAAGAGAGAATTTGGAAATAAAGGCCAAGTGTGTCTTAAAGGCTTTTGTTATATTTGACTTCCTCTGTGTGAAAGCTTTTTTTCTTATTATATTAAGTTATTTGACTTTCTCCGCTGTTTTGTTGATCTCCATGTCGGTGTGCCAAGGACCAATCACACCGGCGTTTGTCTTGCTTTGAGGTTCAGTCAAAAAGCGAGAGTGGGCCATATCACGGTTGGGCCCATGTTGGTCTGTATCAACCATAGATGGGCCCTCGTGTGCTCTAATTTATACCTTGACCTATTTAATACTGTAGATATTCCTTTGTAAAGTAGTTTTTTAGTTTTTTCACAACTTGGGTGTGCATTATATATCAATTTAAATTAGGGCAGTGATAAATCGACTCCCAAATATCTTAAATCGACTCCGTTTGTGTCTTTCTCTCTCTTCTCTGGGTTAGAGAGAAAGAGGAGAGAGATAGACACACGGGGTCGAGTTAAGATATATGGGAGTCGATTTATCACTCCCCTTCAAATTAATCACTACTAATCACTATAGATTTTGCATATATTCTCTTTGCATCGGATAGAAAACACACTAAAGCACGCTCTCTAGTTTCATTGTAAGAAACTGAACATACATGTTAAAAATTTAAACTTTGTAAGAGAAAACAGTTTCTACACACATGTGTCGATAAGTTATCTACACACTAGCTTAAAATACAGTGGAGGGCATATTGTTTGGGTGATCCAAACCATTCATTTGATTGGCCCTCACATATATAGGGTGTCCATAAAAAATTACATCCATAGGGTCATACCAACCCTACGATTTGTGGAGGTAAAATGGACGTGTATAAACTTTCACAAATCTGTCCATTTTTTGCCTCCATGGTTCTAAGGGTTAGGAGGATCCTATGGAGCTGATTTTTTGTGGACACCCTATCTATGTGAGGACCAATCAAATGAATGGTTTGGATCACCCAAACAATGTGGGCCTCCACTGTAAAAATAAATAAATTTAGCTATGGTTTTGTTTCTTTCTACATAAAATGGGCATAAAAACATTTCACGCCAAATTTATTTTGGGCCCATTTTACTCCAAAGAAACAGGGCCTATGTAAAACGATAGGACCAAGGATACTCCCATTTAATAAAATTGTGACAAAACACAAAATGTAAGACCTTGGGATCCAACTAAGAAAGATTAATTCCAATGGATCATGACATAGACATAGGTAGATCCGAACCAAATTGGGTCCATTGACAAATTCCAATCTTAAGGGGAATGGTACAATGAGAAGCTCTTATTACAAGAAGCATGAGAAGCCCACCCAATGTCAGCATCGTCCTATGGTTAGAGGTCTGCATTTACAGGTACATTATGGGGAAATCACATCCGTTTGGGACATTTGTAAAATAGGGATTTGGTCATCTGCCATTAACATTCACAAGGCATTGATCAAACAGTTTGTGATCGTCCCCTAAATGCAAGTTTCAAGTCAGGAGGGCTAAATCATGACAATGCCATGTGGCTCGGCCTAAACTAGGCTTGTTGAGTAGTGACTTTATATGGTGTGTGCGCCTAGCTGCCTTGATGTTTTATTCCATAAAAGACTTGGTTGTGGTTGGATCAAATATCAAGGGTGGCAAGAACATGCAAGAGAGCCAAAAAGATACAAAATCAGATTGAGATAGACAGAGGGAGACAGGGACTGGGGTTTGTTAGTGAGGGGTTGTATAAAAGACTAATTCAGTTCTTTTTTAGCCTGTAATTTATTTAGGGACCAGGGCTAGCACATTAAATTTTAGGCTACCGATATTGGCACTGCTATGTTTTGATAATTGCACTAACTTACCATGTCTTTTCTTTTTTAACCAGTTGCTTACAATTCCCAAAAAGCTCTTAGCAGCCAAGTAAAAAGAAAACACAAGGTGAATTAGTGAAATTATCAAAACATTGCAGTGCCAATATCAGTAGCCTAAATTTTATTTATAAGGTAAAGAAAATTACAAGTGGGGACGTCCCGCCTAAATCACCTCAAAACCTATAGCTATACTAGAATTACTTACATCGAATACTTTGAAGACCCAAGACATCACTGCTTAAAGCACTTCTAACTTAAGTAGGAAGATCCCTCCAATGCCTAAAGGCAGTATTGGATTTCATATCACAAGCATAGTTGGCCAAAATGTTGGCAACTTAATTGATTGGCCCCTCTCTACAGATGAGACATCCTCAGCTTCAACTCTAGAATGAGAGAGTGCAGTTCCTGCAAAATAAATTTACCGGACCAAGGGATTTCTTTATTGTCTCTGAGCATATCAATCACCTCCCGACTAAACGAATAAGGATGCTTATGCGCTGAGCATTTCTTTAAATGCCCCTATCTAAGATAATATGATCAAAAGGTAGCCTTTGCACCTATGAATCGGCATCAGGCCGGATCGATGATTGTTTGCAAACCTTATTCGTGGAGTTCTATTTGTACAAACGAATCGATCAGAATCGGCATCTTATCCCGGTTTCTATTTCATTTCCTGTGTAAATGGAATTAAAAAAAAAAAAAATTATTAAAAAAATTCTAGTAAAATTTTCATTCTGATAAGGACTGAATCATAACACCACCTCTTGGGCGGTGGGAAACAGATTCTGGCGTTTCCCACTCTAACTCCACCTCGATGTCATATTTATCTCCTGATTCTGTTCTTTTTTTGAATTAAATGCCAAAATTGAACGTATTTGAAATAGAATGCAGATTCTAGTGCTGGATCTCTCAGTCCAAAAGTACCTTAAATCTAAAAGATTTTAAGCATAATGTTATGTGCATATAATTATGGTGTATATGGGTAGTTACAATCTAATTATTATCTAGTTGTGGGAATGTGTTTTTAGAGTTATGGGTGTTAGTTATGGTGTATGTGTTTAGGGTAGTGGGTGTTAATTGTTGATGGTGTGTGTTGTAAGTGGGGAAGTGGATGGGTGATGTGTAACTACTTTGTGTTAGTATTTAATGAGATGAAATGAGTATTATAATGAGAATAAGATGAATTTTAAAACAGCACAGGCAACTTTGTTTTGAAGGGTCATGGTTCCTCTCGAATCGAGCCATTAGGAGGTCCGGTTGTCTCGAATCAACCTCTCTCCACTCTCTTTTCTATTTTCTTTATGTTTATTTGTGTGACGGCCGATTTGGCACGTAACACATAAGTTGCTAATTTTTAAATCACAATTAAAAATTGCTTTGGCCAATGCTCTCTGAGTGAGCCCGATAGAACATAATTATATGTTCTCAACGATAAATTTATACAGATAAGTATTCTCTTCTTTGACGTGAGCGTAAAATACGGAGTAGTCCATTTTTTTAATCTTCCACCATTTTACACGCTTCATAAATAATTCAAAGTCAAAGACTTGGAAGAAGTTTCCAACCTGAAAATCCAATTCAAATCCACCTCTCTCTCTCTCTCTAAAGAATGGATGTTAGGCTCTTTCCTAACAGTCACTTTTTGGAACCCATTTGTGCTGCATGGGTGTGATCTGGTCCATTGATCTGACTGACCAGCACAAGTAGAACCCATTGAAGTCAGCCTTATCTTCATTAGATGATCTAGTCCCTTTTTCATTCATAGCAAAACTTAAGAAATGAATAGTTTGAATCGTTGAACAAGTAGGCCTAAATTGTACTGACATAAGACATAAAAGAAAGCCATGTATGTCAATATGGGACCACCACCATGCATGTGGGTCGTCTCATCAATGGTGTCAATTACAAATGGATGATCGACATAGCATGTAGATGCAAAAAAGAAAAAAAAGGTGAAAATGGCCTGCCTCTACATTTTAGAAGTGTTTTCCTTAATAGAAAGAGATGATAGGTATGGCTAAGAAGGCCTTTGCCTAAGTACCCTGCTTGTGGACCTAATTGGTCCACACGTACAAGGCACATAGGCCATCCTGACCTATACCCTCCTCAAATCGTTTTCTTATCCTGTTATGATTGGTGCAATTAGTGGGCTTTTTTTACGTGCTTGAATATGGCATGGCCCCACATTCATAGCCATGGCATGACTAGTAAGATTGCTAGTTGCAGTAAGAGATTAGCAAGGGTTGGGTGTAAGTGGATTTACTCTGTGCTGATCTTTCTCTTACTAAAATAGGGTATCTATTAGGGGTGGACATGGTTCCGGTGCGAACCGGGAACCAAACCGAACCGGCACATTTGGTTCGGTTCGGTTCCAGCTATATATGGTTCGGTTCCGGTTAGGAAAATCTGGAACCGGTTGAAATTCGGTTCGGTTCTGGGTTTGGGATCCCAGGACCGAGAATCGAACCGAGAACTGACCCTACTTAGGCATTTGATAAAATCACCCCTCCCCCTTTTAATTCACCCCTCTTTAACGTGTTCTTTTGCCTTTAAAATTTTAATTCACCCCCATGTTACTGATTTGCTTCGACTTTAAGTAGTAAAAAATTAAAAACCAACAAAAATCACAATCGTAAAATTAAAAAAAAGAAACCCTAGCTTTCCACTCTCGCCGCCTCCTTCTCTCCAACCCTGCCTCCTTCTCTCCAACCTCGTAACCTGCAACTTGCCTTCATCTTCTCCGATTTTAAGTGAAAAACCAGGTATGCTCTACTTTTATTCAAGGTCAATGGGTTTAATCTTCTTCAAGTTCTTTTCTAGTTGCATGCCCACAGGAGAAATTGAGGGTTTTAAGATTTTCAATATGCATAGCTCTATGTGAGGGGTTTACAAGATTTTCCAGAGAAGAAAAGGTGAATATGTCATGAGATTTTTGTGTTCTGTGAATTTCAGAGGCTACTTTCTCATTGGGTGTTTTCTTTTCTGTTATTTTCTTGCATTTTTCATCATATGTTGTGCTTTTATTTAAGGTTGGGTAAACCCAGAACAGAACCGAACCGAACCGATTATATATGGTTCTGGTTCGGTTCGGTTCCAAACATATATGGTTCGGTTCTGGTTCCAATTTTAGGGAACCGATTATATATGGTTCGGTTTTGGGTATGCCCCAAAACCGAACCGAACCGAACCATGTCCACCCCCAGTATCTATTAGGAGTTATATGTTAGCTATTAGGAATTACTGCTATTTGATAGGGATTTGATAAGGGCATTGTTATTGTTGCTATTTAAAAGTATGTACAAGGGCATTGAAGGAGGGATTTATTTTCACATTTACAAATTCTTGGAGGTTGGTTTTCCCTTGAAGTAAAACCCTTAGCATTTATTATCTTCTCTCCCTTCCCTACATTATTTTGTTTTTCTCACGCTCCAAACCGAATTCCCGGTCTAGGCACACAATAGCGCCACATATTCATCAACCACGAATATGTAAGGCATTCACACTAGAACCGTACAATAAACAGAGCTACTTAAATTAACCAATTAATTAACTATCAGAGTAATCAATGCGGAAACTAAATATCTTTGTCCAACGGACTACATCAATTTAAACCAAATTAAATAACTAATTGTTCATTCAAACTAAAGCTACTGTCTGAATAACTGAAAATAATAAATATATCCTAAACTGTCACCCTTGCTCACTCCCCAGCCTGCGAAATCATGCATCCTACTATTCTCCATCTGTAACATAGAATGCATGGAATGAGCTAATGCCCAGTGAAATAAACTGTCTACAATAATAACATAATACCAATTAATAAAAACAGAATAATTGGCAGTGTATGTGTGGGACACGATCCCGCGAGAGGGGTGGGGCGCGAGCCGCCATGCACTCTCTCTCTTGGTCTCTCGTACCCACGCGATTGGCGTGTGTATTTTAATATTGATTTGAATTCATCTTTCATGTGAACTTGGGATCACTAAGGCAATCCGAATTCCACACGAAAGAGATTGACAGAGTCGCCACCTAGATGTGGGATCTAGGACCCGTAATTAACCAGAAATCTAGACTCGCTACCTGGTTACGAGAATGGAAGGTATGGGGAGTTATCCACCACATGCACCATTCCTGCCCGATAATCGGTCTTCGATTCCAAAAGCTAACTCTTTTAAATTTATTTTAAATGGCTCATTCAACTCTCTGTTAATGTGCTAACTACGGGACATGCATCCTATGATCTAATTTCAATGTGAATCCTAAATGTGTATCTTGATTTCTTTATTTGTCTGGATTCAATCTAAGTGACAGTTCTCCTAAAATTCTAATTTCATGGAAAATCCTAAGTGATTTGATTAAGCATTTACAAGAAAATTAATATACAAAACACCACAATTTGTTGTGGTGCCGACTCGCGGGTGGTATGCCATCAGACATCCAAGCTGCCTACGTACCCAAGCCTCACTGGGATCAGAGTCGACGTAGTTCGGTGCACCTAAGCCAAGCTACTTATGCCTAACTCAACTAGGACACCGACCTAGACAGAATTGACTGTTTCAACAGTTTTGAGAGAAGTTATTTAATTCAAGTTGAGGATTTTATTATCTTAGGATTTCATCTGAGATGCTATATGATTCTTATCTAAATGCAAATTGTTCCTTAGACTAATGCAGGTTTGCCTACATCCTAGGTTACTAGGCTCGTCTTAAGGAAAGATTGGGTGACTAGTGTGACTAGACCTATGGCACGGTTGTTATACATAACAAACGTCCGTGATGAGGCTGGACTCCTAACTCTAGGACTCCCTAAAACTTAGGACACGACACAACACTAGTGTTCCTAAATTGGGCTCTAATGGTTCTTAGATTGGAAACCATAATCCAATGGTTCCGGAAGACTCGAGACAAATCAATTCAAATTCTTGAAGTTAATTAATTTCAGATTTCATGGATTTTCGATTTATGGACACTTGAGGATTACCAATGGTTCTAGGGTTCACCAATTTCGGCCCAGAATAGCATCCAAGGAAGGGAATCGTGCGTTCTTTCCTTGCGCAATTTAATACTTAGGTTATAACATCTTATTGCCTGGCATATCTCAGGATTTCCGTGGACAGTAACCTCGGAGCCAACAACATGCTATAGCTTAAGTATTCAAATTGTCAAAGATCGGTTGCAATTGGGATACGATTATGGATGCACTGACCATTTTTCCAGGGAATTCTAATGATCCTAAGATTTCTGTTTCAATGGATTAAGGAGTTAATGTGTGACAGAGATTTAAGGTTCTTTAGAAATATTCAGATGATTTTCAATTAATTTCGGATTTTCAATGAATTTTATCAATTTTAAACATATGAGTGATTTTACAAGTGAAATTGTAGCAAACGAATTCGAAATGAGTTGAAATTTCTACAGCAGCAAGATATGATGAAATGTAGCTTACGGAAAGAGTTTTACAGATTTTTACATTAAGCTCATATTTAATTTCGATTTAACAATTGATTGACCAGATTGCACAAATAACACAGAAACCACTAGAAATATGAATCTAAATTCAATGAAATTTCTACAGTAATAAGATATAAGTAAAAATAACATACTGAGAAATTTTCATGAATTTTGGAAACCATTTACTATCAGTTTCAGATTTTTTAATTTTCAGACCAGATTATGAATTAACCCTACATCCCATATGAAAACAGATCCAAATCACTTGAAACTTTTACAGTAACTAGAAATGTGAGATTGAAGACTACTGTAAAAATTTTAAGAATTTTAGTTGTGATCTGATGTCAGTAACAATTCCTCCAAAAGCTGGTAAATTTCAAAGAAAGCATAAAATAATATACCAAACAAATTCTCAAAATTCTCAAAATTTCATGGTAGAATGTACTGGTATCATATTAGTTTCCCACGAAATTTCATTAATTTTGGAATTCATTTAGTATATATTTTATTTTCGAAACACTCATGGAGATCATGATTTTGAGCATACATATTTAATTTTCAACTAAATCCAATTAAATACTAAAAATCATGCAAATATACCAAATAATTCTAGAAAAATCTAAAAATTAAGTACCTACCTGTGATCGAAATCCTCGCCGAATCCGAGAGCCGAAAAATTCGAAAATCGCACCGCCACTTGATCCGCTTCCGCTTTCTTTCTCTTTTTCTTTGTTTTATTTTCTTTTATATTTTTTTTTATATGGAACAAGGGAGTGAGATGGGGAGAAACAAATAAGGAGAGAAAGTAGATAATGATAGTGTGAGAGTGAGAGAGTGAGAGATATTGAGGGAGAGAAAGAGAAAACTATCCAAAAACAATGTGTTCCTTTTTTTTTTTTTTTCTCTCATCACCTCTCTTTATATAGTGAAAAACTTAGTGGAGAGGTGGAAATAAACAATGAGAATGGTGGGTGTGGTGGAGAATAATGGAAATAAACAATGAGAATGGTGGGTGTGGTGGAGAATAATGGAATATATAATGGTAATGGTGGGAATTGTGGTGGGGAATAATGGAATATATAATGTGAATGGTGGGTGTGGTGGAGAATAATGGAAATAAACAATGGTAATTGTGGGAATGGTGGTGGGAATAATGGAATATATAATGGTAATGGTGGGAATGGTGGTGGGAATAATGGAATATATAATGGTAATGGTGGGAATGGTGGTGGGAATAATGGAATATATAATGGTAATGGTGGGAATGGTGGTGGGGATAATGGAATATATAATGGTAATGGTGGGAATGGTGGTGGGGATAATGGAATATATAATGGTAATGGTGGGAATGGTGGTGGGGATAATGGAATATATAATGGTAATGGAGATAATGGTGTTATTTTAAAGGGAAAAATGAAGTTAGTGGAAATGGTAGAGAAAGTTAAGTCATGCTAATGGTGAGTCCCACATCAGCGGGTTCCGCACAAGCGGGTCCCACATCAGCGGGCCCTACACAAGCGGGTCCCACATCAGCGGGTCCCACACAAACGGGTCCCACATCAGCGGGTCCCACACTAGCAGGTCCCACACTAGCAGGTCCCACACCAGCGGGTCCCACACAAACGGGTCCCACACTAGCAGGTCCCACACTAGCAGGTCCCACACCAGCGGGTACAAATTCTCCCTAGTTTAGATTTTTCTGAATAATCCTTCTCAACATTTAGCGGGAAAATGCGAAACACGACGGAAATGACCAAAAATATTTAGAAATTGTAACAAACGGATGCGGGAAAGAAAGACATTGGAAAACCGACGGAAAACAAACCCTAATTTCTTTATCGATTAAGGTAGAGCAAAATGGGGTGTCTACAGTATGTAAATCTGTAACTGGCATAGCAATCTAGCTAGCAAATCTGTATAACTGGCATAAACATGCATAACTGTATCTGTAATTGTAACTGTAACTGTGCCTGATGCCTAGTGTAGTGAGACTAGTACTGCTAGACTACGTAGCCAACGGAACCTGCCTACTAACTCGTAGGAAGCCGAATCCCAACGATCTCGTACGAGATTACACCCCCGAAAATACTGCGTAGAGTGGTAACTGCGGCTTGATCCGTGACTTTTCTTCGACGGCCTAGAAAAAGTCTTATGTACTAGTAATCTTGCAAAACACTTCGTCTCAAGGGACGTTAATTGTTGCATCCTCATTTAGACAACACCATGTCTTGATGCAAAAACTGTGGCTATAAAGTCCAACTGGCACATACGTACGTATGGTAGATCCGAACTAGGAGTCAATACCACACTATGAATATTGACCCTCGTGTACACTAACACAATCAATATCAATTAGAAACATGCATAAACTTGCATAAATAATCATATTCAACATATAGAATAATTGTGGTAGAACAAGTCTACTCATCTGTGGTACTTGTTTGATTTGTCTCTCACGAACAAGATCTTTTAAATCACTTTGTAGTATCACCTACAATTCATATTAACCCTTAATTAATACCTTGGATTACTATTTAGGTCTTACGGAACAAATCTGTGTCCCAAAAACTCACTGGAAAAACCTCCCAAAAATCAGCCCTTCATAGTGTGTTCGAGCGTTCGAACCGGGCGTTTGAGCCACCCTCTCGGCGCCCCTGCAATTTTTCCCCTCTCAGGAATTTTCCGTTATGGTGTTCGAACGCCCGACCCTTACCCTTCAGGTGCCTCCTTAGGGCGTCCGAACCTCGCGATTTGAGTTTTTCCCAAAACCCGCAAGAACATTTTTCCATCCGGATTTTCTACCCGAAAACGCTTCTTTATTATTCCTTTAAACATATTAAACATCTTAATAAGTTATTTATTAATCTCCTCACTTGATCAGGGCATCTACCGCTAAAGAGTGCACAGATCTTCGGGGAAAATCAATTTCCTCAACCCTAATCAGTGGTTCTTTGATCGAAGAACACAAGGCTTGATTTAAATCTATATAGATATGATCTCTTCTTTATTCTCAAGAGACCTAAGTCTCTGGAGAGAGTAGAATAAACCAAAATTATATTTTGATTATATTTATTTACCTCTTTAGGAGATGGATTTCCAAGCTTTCTTCGTTCTCCTCTCCCAAAGCTCCACAGAAATTTTCTTTAGGGTTTAAAGTTCCAAAATCTGTAGCCTTAAGAGTTTATTTATAGACTCTTGTTTTTAAGAGTCCTAATTTAGCAGGCTTTTGGAAACCCTAATTCATTCTGACTAGGAAACTAATTTCTTTCTAATTTTTAATTTAATATTTTATAAATTAATATTCCAGGACTAAAATACCCTCTTCCCCTAATCATTTCCACATTTGGGGACGTTTGCAGTATTTCAGCTTTCGTTCCATTAATTCTGCTTCCGCGAAAAGCCAAGGTAGGCCTTGGCAGCGAAAAAGGAAGGAACTAAGGGACGTGGTGGTTAGGCATCCACGTTGGAACTGTTGTAGAATTGATGGCTACTGTTGGTGAGGAGAGAACAAAAATTTGTTGCTTCAAGGCATGATATCACTTTCATATCAAAGTTTTGAGAAAGAAATGATTAAGTACTTTGAATGCTTTCAATGTCGGTACTAAATATTAATATGTCATCAACATATAAACAAATAACAACACATTTGCCACCCTTAAAGTTACTATACACACATTTATCTGATTCGTGTATCCTATAACCATTTGACACTAAGACTTTATCAAATCTTTCATGCCATTGTTTAGGGGCTTGCTTAAGGCCATATAAATATTTGACTAATTTACATACTTTATGCTCTTTGCTTGGCAGAATAAATCCTTCAGGTTGTTCCATGTACACTTCTTCATCAAGTTCATCATTTAAGAATGCAGTTTTAACATCCATCTGGTGAATGTGAAGTTTGTATATGGATGCAAGAGCATTCAACACTCCAATGGTAGAGATCCTAGCAATTGGTGCATGTGTCAAAATAATCAATGCCGGGTTTTTGAGTAAATCTTTTGGCAACTAACCTTGCCTTAAACTTTTTTATGGTCCTATCTACTTTGATCTTCTTCTTGAAGATCCATTTACATCCTATAGGTTTAGACCTAGGTGGTAGATCAACAAAAATCCAAGTTTTATTGCCCATGATAGAATCCATTTCGTCATTAATTGCTTCTTTCCAAAAGGTAGCATCTTGTAACTTTATGGCTTCTCCATAGGTTTTAGGGTCACTTTCTATACTTAAGTTTAACAAGACAGAACCTTGGAGTTTTTTTCTTGTCCCTTCTACCAGGTAGGTTACAAAGTCAGGGCCAAAACTCCTATCCCTTCTATCTCTTGAACTTTTTCTTATTTTACTAGGTTATACACTAGGTTCACCAACTTCTGTTAGTGATTCTAAAGGTTGTTCTACATAAGTTGTAGGTTCAATTTCTTTAGGAATTGAAGTGAACTTATTTTCGTAAAAAATGGCATCTCTAGACTCAATTATAGTATTGACTTCTATGAAATCATTAGATTCTATAACTAAGAACCTATAGGCTTTACTGTGACTAGCATATCCCAAAAAGATACACGCAATACCCTTTTCAGCTAATTTCCTTAACTTAGGTTTAGAAACTTTAACTATAGCCCTACAACCCCAAACTTTAAGGTAACTTAAGTTTGGTTTCTTTTTCTTCCACAATTTATAAGGGGTTATATTAGATTTCTTACTAGGTACCCTATTCAAAATGTGACAAGCCGTAAGTAAAGCTTCACCCAAAAAACTCTTATTTAAATAAGAATTAACAAGCATAGCATTAATCATTTCAATAAGAGTCATATTCTTCCTTTTTGCTACACCATTTTGTTGTGGTGTATAAGGGGCAGAAGTTTCATGGACTATGCCTACTGATTCACAGAAATGAGAAAAGTGATATTCATCACCCCTATCTGATCTAAGGCACTTAATGCTTATTTCACATTGGTTTTCGACTTCTGTTTTATAAATCTTAAAATTTTCTAAAACCTCATCTTTATTACTAAGTAGATACACATAATAATACTTAGAATAATCATCAATAAATGTAACAAAGTACTTTTTACCTCCCTTTGTGAGAACACTATGAATGTCACATACATCACTATACAAGTTAGTAGTTCTATCTACTTTAGGAAATGACTTAGGGATTTTCTTAGTTTGCATGCATGTTTTACATCTATTTACAAAGTTATTTTCATATTTAGGAATTAAGGCTAACTTAACCATATCATTCATTTTTCTAGTATTTACATGTCCTAAACGATTATGTCATAAAAATAAAGAAGAATCCAAAACATAAGCAAAGACATTCACTTTATTGATATTAAGTTTGAACATTCCTTCATACATATATCCCTTCCCAACAAAAGTACCCCCCTAGAAAAAATGAACTTATCATATTCAAATACAAGTTTGAAGCCATTCTTGTTAAGAATGCTTCCAGATACTAAGTTCTTTCTAACTTCTGGTACATGATACATATCGGTTAGAGTGAGTCGCTTGCCGGATGTCAACTCAAGTTCCACATTTCCTTTCCGGTCGACAAATTTTTCATGTATAACACGCTTCCATCTTCAACTGTTTCATAAGTTGAAAATAGGTTCCTGTCTTTACAGACATGCCTCGTCGCACCCGAGTCAATCCACCAATCATTGCCATCTTCAAGGACATTTGCCTCAGAAATCATGGCCACAAACTTATCTTTGTCTGTTGGTGCACCCAACTTCTTATCTTTAAGAAGCCGACACTCACTCTTGTAATGGCCATGTTTGCCACAGTTGAAACAAGTACCCTTCTTTTTCTTATTCTTATTCTTATTATACTTATTTTAAAGATGCTTGTTTTTCTTCTGATTGTCTTTCCATTGTTGGTTCGAATTATTGACATTTTTCATCAAATGAATTTTAGAGTTAGAGGATAGAGGTTCAAGCTCTTCTTTCTTGTCTCTTATCCTTGACTCTTCCTCAATCCTGAGGCATTGAGCCAAGTCTTCAAGAGACATTTTCTCTTTCTTATGTTTTAGATTTTTTCTAAAGTCTTTCCAAATTGCTGGAAGTTTGTCGATAATTGAAGGGACAACGAAGGAATCATCCAGAAGGATGCCTTGCATATGAATTTGATTAATTACATGTTGTATCTCATGTAATTGATCAATAGCAGACTTATCTACCATGCGATAATTTAAAAATCGACTCACAGCGAATTTCTTACTACTGGCATCTTCCGCCAAGTATTTGACTTCAAGTGCATTCCAGATTTCGCTTGCTGATCCCATGGCTTGATATATGTCGAATAGTGTATCCGACATAGCGTTGAGTATGTGCCATTTGCAAATATAGTCATCTTGTTCCCACTTCAGCCTTGCACGAGCTTGCGCCAAAGTTTCATTTTCAACTGCTACCGACTTTGGTGTTGTGAGAACTCGAACAACCTTGAGTGATGTCAAAATGAAGTGCAATTTCTTCTGCCACCGCTTGAAATTTCCTTTGGCGAAACGTTCGAGTTTGATAAAGTCTTAGGTCATTTGACGAACTGAATAGAGTGCCATTGAAACAACAATAGAAATTCTTGTCTTAAGATTGTTGTAGAATTGATGGTTACTATTGGTGAGGAGAGAACAAAAATTTGTTGCTTCAAGGCGTGATACCACTTTCCTTAAGACAAGATTTGCCCCCACCAGTAGTGTGCAAAGGGGATCCATGAATTGCCTCCAAGATACAATGAAGCTTAGTAGGGAAGCCGCCCTACTAATGTTTGATGACGCCTCGCTGTAGACACCCCATTTTGACCGTGCCCTAATCCCTTCATGTTTGAGCAAAGCCGCATCAGATAAATGAGATAGAATCCCAAATTTCACCCCAAGCTAGCTTAGGGTCCCAGCTAAGCCCCTGCAAAATTTCAGGAAGAGCCGAGCGCGTTTGCCCAGCAAACGGGTTGAGAGAGTATATGTAGTGCAATCAAGGAATGGCCCACTAGGTTTTGATTTTTATCCCAAAATCCTTGCTTTTTAATGAAAATCTAGGTCAACCTATTGCTTCAAATGCCCATGAACACATATTTAGAAGCCTCGAGACTTCAGAAAAGCCCCTGCAAAATCTCAGAAAAATCCGATGAAGATTTTCGGAAAAGACAAGCCAAGTTGGTACAGTTATCAAATATGGGAGGGGTGTATTATCCAAGTGAATTCGCGCATTTGTGCGCTTATCAAATGGGGTGCCATTATCAAATTTCTAAAAAACTATATATATGAGGTTAAGCCTGATAACAGAGGATCGAGTTTTTTTTCCCTTAATCAAAAGAGAGAGAGAGATCGAGAGAAAACCCCAAACCCATTTCTTCCGATCATCGCTTTCTCTTCTCCGACTAGGCCATTGCCGGATTCCGGTTGGATTCCGACTACTCCTCGTTGACAGCAAGCATCTTCTCCGACTAAGCCATTGCCGGAATCCGGCTGATCTCCATAAAATCCGGCTAACCTCCGTCAAGACTCCGGCTCGTTTCTCTTTCTTAAAGATCGGATCTACACAGCTATGGTGAGATGATTTCCAGATCGAGATTCACGATCTTTCATTGAAGAGGGAGAAAATTCGAGGAGGAGAGAAAGAAATTAGCAAAGATAGAGAGAGAAAATAGATCTCGTTTTCCCAAATCCGATCCAAGCTTCATCTTCTCCGGCATATACATCGGAGCTCTGACCGATTCTCTTCTCCGGTGAGATTGCAAGCACCGAGGTTCAGATCTGAGTTAGAGAGAACTGTGTTTTTAGAGAGAGAAAGCAGATCTCAGATCTATTTTTCATTTTTTCTGACGGGATCTCCGGCTAGCAGCCGCGCACCCTCCTCATCTCCGACATCTTCTTCTCCGGCAATATTCTAGCTCCAGTCGACCTCTGTTAAAGCTCCGATCAGATCTATCATTTCCTCATCTCTATTATGGATCTAAACCATCCCAAATCTGAGCAAATCAAGGTATCTCATTGTTTCTGATTGAAGAATTTTCAAGGTCAGATCGTGTTTTTAGCAAGAATTTCAAGAAGAAAGGAGAACTAGTAGTTCAATTAGCTTGTGCGATATATTTTTGTCATAACAGGACGACATTTTCACTCTCAGTTCAGGTAACAATTATACGGTTTACTTTTACTTTTAATTTCATTAATTTCACTTCATGATTTGTACATTTGTTTATTATGTGATTACTGATAGGAATAATCTATATTTTGAAGAATTTTGACTTGAATTTTTAGCATTTAATAGCTTGATTATTGCTAGATCCAGATCAGGTCTTTGATTTAAATCTTCAAGGTTAATTTATGCTTTGAGAGTTTGTTGTAGTTTAAATCTAGGTTAGTACTCAGATTTTGATTGCACATGTTCATTATTCACTTGTTCTTATAATCTAGATATAAAGCAAAATCATAATGATAATTTCTGGTATTTTCTCATTAATTTTGATTCATTATTTAGAATCGGTTTTCAATGTATACTTAGATCAATCTTATAAAAAAAAAATGATGACTAAGGAATTGTTTTGGCCATTGTTGTTCTCTGGTTTGGTATTTTTATGAGACCGGTTTAAGAAAATGATTGTAATAAGGGGAGTGGTTATCTTAATCATACTAGTCCTTGAGGAATGCATTAAATTGAGTTGTTTCTATCATTTCAGTTGCATGTATCATAGATGCACAGATACACCTTGGATATTTCCATTAGTATTACACATTACAGATTTCTTTAGGGAATTCATGATGTGTCTAATTTATTCAAATTTCTATTGATTCGCTTTTATAAAAAAATCTAAGCTTCTTTAAGAAGGTTTGAGTACAGATCAAGCAAGGAAGAAGTGGAGTTAAAAAGTAATCAAAAGGATTTAGAAAAAGTTTTGGATTTAGAGGTATTTTAAAGAAAAGAAGTTGATCTTATTTCCTCATCTGATCTCTGCATTTTGTGGCCCGTTGTATCGTTGTTACTTGTTGTATTGTTGTTATATCAGATATCAGATGTCAAAACAGGTTGTTTTGATTCTCTTTCAAATTTAGATTTTTTTTCTTTTTTTTTTTTTTTGGGCGCTACATGGTTGGATCTTAACATTAGTATTAAGAACTTCTGCGTTGTTCTGTTTGATCGATACAATATAATATGTATCATTGGTAAAGGTATTACTACAAATATTCATGTTTATTATAATTTCAGCAGGTTTTGATTTTATCCAAAATTTTTAGAAAATGAATGACATTAAAGAGGAATAGAAATGTTGAAAAGCTTCACATAGTATGTATGCCCTGTTTTGTTTACCAGTGCTTATCCTCATCCTTTTTTAGATTTTTATATTCTTTGATAAGTTTACATGGCCATATGACCTATCATAGTCGTAGAAAATTTTGATTCATAAGAAATTCTCTTGTAACTGTGAGCAAATTAAATTATTCTTTGGGCAAATAAGATTAGTTTAGCTGTGTTTTCCTGATTGTATGGTATGATTAGATCATTACTAAAGCATAATATTGAAAGTATAAGCAGTGCCATTGTGTATTCTATCCCTTATTCATTGTTTTTACTATCAAATTTAGCTGAATATTCCATTAATAAAACTTTAAACCAGTTAGCCATAACCTGAAATGAAAATCATTAGCAACCTTCATTTTATTGTTGGAGTAAGGCAATCCTCATAATTGGTGGAATAATTTGTTCTATTTATTTTGTCTTGATAATTTTGATTAAGTATTTGATTTCTATTTCATATGTTTGTCGAAATAATTACTTGTAAATTTATACAAACCTATTACCATAGTATGTATGAAGAAAATTCATAACATTTGCCATCAATTACACATCTGTTGCACGTCAGTTGCCATCTGTTGCATATCAATTACACATATGTTGCACATCTGTTGCACATCAACTACACATCTGTTGCACATCTATTACACATTTTTGCCCTGTTTTGGCACTAGTTTGGCTCAAATCTGCACTTTATAAATATGATTTGTGTTGGTCTAAAAAAAAAAACTCATAGTTGATGCCCACTAATGGTTCATTCCTTGCTGCCCATTATTCTATACATAACTGCTGCCCTTTGATCTTTTTCACTAGCATATAGCTGCTGTCCATTAATGGTTCATTACTTGCTGCCTCTTATTTTGCATAAAATGCTGCCCATTGTTTTTTTCACTAACATATAGCTGCTGTCCATTAATGGTTCATTACTTGCTGCCCCTTATTTGCATAAATTGCTGCCCATTGGTTGTTTCACTAGCACATAATTGCTGTCCACTGATTAGTTTACTGCTTGCTGCCCTATTAATTTATTTAAATAAATTGTTAATAGGAAGAAGGAGATCAGATGACTACTCTGTTCGATATTATCGACATGAGTACTGTCTGATCTCAAGGCGGGATTAGAAATATTATCATATGTATTTGATATCAGATGATTACTTTGGCATCATCTGATTTCATTGGAGTCCCCGTATTGGGGTTTGTGGTTGGTTTTGAAGTGTTTTTACTTTATTAGGCTATCCAGCGGCTGGTCTGGACTAATTAATGTTGTTTATCATTTTATAATTGCTATAGATCGTGTATTGTTTTATTGAAAATTTTTCTTTGTTTAGTACTTGATTTATTTTTATAAGAATATAATGGAATTTGTGATTATATGGTAGACTTTCCTTCTCTCTTTTGATAGACTAACACAGTCTTTTAGACTTTTGTTAAATTCTTTAGATATTAGAATTCCCTCTCGTTGCAAGGGCGATGAAGGCGCTAGCCTAAGCCCATCCTTAGGGGACTCGCTTAGTCCAAGTAGTACTCCTCTCATTTATTTAAAGACTTGTCCAAGTCTTTATGGTGTGTATCCCCTAGAAATTAGAAATCCATTCATTGCAAGGGCAATGAAAGAGTTCTCTAGAGCTCTCTCAGGGAGACAGGCTATGTCTCAGACAGAGAAAGTTGTATCCTTTAGAGACAAGCTTTGTCTCATTAGTGAGTCTATCCTTAGGAGACATGCCATGTCTCGTCAGCACCTCTCTTGGAGTTCATCGTTGTGTTTAGGAGTCTCACCCAATCTCATTTTTCTTTCTAAAACTCATCTTTGTGCGTCTTTTGGTTTTGGGAGAACACCTTGCTCGGCTTGGCAACATACCCCTTACTCTTATGGGTATTGGGTTGCACATTTGTTGCACCCTAGGGCTAGGTAGCTGTCCGGCCTGGCTGGGTGTTTTTACCTTTGCCAAATATGCGCAAAGTCTCTTTTTCCTTGTTACTTGTTGAGCTTTATCTTAGTTTGATTAGTCAACTAGCACAGGAATCCGTCCTTAGTCTAGAGAGTCAATCCTCTTGTTCAGGAATCAAATTCTATCATCATAGGGTTTAGGATTCTATTCTACCTCTCATCGTATCATGTTTTTATCCACTCTTGCAAGGTATAGGATGCTGTCCAACCCTTGCAGAGCTGTGTTTCTGTTCTTTTCCCCCGCAAAGCATAGGATGCTGTCCAACCTTTGCGGGATATCAGGAGTCTGTCCTCCCCTTATGATGATAGGATTTGTCCCCCTTGAGTCAAAAATACTTAAAAACAACAAAAACATCTGAATAACCAAAAATCTCAAAAATCTTGAGTCATTAGGAGTAGTTAGGAAATCTTTTCCGAACTACGTTGGCTTGATCCCTTTCAACAGGGTACGTAGTGCAGCTTGGGATCCACATCCCAAGTCCAGCCAAACCTTTAAAAATAAGCATTTTAAATCTTTCAAAATTACAAAAATCTTTCAAAATATTGTTTTCTTCGAAATGATCTTCCTTTAGAGTTAGGAAGTTATTCTAGTTAGAGAGTTTTTTAGTCGGGAGTTGCTCCCTCATTCGTTGTTTGTTTGTTGTGTGTTTCATTTGTTTGTGTTAGAGTTAGGAGTGAGTCCTAGCTAGGAGTTTTACGCCTCCGTCCGGTCAGTTGGCGATCCACATCGCCAATTGATGACTAGGTCTAAGATGCGATAGATCCTACTGTTTTCCTTAGGATATACAGCTTAGTTACAAATAGATTATAGGAACCACCTGCATTAGCTTAGGGCTAACCTGCATTTAGTTAAGACATATAGGGTGTCCTAAAATCTACAATCCATTGGAAATTAAATAATCACACAAGAAGCTTTAAGAACTAGTCCGGTCTTTTAGATCGAGTCTAGGATAGAAGTCTAGATGTCTTAGGCATCATAGCTTAGAATAGGTGCGAAGAACTACGTTGCCTTGATTCTCGTGGAGGCGGGGATACGTAGGCTTCTTTGGATGAACATCAGATCATCTAAAGACTCGGGCCTAGGTATAGATTAGAGTCTTAGGGTTGTATGGTATCGAGTCATTTTCTATGTTTTGCAGTGTTTTTCTTACTTTATTGCGCAGACCTTATACTTTTTTGGTGTGTCATGCATGTGTTTGTTCATCAGAACTTAGACACCCATTAGGCATGTCACTAATAACCTAGCTATGCTTAGGTGGCACATGTTTCTTTTATTTTATCTTGTGTGCCTTTGATTTCATCTCCGAGACATGCATGATTAGATAGACGTCTTCTCGGAGATATTCATTCCCATTTCATATGATTTTCGCCCAAAACTCTTCAAAATTATTAAGTAAATGGCATAAGAGACCAGGTGTTTGCACTTGGGCGGATGAGGTGCTCTTTAGACCTTCCGAATTCGTAACCAGGCACGAACCTTATTTTATATCTCTGGTTATCCGTTGCAACAGAGCATAGTGTGGGATCCAGGGCCTACTTCCCTGGATGGCGACTCTTCTTTGTATAAGGTACGCCTCGAATCTGGGCTAGTCCCCGAATCGAGAGGTATCTCACCTTTGTATCGCCACTCATGCTGTGAGAGGCACTTCTTTCGAGAGTTCCTTGGTAGAGCTCTCCATTCACGTGGATGATCCTGAGACTGACTCGCGTGGGGGCACACGTCCCTCACCGCCGCCTCTCTCTCGGATCGGGGTCCACACTCGCACTAGCGGAATCAAACCCGAAATGCCCTTCAGAAATTTCAAGCCTTAGAAAAATTTCTAGATACAGTTTCTGCATAAGAACAGTATCTAGAACAGTAAACAAAAGAAAAACAGTATGTAGAAATACTTGGGGATTTTGAAAGAATGTAGAAGAGTGTTTAAAGTTTGTCAGAATTGCACAAGGGAATTGCCAATTCGTTTCTGTACTCAAATGATAGACCTCTGGTGTCTTTTCAGTGTAAAGAACACCTCTACAGGGCACCTTTCCAGAATGTTTGAAATCTGACTGTTAGATCGCACCCATTTATTATTGAATGGCTGTGATCGATGAAGTGCAAAGTGCGCCTAAAAAAGTGCCACTATGCGCCCTATACAGTGCTTTGCACCGTCCCACGGGTCCACCCATGAGTTCAACCCAATGTGCAACCAAACAAGTAGTAGAGAAGGGTAAGGCTTTATAAGCCCTTTTCTTTCCTTTTTTCTCATTCGGTACGGGACTATCTTTTCAACTACACTTCTACATCCTTTTGTAAAAAGCAAATCATTCCAAGAAAACATTTTCTTTTTCCCAAACGCTTTTGATAAAAACATTTTTCAAAAACACTAAAACATGCAGAATACATTATTTTGAAAATCCAAAATCACTAACACGAACATAATAGTTTACACCAATCATGCCAAATCATGCCACGTTGAATGAATTTTTCTTATGAAATTACTTGGGCTTTGCTAGGCAATTTTACATAAATCTATTTTGCGGCTCACTTTCAAAGGAGAGAACAACAGCTGCAGATGAGTTAAATGAATTTGACAAAATCTGCTAAAAAGTGAGCCTGTGGCTATTCTCTCATGCAAAATTGAGCCGCGAAATGACTTCCCCCGAAATTGCATTGCAAATTTTAAAGGCTAATTTTTTTATGATGGGTATCGCCACTCATTTTAGGGTAGGACTAATCCCTATGGATGTGCATCAATCACCCACAAACTATGCGCATCAGGTTTAGTGCAGGGGGATTCGAACTATCGTCATTGGGGATCATACCCATGGCTTTAAGCCAAACAACAAAATTTTAAAGGCTACTGATAACAGGGTACGAGGTATGACCATGTTTTGATAATGAGGTGAACTCACCTTGTTTTTACATTGTTTGGCTATGCCTTCTATGGCTATTACAATTCTGAAAAGGATGCATTTGGATTGTGGGAATCGAGAATCGGTATTAGTATCACATTCCAATCCAATCTCCTCGTAAACGGAATAACAATTCCAATTCTAGTGTTTGTATAAGCACTAGAATTCATCTGGGGAATCAATCGTAATTCCGATTCTAGCGTTTGGTACCGTCTAGACCAACGTTGGAATGGAATTAAATTTCAATAAATATTTCATAATATCTTAATAAATAAGATTTTTTTTTACTAAAAAGTAAAACAATATATAATACTAAGACATTGACACCATAGAAATGCCATTGCTAAGATAACAAAATTAGATCCATTATAATAATTTTACTCTAATAGCAATTTAATAAAGATCAGACCGACGACTAGGCATTAAAACACACATGCCATATTCAACAACATGCTTGATCATCACATTTTTATGACTAGTGGCATTTAGGTCATTTTCATGACTAAGGGGTATTCCGCATAGTTTTACCCAGTTCGTGTATCCTTGATCTTTTTTGTCATGGCGGTATTTTGGTCATTTTCCATACCTAGGGGTATTTTGGTCATTTTCATGACTTAGTGGTATTATGATCATTTTTACCTGGTATGGGGTATTGTGATTATTGTATACCATAGTGTTACTTTAGTCATTTTCCACGGTCTAAGATATTCTTGTCATTTTTACCCGATATGTGGTATCTTGATCATTTTTATGTTATAGGGGTATTTTAGTCATTTTCCACTACTCAAGGGTATTTTAGGTCATTTTACCCGACATTTGGTATCTGGAGCATTTTTATGTCAGGGGGCATTTTAGCAATTTTCCATGACTAGGGGTACCTTGGTCTTTTTCAAGACTTAGGGGTATTCTGGTCATTTTTACATGATGTGGGTATTTTGATCATTTTTTTTATCTTGGGTGATTTCATTTATTTAGCATGACTCAGTGGTATTTTGGTTATTTTTATCCGATATAGGGGTATTACAATTATTTTCCATGTCTCGGAGCTATTCTAGTCATTTTACCCTCTATGTGGGTATTTTTATCATTTTTATGTCGTAAGTGTATTTTAGTCATTTTCCCCGACTTAAGAGTATTTTGGTCATTTTTCACCCAATATAGGGGGTTTCGGTCGTTTTCCATGACACGAGGTATTTTGGTCATTTTTACTTGACTGACGTATTTTGATCATTTTTTATGTCATAGGGTTATTTTAGTCATTTTTCATGTAGATTGGTGAAATGCCTCTGGATGGAGATTTAACGCCGTTTTTCTCTCACTATTCTAGGAATCAAGATTCCACCCCATTGGGAGGGAAAAAAAAGGCACCAAATATTCTCTTGTTTTTTCCAATCGCAATTAAGTATGGTTTCCGATTCCATTTGGTAAACGAAACCAATTGCTAGAATCGCCTAAATTGGAATCGGATATCCACACCGATTCCTGATTTTGGCAATCGAAATGCACCCGATAGGCTCTGGGACGTTAATCATAGTAGGGTTAAACAAACTGAGTCATCCCATTATCAAAACATCTTCGTGTGAATACTAGTACTCTTAAGTTGTGATGTTCAAATGATATTATTAGATGAATTACTTCTCTTCAACAAGAACAAAGGTTTTATGATGAAATATATAAGGATTTTTTATAGTATCTGTAATCTAAAATCCCATGCCTAGTTAGTTGCCAACTGTTTATATGTTGGGATTAATTTCTTGAAGACAAGCAAAATACAGTATTGTATGAAAAATAGTGCAATACTTAATATGCATGTTTGAGATAAGAAAAAAGTCTCACAAGGAATTTTCTTTTCACTGGTGATATGCTTTTATTTTGTGTATCTATGACGAAAACCCATTTTATATATGTTGGGACCTGTGTATAACTCACCCTGAAAAGCTAGCCGTTAATGGGACGGTGCCCAAGTCCTTATGAGCCCTTTCACATCCATTCAGTTTTCGATGTGGGATCTTTTGCTTTCACGTGGAACCCCCAACAATCTCCTCCTCCACACGGAAGCTACGCATGAACACTATGAGATCTTTCCCAAGGGATTTTCTCCATCCTCAAGGGCACACCGGAGTTACCATGCTCTGGCTTTAATACCACTTGTTGGGACCCGAGTAGAACTCACTCTTAAATGCTAAGCATTAAGAAGAAGAGGATGCCCAAGTCCTTATAAGCCCTTCCACATCCATTTAGGTAGTTCTACTAGACCCTAAAATTGTCTTTGTTGTGTACTTCGGCAAAATTATATAGTGGACACGCATAGCTGCGCGTAATGATAGTACAACTTAGCTGCCGCTGCCCTTGGTGTTTGATCCAACAATATCCTCTTCTAAAGTCGGCTGTTATTGGATTAAATATCAAGGGTGGCACCTGTTAGAGGAATTAGGTCAAGCAAGAGGTTGCTTGAAGCATTACACCCAAGGTATCTATTTGGAATACCAAGTTTGTTGCCTCCAGCCCCTATATATATATATATATATATATATTAGATAAACTAGGGTTTTAATAGGTTAGTGGGCTCTAGCCCAAATAGGCCCACTACACCGGTCCATTATCTTATTGGGCTTATATTAGAACATACATGGGTTATATTATATACCCAACAACCTCCTCCTATGTTCTACATATAGCACAATCCAATAGATAGACAGTGTAATGTTCAAAACAAAATATTGAATCATCCACATCACCATATGGTCTATATCATAAAAGATCTGTAATCCAACTGAAAACATGAATCCTTTTATGACAAACCAAGAGTTTTAGATATACAACAAGCTAAACTCAACCAAAAAGTAGTTTCACATATAAGTGAACCCCACTGATCTTAGAGGAATTCATTCATGGAGTATGATTCTCATCGAGATCTAAAATAAAGTTTCGCAAACAAGTGAACTCTATACATACTAAAATGAAAGCATAGTCTCCATGACTTAAGAAGATTTACTCATCAAGTAAGTCATCCGTCCAAATCAAGACAAGCTCCTCATTTTTCGCCAATCCCTGTGAATTACCAAATATGAATTTCATGAAAATAAATCCAACCAATTGTGAAAACATGAAAGCATCTAGTTCTACCTGAAGAATTACTTAGTACAATTCCATAATTTACGAAAGTATCTAGTTCTACCTGAAGAAGAACTTAGTACAATTTCAAAATGACTAAAAAAGTATTAGTATCACTCTCACCATAACATCATTGTCAAGTTTCAATATAGAACAAGACCTAAACAGCTTCTTTTTCAAATAACTAATCATTATTGTCAAATTTCAATAAAGAACAAGACCAAACTAGTTTCTTTTGCAAAGAACCATTTCATGTTTCTTTTTGGAATGTTACAGTCATCTTATCCATATTTGAGTTAAGCTATATCATCAAATTTGGAATGTACAACCTTTTCCAAAAATGACATCAAATGTTGAATGACACACAACAACTGTAAACATCATCGAAACATATCAAGTGTCTATCTGGGCCAAGAAAGGGAGATTCAAAAAATTCAAAATAACATGGATGTAGGTTAAGACATGTCTACACGGTCTTTAACCCCATCTCCCCCACAATTTTGAATATTCGATCTTTGGTCAGTCCCTGTTGTAAGAGCTTCGGCCTATTATCCTTCGATTTCGTATCAATCAAAATGATAATCCTGTGTTCTTGAGATAATTCAGCATATGGCCTGTTGCAGCCTAAGATGTCTCCTCTTACCATTAAAGAGTGAGTTCTTCACAACTATTGTTGTAGCTTGATTATCACATAACACACATAAGGAACTAATCCTTAACCCACTAAAGAACTAATCTTTATCTGGGTCAGTGGAATGCCATAACCATAATCAGATTCTTTATCCCTTAGCTTTCATCTATAGCTGAAGTTAGGGCATAAAGTTCCAATTCGACTTCCACACAACAGCAATAAATTTGCTGTCCTCTGATTCTGAGCCCCATGATACATCAGAATAAACTTCCACAATAAGTGGATGGCCACTATAGTTCAGAGCATACTCTTGAGTACACGAAAGGTATCTCATTAGCCTCATAAGGGCATTTCTATGCTCATGGCCAGGAGTGCTAGTCAAATGACTCAGCATGCCAACTATAAAGGCTATGTATGGTCTAGTACAACACATGACAAACATGAGACTACCAATCAGTTTAGAATAATCTAAATGATCCACACACTGTCTCTGCCTTAGAGATCAGCTTCTTGGTATAATCAAAATGGTGTCTCAATCGGTTTGCACTCATTGCATCCCCATAAAAAAGTATTTTTTCATATAATGGGCTAGGCCAAGGGTGATTCCTTGCCTTTCAAAAATTTACTTTCGTACCAAGAATGGTGTTAACAACACTGAGGTCTTTTCATGTCGAATTCTTTACCCAAGGTTAGTTTCACATTATTCACCACGGAGAGAGATTGGAAACAAGAATCAACATCTACATACAAGCAAATAATCATGACCTTATTTGAAACAAAATGATAGTAAAAGCATTTATCAGAGTAATTGATCAGAAAACCCAAAGCTCTTTACTACTTTGTCATTTTTTTTATGTCACAATTTAGGTGTTTGATTAAGACCATAACATAATTTTGTATAAGCACATACAAATATCTACTTACAGCCCATAGTCTTAGCCTTTTTTGGCAAATCGACTAGCTGTCAAGTTAGATTTTCTAACAGAGAGCTCATTTCATCATGAATGACTTCTGCCCATAACAAAGAGTCCCTAGATCTCATCACTTCCTGATAGGATGATGGATCATTCTCCAAAGGATAGGTCACAAAGTCCTCACCAAAATTCTTGGGTACTCTACCACATATAAATCAAGTGCATATGCCAAAATAATAGTAACTACTTTAACATCTTATAAAGTTAGTTGTGTACCTGAAGAAAGGGCCAAGTTCGCAGTACCAGTGTGAGTGACCTCCATGTCTGCTCCACTAGCCACTGTACCAGTCTCCTTTACTTCGATAACACCAGTGAAAAATTTCTTTGAGTTGTAAGCATGACAAATGGCTTCTGTGTCCGACCACCAATCTGAAGAAGTACTGGCCTTATCTTTTCCCAACATGGCAGTGAAACTTTTAGGCTCAGCCTTATCTACCAACATAGTAGCCTCCTTATATGGTGTGTCCAAACGATTAACGTTTGACCATCTCAAAGGGAATTGCAGTCTTGTCCATTTTAGTCTAATTTACCAAAATAAAATATGAAAAGAGTGAACCTGATTTGCGAAGCGCGATAACCAAATAAGAATAACTAAGTCGCGAACCAAATCCAAACTCGAATCCGAGATATCCAAGATGAAACCCAACAGCAAGAGATTACCACCAAGGGAAAAACCCAAACCCAACCTATTGGGATTTACAGGGGGTGAACCAAGAACAAAGAACCAGCCAAGGCAAAACCCGAGGCGAGGGTTGTTCAGACTATCCAACTGTCGGCAAAACTAGTTGGTAAGAACTGGTCTAAAACCAATTGCAAATCCCAAAACAGATTTGTCTTTTGTATAACTCGCGATTTACAAAGTTGTTTTCTTGCAAATCTTGTCCAGATTTCTCGCCAGAAATAGCCCTGCGGCAAAAACACCAACTGCCGTGAGTAAACCCCCAATATGAGTAACAATCCGAACCATGAGAAAACCCCCAAATTCCGAGTGATCTACGGCCTCGAGTTAAATTCCCAAAAACAAATCGAGAATCTAAGACCAACACCAAAACAATAGGTTCGGCCCAAAGAGAAACAAAAGTCCCTGGTTGATGAGAATGTAACAAACGTCCGTGTTTGTTCGGATGGTAGCAACAGGGGTCTGTTTCAAACGAGAAGCCACATCACCATCTTCTTAAAAAAAAATTGATTCTCAACGGTGGAGGAAAGCTTGCAAAGAAAGCTTCAATGGATGAAAGCGTTTAAAGCTTGCAAAGAAAGCTTCCATACCCACCACGTCTATGAGGGAAGAAACCCACGGCAATAATAGCAGACGTCTCTGTCGGAGTATGAACGGAAGAGAACCCACTATGATCAAGAGGGAAAAGTAGACGTCCTTACCAAACGAGCTCTGTGGGAGTGCAATCCACGCTCAATTGTTGAACTCTGCCCCAACCAAACACAAGTTATAACAGTAGTTGCAGAGAGATCATGGCTGCCAAGTGAATCCCTCAAAATCGTGAGAGTAAGAACCGTGTATGGTGGGGGAGGGAATAAATCTGACGGCGGGCTTTACCCAGCTTTACCCAACTAGGGTTTATTAATTCCCACCATGCCCCTTTCTGCTTATGTGGAAGAAGAAACCCACTAGGGTTTCGCAAATAACCCAACCGTGTAATTCTCCCTACAAATAAAACGAGAAAAGAGAGATCGAAAAGAGAGATCGTCCCAAGAACGATTTCATAGGAGTGAAACCCACGGCCAAACCGTTTTCTAGAGAAGATAACTACGCCCAAAAAATAATTTTTGAGGGAGTCAAACCCACGGGTAAATCTTAATTCCAACAAGTGAAATTAAAACCACGAGCGAGAGATTAACAGACGTCTTCTTCTTCTTTTTTAAGTTGAGGACGTTCCCAAAAGAAAAAAAACCTAATGCTTCAAGATTGTTAGAGGAATTAGGTCAATCAAGAGGTTGCTTGAAGCATTATACCCAAGGTATCTAGTTTGGAAGACCAAGTTTGTTGCCTCCAGCCCCTATATATATTAGATACACTAGGGTTTTAATAGGTTAGTGGGCTCTAGCCCAAATAGGCCCACTACACCGGTCCATTATCTTATTGGGCTTATATTAGAACAAACACGGGTTATATTATATTCCCAACAGCACCTTGATTATGCACAGATCATATAAAAACTTGGTATTTTAATTTTTTGCAAATAATAAGCAATTGCAATGTTATGATCATCACCGTTTCACCAATGCACTGATATAACTTTTGGGGAATTACACATATTCAAGGTCTATGATTATATGGTTAGAATGATTGAATACGTTGGTGGTATTCCATCGAATCCCTTGAATGAATGATCAGATCTTGTAGGTTTAGCCCAGGTCAAGCTTGCCATGTACATAAATGTATTTGCACACCTTTTCTTAATATTTTCATCCTCTTTTACTTGTCTTTTTCGATCTCATAGATTAGTTCATGGCATATGTTTAGGACTTAGACAATTGGATTGTGATATAAAAATGTCTTGTACTTTTTTATTTTTATATTATTTGTCTTAGCTTGAAAATAAAATTATACTAAAGAAAAGACAGAAGATGGGTTAGAAATGGTTGGAAAAAGGGATAGAATAGTATTATTTCCCCTTCTTTTGTTTGTATATTATTTGTCTTCATTGGAAAATAAAAATGGCACTAAAGAAAAGACAAACAGAGTGGGTTAGAAATGGTTGGAAAGGGGTTAAAGAAATAGGAAAACACTTGGAAAACAGGATCTTGTCTGGAAAAATAAAGAGGGGAAGTAGAATTGAGCAACGATTTGGTTATTTACAATTTTTTCTTTGTTTAACAAAGTGGGTGACATTATCAAAATAGGTAGGCGGATATCAGTCCCCATCTAAGGGTGGAGAGTCCTTTTCAAAAAAAATCTAAGGGTGGAGAGTCGTGCTGAAAAAAGAGGTGCCTGTGTTTTTTCTCAGGACGAAACCGAGAATCTGATAGGGCGTATGAAACCCGTAGCTGCTTAACGCCTAAAAAAAGGGATCTTACTAGGCGTAACGTGCCCAGAGAGATAGAATGAGGGAAAATGACCAAAATATCCTCATTTACTAGATAAATTTACCAAGTAAAAACCTAGCAAGTAGCAACCTCCGGGGCCCCGGGCATTGGAGGTTTGACAGGTTTAGTTGAAGGGGCATTTATTTGAAAATTTAAGCTTTGCCCAGGGATATTTTGGTCATTTAAAAACCCTCCTTGTCTTTGTTTCCATACAAAGACTATATAGTATTAGTATAGACAGAGCGCACCAAAAGGTAGGGGAGAGGAATAGTCTTCTCTCTTCTCTTTCTTGTGCACAAAATTCTGCCCTTATTACTGCCTGGCCTAGGGACAAAGGGGAAGGACTCCTCTTGTACTTGTGCTCTTCACTGCTCTCACCAGGTACATCACATTCATCTCTCTCTCTCTCTCTCTCTGCCTAAAGTTGTTATCACAGACAACCTTTATTTATTTTTTATTTTTTATTTATCGACACATTCAATCTGATTTATCACTTTGACTGATGCACTACATATTCTCTCTAATAAGGTTGTTAGATTTTTATATCTTGTGACCTTCCTATCTTCAACAGATTGATGAATATCATCAGTCTCAAAATTGGGAATTTTAAACCTTTCTGCAATCAATTGGTCAGTCTGGAACATTCTAAAGAAGAAGCGTTTTAGAATGAAATCAGTGAGAACTGTTTTAAATGCTTACCTCCAGCAGACATGCCATGTTTTACTTTTTTGATGTTGTACTTCTTTGCAGATTTAGTAAGCGGGCACCATGTTCCGTGGAAGGAATAATGCTCATGATCATCAAGAGAATGATTCTGTCCACCAGGAAGCAAAGGTAATTTAGTAGACATACATATAAATCCATGCATCTGTTTTCTTTATTTGGGTTCTTGAAATCTCTGGTGTTAAGTATATAATGTATAAATCCATGCTTCTGTTTTCTTTATTTGTCTACATATTATGTTATAACATTCTAATACCATAGATAAATATGAAATTCGATGTGCTATTTATGTCTCATGAGATGGGGAAAGGCTGTGGTCCATGTATGTAACAAAAGTAACTACCAGCAGACATTTTGAATTACTTTAGTTTAAATGGTCCAGACTGCACAGTAATCTCTCCACATGCAAATCTAAGACCATGCCTGAAAACATTTTTTCTTTGTCCTGTTTTGTTACATGTAACATCCAACATTTTGTGTCCTCTTAGAAGCAGAATTTAGTTTCTTAGATTACTAATTTGCTTTTGGTTAACTGGAGTTCAGTTTTCTTGATGACTAATTTGGTTGACAGGACATTCATTTTAAAAAGTTCTCTTGGGAAATAGCTTTAAATTATCAAGTTGGTGCATTTGTAAATAATTCATATCCTTATTCTGCAAACAGGTCAATGAGCTCAAAGCTGCTATTGGACCACTATCTGGACGTAGTTTGCAGTTCTGCACTGATGCATGCCTGAGGAGATATTTGGAAGCTCGGAACTGGAACGTTGATAAGTCTAAAAGAATGTTGGAAGAGACATTGAAGTGGAGATCAACCTATAAGCCTGAAGAGACCCGCTGGGTAAGTTTCCCTGCCTCGCTTGCTGGGTAGCTTTGTTGATTATCCTTTAATCATGTGGAATTCATAAAGTTATGAATTAACAGTTATTGATTTGCTTTTTTTCCTTTAATTTACATTTACCTTTTCATATTCTTGGTGACAGTATTAAATGGTTCCTCAAACAAATATATATGCCCCTTTTCATATAGCGTCAATGTAGGTCCAGAAGTCATACTTAAAAGATTATCAGCAGGGTGTCAATGCTCAGTCACTAAAAAAATGGGAGTCACAAAATGCCCATTCAAAACACTAAAAAAAAAGAATCCATTAAAAAGTATAGGAACGATGAGGGAGCAAACTGGTAGTTTCACAAGGTCAGATGAATTAGAGATTGGTGGGAAGGTGCAGACATATGTCGAACTGGTAACTAGATTCAACATTGAGACTTATTATGGTATGGTAGGACGGGTGGGGGATTGGTTCTACTTATCTTGTGCTTACTGCAACTTTAAATGGCGGAGTTGTTATCGATGGTGTAAGCAGAAAAAGCGGGATCACCTATCTGGAGTTACCCTATCTCCAAAGGGGGGTTTGTGGAAAGCAAGAAACAAGGGGAAATCAATCCAAAGGCCTAGAGATTGGGGTTGCTTATCTTGCGACTATCTTAACGTCAGATGGCGGGGCAGATGTCGAAGGTGCCATTTGGATAGAAAGAAAGATGCTTCGACCCTTGACGCAAACCACACCATTTCGGAAGCCCCCTTGGTTAGTAAGGAAGATGACCACTGGCCAGACTCTTGGGTGATTTCCTCATCAGTCGAAGGTGGTTTTTCGCTCTTATCTATCTTGGGTAAGGAGGTAGAAACGAGGTTGGATACCCTAAAAGCCTGCTTGATAGGAAGGAGGAAAGAGACTTTTGGGACCCTTAATGATCTTTGGTTGTGGGCTAAAGGAGCTTGGGATACCCCTTCCCTTCCTTGTACGTGTATCCTATCAAAGGACGAAGTTCTATTTATGTTTGATTCAGAGGAGGAGGTTGTAGATACCCCGGCTAAAGGTATCGAGGTATGGGGTAGCCAGTTGTATTCTTTATCCACTTGGAGCTGTGAATACGTTCAAGGCACGAAAGCTTTCTGGGTTAACTTCTATGGCATCCCACTTCACGTTTGGGCCACCTCAACGGTTGAAGCCCTAGGAAATATATTTGGCCGAGTTCTGGAGGTAAAAATGGAAGGGAGCCATAAACAATGTATGAGCTTTGTGTCCGCTAAAATTCTTGTTGTGAGAGAGAATAGAGAGAAAGAGAAAAGTGAGTTAGGGCTAGCTCCCCCTCACTATAGTATTTATATATTAAGAGATAGAAATAGATACAATGACTATAATGCCCCTACTGGGCTTATTCTAACACTCCCTCTGAAGCTGGAATGTATAAATTATACATTCCTAGCTTGTTACAGATATCATTCAACTTTGCTTTATTCAATGGCTTCGTAAACATATCAGCCAACTGTTCTGCAGAACGAGTAAACACAGTACATATCTCCCCTTTCTGAATCCTCTGACGGATGAAATGACAATCGACTTCGATGTGCTTTGTTCGTTCATGGAAGACTGGATTTGTTGCAATATAGATGGCAGCCTTGTTGTCACAGTACAACTGTGACGGTGAAGAAGATACAATGCCGATCTCAGACAAAAGTGATCTCAACCATATAAGTTCTGTGCTTGTGTGCGCCATCGCTGTGTATTCTTCTTCAGCACTCGACTTTGCAATGACGTCCTGCTTCTTGCTTTTCCATGACACCAGATTACCTCCTACAAAGGTACAATACCCAGTAGTTGATCTCCTGTCTGCAGGAGATCCAGCCCAATCAGCATCAGAGAACCCCTCAATTCTCATATGATAGTGTCTTTTGAATAATAGGAACTTTCCTGGTGCACCTTTCAGGTATTTAAGAATCTGAATCACTGCACTCCAGTGTGAGGTACGTGGGGAGCTCATATACTGGCTGACTACCCCCATAACATAAGATATATCAGGGCGAGTAACAGTGAGATATATGAGCTTGCCCACCGGTCTTCTATACCTGCCAGGGTCCTCCAACATATCTCCTTCTGGAACTAGTTTTGTATTGGGAACCATAGGAGCAGACACATGTTTTACGCCAAGATTCCCAATCACCTCCAACAAATGCAAAACATACTTCCTCTGTGATAGAGACAAACTACGAGAGGAGTCTGCTACCTCTATCCCAAGAAAATATCTGAGGGGTCCCAAGTCTTATGTAGCAAATTATCTTTGCAGGAAGGTTTTCAGCTTCTGTATTCTACCTGAATTACTACCTGTGATGATGATATCGTCAACATACACGATCAATAGAATGCACCCTGCCGAGGACTGATGACTAAATACCAAATGATCTACAGCGCACTGTCTCAAACCAAACCGCATAACAACCTCACTGAATCTGCCAAACCATGCTCGTGGAGACTGTTTCAAGCCATACAAAAATTTCCTGAGGCGACATACAGAAGATGACATCTCCCCCTGAGCAATATACCCTGGAGGTTGCTCCATATAAACCTCTTCATGAAGGTCGCCATGTAAGAAGGCATTTTTCACATCTAATTGATGAAGATGCCTACCATAAGTGTAAGTGACAGAATAACGCGAACAGAAGGAATCGTTGCCACTGGAGAGAAAGTTTCATGGTAATCAACTCCAAACGTCTAAGTATATCCTTTCGCCACAAGACGGGCTTTCAGTCTAGCAACAGTACCATCTGACAAGTATTTGATAGAGAATACCCATCGACAGCCAACAGGTTTAGCACCAGAGGGAAGGGGAACTAGATCCCATGTCTGGTTCGAGTGTAGAGCACCTATTTCAAGGTCCATGGCAGCACACCAGCCTGGGTGATCGAGAGCCTCCTGTAACGACTGTAGTAACACAACAGAAGACAAAGAGGAAACAAAACTTTTGAAAGTAGGAGTCAGACGATCATAAGAGATAAAATTAGAAAGACGGTGAGCAGTAGAATGAGAACGAGTACGAGAGGCAATAGGTGAGTCGCTGAGAACGACAGGAGAAAGGATAGACGAAACCTGTGTAGATGGAACCAGGATCTCTGCCTGTGAAGATGATGGTTCGGGTGGAGTTGTTGGAGGCCCATCTTTGCGCTGCCGCCTATGATAATGCTTTGTTCCTGGTGGTGGATTTGCTACAGGGACTGAATCGCCATCTTGAACAACAATAGGCTGACTTGGAGGTACAGATGATAAAGAGGTCGGTAGAGGAATTGACTCAGGAAGTACAGGAAGAGAGATAGGCACATCGGGTTCCAGAGGGGCCGAACTAGGCAAAGATGGAGAGTGGAAGAAGGACTCAGACTCAAAGAAGGTAACGTCGGCGGATACAAACCACTGATGAAGACGAGGACTATAATAACTATAGCCTTTCTGAGTTCTAGAGTAACCCAGGAAAACACACCGTTCTGACTGTGGATCAAGTTTGTCACGACCTGAACCCAAGAGATGAACAAAGCAGACACACCAAAAAACACGAGGTGTGAGGGGAAAAGGGTCATGTTTAGGATACAAGACCTGGAAGGGGGAGGAGCCACGAAGGATAGATGATGGAAGGCGATTCGCAAGAAAGCATGAAGTTAAAACCGCATCGCCCCAAAATGACTTAGGAACTCGCATCTGAAACATTATGGTACGAGTGACCTCAAGTAAAATAGCGCAGTTTTCTCTCGGCTACACCATTCTGCTGCGAAGTGTAGGCACAAGAGGATTGATGAAGAATCCCATGAGAGGAAAGATAATCCTGAAAGCCATGAGTGGTCGAGAAGAACTCTCTAGCATTATCAGTACGAAGACATTTAATATTGCAATGAAATTGAGTTTTTATTTCAGCATGAAAAGATTGAAAAACTGAAAAAACCTGAGAACGGTCCTTGAGCAAATACACCCAAGTCATACGAGAATAATCATCAATAAATACTATGAAATACTTGAATCCAATATTTGACGCGATCCTAGAAGGTCCCAAGACATCGGAATTGTTAAAAGTATAAAAGATAAATAACGCCTTTCTCCAACAACTTAAGCTTTTGGAGAAGTTGGTAAGTTAACATGGTATCAGAGCCAAAGGTCTCGAGTTCAAACCTCCTAGATAGCAAAATCCACATGTGATGGTCCTCCCAAAGTGGGACCACATGTGCCACGTGTTTGCCGTGGGCCACACTTGCCGGGGAGTGTTAAAAGTATAAAAGATAAATAACGCCTTTCTCCAACAGCTTAAGCTTTCGGAGAAATTGGTAAGTTAACATGAATGAACTAACTGAAAAGGACTATCAACTCGACTAACGACTCGAGAAGGAAAAGACACCCTGTCGTGCTTCCCGAGTTCACAGGACTCGCACTGGAATGAAGACACAGAAGCAGGAACTAATGACGTTTGCTAGAGCCTCTTAAGTGAAGGATGTCCAAGATGACAATGCCATTGGAAGGCATCCACATATCTATGCAAAACAATAGAAGTAGTCTGCAATCAAGACGATAAAAGCCATCCACCTCACGACCCAAACCCATCGTCTTCCCAGTCGAAAGATCCTGAAACAAACAATACGAAGGGTAGAATGAGATTGAGCACTGAAGGTTTTTCGTTAATTGACTAACAGAAAGTAGACTGAAAGGAGATTTAGGAACACAGAGTACAGAAGATAATGAGATACTAGGGAAAGGACACAGAGTACCAATTCCAGTGATGGGGGTAGTAGACCCATCAGCTAGAGTAATGGTCTGATAGTCAGAGGGAAAAGAGCGAAAGGATGAGAGCTGAGATGAGTTACTATTCATGTGATTGGAGGCTCTCGAGTCAATAATCCAGTACCCGGAGCTAGAGAGTAAAGTCGTGGGTGAACTACCTGGCTGGGCTGGGCAAAAACTGCGGTGGGAGCGCAAGTACTCTGACGAAGGCGTTGTAATTCCTCATCATCTGTACTCGTGAAAGTAAAGGCATCATCGGCAGGTGCAACGACAATATTAGATGGGGGAAGAGGCGCCTCGGAGGGGTTGGCCGTCGAGAGATGAGTTAAGCGAGGCAGTAAAAAATCAGGATGGGGAGTGTAGCAAGTCTCAATCTGGCGGCCATCACGCTGACAATGTGTACAGTAGGGACGGCCTCGGCCACCACGGCCACGTCTATGGCCTCGTGGAAAGGAGCCACCGCCCCGAATAGGCCGACTACCAGTCGTATAATCGGCGAGTGCAGAGCTATCAACATGGAGGAACGACGGAGACTCACCAAGACACTGATGTGCACGATTATAGGCCTCAGATAGTGAAGGGATAGTGCCTGGCCCTAGGATTTGATGACACAGATGAGTAAACTCAGGGCCTAGGCTATCAAGGTAGTGAACTACACGAATCTGTTCCCGTTGTCGACGAAGAATAGTGACATCCGATGTAAGAGGCAGGAACACATCAAGCTGCTGACATAGCGATACAAACTGGCCATTGTGAACCTCGAGCGACAGATCACACTGCGTAATCGCATCCAGTCAGAATGTGTTACAAATACGAGTGAGATGATGTGCTCCAGTTTGGTAGTAGTTGGTCCCATTGCGACGAAAAACGGGAGTCGGATACTCACAGTCGGCGGTGAAGAGGTCTCTAGTGGAATGGTGTTACCTGAGGAGAGAGACGGAGGAGATGTTACCAGACTACTCAGTACAGGTGGTGAAGCTAGGCTACCTGACGTGGAGGGCACAAGAGTCCCATAGAAGAAGAGGCCTCGAGGAGGAAAGGAAGCTAAGAGAAAAGGAAGCAAGCTACAAGCGTAGGCTTGTTGAGTAGCTCTCTTTTGGCTGCAAGAGGCGTCTAAGATGGAAGTATAGAGCTAGACCCATTGAAAGAAGTGGATTTCCTCAAAGCAAAGGAGGAAGCAAAGGCATTCGCAAACTAACTGATCTATAACAAAAATCACATCCGCGAGAGAAGAAGCAAGAGCCCCAACAAGAGCCGCAGCCTCCAATATTGAAATCATTTCAAAGGTTTTCCCTTACTTTGTTCGCGTCAACAAACAATTCGAAATACCTCGACTTTTTCAGAACAGGTCCGAGTCAAATAGCAATGATTCGAAGCGGAGATGATCACTGAAAGTGTTTGCCTACCAATTGTCAACATCTGTGAAAAAGTCCCCTTAGTGTCATATCCACTAGGGCGTTAGGACATGGTGTAGTATAGGGTAGTAGGAATCCCTTGGGCCCTAGCACTAAGGATAGGCTAGGGATTTTCCGCTCGCATGGTAGAGCTAACGGAGCCATAGCACCTTTTTTGCTCTTTGCAACAATCTTGACGGCGCTCCATGTTGTGAAAGCTCTGTTCTAGAGGCCAAGCCCTTGAACTGACTATGACAGAGTCAAGATGACGGCCTTGGCAGTTGTCAATTGTGGGTAAGAGTTGTCTGCAGGTGTCAAGGTAGAAGACGAAGACGAAGAAGGGGCCGAGGGTGTGGTAGAAGCACGGACCTCAGTGATCATGCCAATAGAGGGACCAACAATAACAGGAAGATCCATCAGGACAACAAATGTTGACAACAGAGAGACCAACACCAACGGCTACGACTAGTAGAAGTGGAGATGACGAAGGATAAAATCAACTAATCAACAGAGGGACTCATAGGACGATCGCACGAGTGAAGAAGAGGTGCAGAGATGAGCCCATAGAGAAGCTAGGAAGATGCGGGAGATGAAAACAAAGAAGACAAATTTAACACATGAAACTAAAGGAGAAAAATTGGGTTGTGTTCGTGTCGTCTCGTCTCGTCTTCAGGAGACAAATTTAACACATGAAACTCAGTTCGTCTCGTCTTCAGGGTTGTGTTTTAGAAGTTCTAGGTTTTGGGTTTCTTCAAAGATGGGTGGTGGTGGAGGGTGGGTTTTGAAGAGTTAGGGTTAGGATTAGAGTTATGGTTAGGGTTAGGTGGGGGAGATGATAAGAGTTAGGGTTTTCGGAGAGGCGGAGAAGATGGAGGCTACGGGGTTTCCCTAGGGATCAGAAACCCTAGGGCTCTGATACCATGTTGTGAGAGAGAATAGAGAGAAAGAGAAAAGTGAGTTAGGGCTAGCTCCCCCTCACTATAGTATTTATATATTAAGAGATAGAAATAGATACAATGACTATAATACCCCTACTGGGCTTATTCTAACAATTCTTACTCCATGGTGGAAGTTACCCCCTTCCCTTATCCAAATTCGGATATCGGGGTAGTATTTCACAGTCATAATTAAAGTTCAGAAATCACAACTGGGCTCTGACGCTGCTCCTTCTGAGCCAGGTCACTGTTCGGGGCTTCTACCTTCCCCAGGGAAAGAAATTCCGACTTTGGAAAGGTAGCCATCGGCGATGGTGATGGGGCCTTCTCTTCAGCCTTTGGATAATCAGGGAAGGAGAGCCGTTGATCCCTTGGGGCCCGCTCCTTTTAATTCAAATTTCAAACTTCACTGCTCAGTTGAAGTGTCAGGAAATCTACAGGAAGAATTTCCTTCCCTCGCTCTGGTCCCTTCTTTGATTGACGGAGGTGCCTTGGAATCATCAAACACTCAACCTGTACAAGATCGCCCTTTACCCACTGTACCGGGTCCCACTAAGGATGGTTTCAGGCTGAAAGGTCCTTATCATTCACCTAGGTGTGCGAGTGCTAGCTTTGCACGCTTGTTGACCCAGAAGGACAGGCTTGCGAAACTAAGGAAAGGTTTGGGAGTCTCTAAATCTGGGATTTCTGGGCTATCTTCTCCTAGGATACCTTTTGGGTCAGAGTCCAGACCTCGAGAGCTGAAATCTAGCTTTGCATGGAAGCAAAGATCTAAAGCGGAAGTGTCCAACCGTCATAGGGGGTACCCCCGTGGAAAATTACCTATGAAATTTATGGATGCTTCCAATAAATTTCCTTTTGAAGCGCTGAAGAATAAAAAGAAAAATATTGCCGCGACCCTTGTGAGTTCTGAATGGGTCCCCCAAACCCCCAAGATATGTGCCGCTCGTGGATGAAGGTTATCTGGGATCTCCCCAGCCTCTAGATGACGGTGCTTGGGATCGGGGAGGGCTTCGAGGGAGGTACATCTACTATTTATTGACCCTGCCATTGGCAGTGTTGAGATGGTATTTAACGAAGGAATGATCATATTTATTTAAAGGAAGGAAGGATAGGGATTTCTGTTTTGGGATAAGCATTTAAGGCATTATAAAATTTTAATTCAAGTACTCACCTTTTGAATGTTTTCTACATCATTGGAAGTCGAAAAGGCTTCCTCGAGTTGGGATGGATGTCAATGAGTAATATGGCGCCATTAATGCCCATTTATTGCAGGAAGAAATTTTTGTACGCCAAAATGAGTGTGTACAGACACCTGGCTCTTGGTCAGAAGTCATTTCGTGGCGGTGATTTACAAAAGAAGGAATTTTCATCTCTTCGATTTCCTTGCAAATAGTAAGAATATAGGAAAAGAAAACACTCGAGAAAACCAAATGGAAAACTTGAATGATACCTCCTTATCTCGGTCTTCTTCCTTGAGTACTATGGTGGTGGGCCGAAAGAGGAAGCGTACTATGGATTTAGTTGAGATGGAGGAAACTTTGAGCAGGGTAAAGGCAATGGTTTACAATGAAGAGTTGGCCTCTGAATTATTGCCAACATCGAGAGAGGTCATTAGGGACTCCTTGAAGAAACAGTGGAAGCTCTTCAAAGAGGCGGCTAGCAGGAGGCCGGAAATATTTTTTAGTGTAACTGGGTCGCATAATGTTAAAGAAACCCACTCAGCGATGCATAAGCACCCCTTTTTCATCAGGCAACTCGATCTTCTTTAGATGAAAGGGAAAACCATGGTTAACGATGTTATCTAGGACATTCTCAATTATCGGCACTCGATGCTAGATCACTTAGATCCAAGTACAGGAGAGAGGTTCTGGAGCCAGCACTGGAACTTGAAAGAACAGAAGAGGACAAGGATGAGTCTATTTGGGCTATCTGGATTATAGACCAATTGTTGAAGGGTAGAAGTTTTTGGGATGTTAATCCTCCCCATGACAGCTCTGGGAGCAACTTTGCACCATGGCGGACAAACTCTCTAAGGACGGCGTCGATAGTGAGTATTTTATAGAAGATCTCGCTATCGTCGCCGAGTGGAGAAATCCTTAATAGACTTTCTTTCTGTTTTGTCAAACCTTGCTTTGGTCTCTGGTTTGATGATTGTACGTGCTTAAAATCCGATCCGGTACATTCAGTTTCGTGGTAAAAATAAAAAAGCTATATGCTTAGCACATTCAATGAAAGTGAAAGGATCTACTTATTTCAGGAGAAGAAAGTAGTGATCTTGAGCTGGAGAGAAGGTTATTATACCTTTGCTGAGTGTAAGCAAAGTGAAGGAGTAGGAGATCAATCTAAAATTATGTACATCCTCCTTCGGTTTTCTAGTGGCAAGCTTTTGGTTCGAAGATTGAATCAGTGGTCAGCCTGTGCTTAAACGACTGCATTCCAAGAAGCAACTTCCTATGGAAGGGTCCCCTATTGATGAATCACTCGGAAGGAATTTCACCGCTCTGTAAGCCTGCTCTATTCTATTCCGAAAGAGTGGATTCGTGCAATGCCCAAGGTTTAGAATCCATGTGCGTATTCTAATGTCATGTCACCACAATTTCCCTTGGGTTTGGTACAGTTATAGGTCGCACCTTCCCTAGCTTCCCTACTTTGGGGATGAACAGTCGACGCATTGCTGAGAATCGGAAGGTGCCACAAACGAGCTGGGAAACATGCTCACTCATACAGACACAGAAGGCATTATTAAGGGCAGCGGACAAGCAGAGGAACAATTGCACTGGTAGCGCTAACGACCCCCATAGCATAAGGGGGAAGAAGTGGATGTTTCTCCTGATCAATCAAGTGCCCCTCCTTGGGAGGGTGGGAATAACTAGTATGGGAAACTGCCATGAATTACATACACGCAAATAGTGGCTCGGCTAGAGGAAGCCTATGCACTACCGAAGAATGGACCTGATAGAATCAATCGATTGGATAAGATATGCCAAAACCACTGACTGCTCTTTACGAACAGCATAAAGCAAGGAGAGTGAAGTTTACGAACAAGCGAGTGTAGTATGAACCTTCAAGAGCCCAGAGAGAGTGTATTCCATATACTACATAGAGGGGAGAGCGCTCAAGTGACTCTGAGGGGCTTCTAGTCCTTCCTTCTTGACTTGTTTCGCAACGACGAAGTCAATTCCATGGATTCTTCCCGGGCCTCACCGGTGAACTCGATGGAGCTACTAGCTTCAGTTCTCAAATATTGGCCAACCTCTCCTATATTTGAAAGCCTTTGACAACTACCTCTCTCCTCTTCGTTCTAAGAGTCCAAATAGAAAACTTGGGATGGGACCTTGTCTGACTCTTTTTTCAGGTTCTCCCCCCTCCCCCCCCCGCGGAATCAAAGAAGTCAGGGCATAGGCTTTCAAATCAAAGATAGATTGGTTAGTCTCCACGCTCCTCTCCTTACAGTCGCTCGTTATCACTCGAAGCCATTGCTTCATCCCCCTTGCATTAGTGTTAATTCATTGAACCAACACATTTCCTCATTCTGCATAACAGAATCAGGGGGTGGATGCTCTGCTTATCAGGCGCCTTTACGGCGGGAGCGATAGCCAAGTTCTTTGTTCGCCAGACTGAGGTGACTTCCTTTCGAGAAGAGGGGTCGCGATACCTCCTAGACGAGTGCCAAGAGACGAGTGTTTTAAGCAAACGCACATCGAAACATTAGTTCGTGTCGGGCTGCCGTTCTTTATCACAGGCGCATGGTTTTTTACGCTCTTGGAATTGAGAAAATTCTGTCCTTATCAGTGTTCAAAAACTCCTTGACTCGACAAGGAACTCCCCCGAGTCGACTCCTTTTTGCCTTGGCCGCGTTCCGCATTGCACCACATCTGCATTCCGCGTTTTGCCCTACATAGTCATTAAACTCCTTCGACTCTCCCAAGTTATGACCGCGTCAACCTCGTCAACCGCATTCTTGGCCGCGTCCGCGTTGAGTCGACAAGGATTTTTCCTGGCCGCATTCCGCGTCAAATCCGCGTTTTTAAACACTGGTCCTTATTGTTACAAGCATACGAATAGGCAACACGTCTCTCAATCCTAAGGTACTGTTGCATTTTTGCTTTCTAAAAAAAATGGAGTCCTAGCATATTTAATTATTTGATGTTTATCTAGAGGTTGCGTAGTTGAGTCTAATTTAGTAATTGGCTTCAAAGAGTTTTAGAAAGTAGATTTTTACTTGGAGGAGGAACTTTTTATTTATTTATTTATTTTATTTTTATTATTATTTTTATTATTATTTTATTTTTATTTTTATTTTTTTTGGGGGGGGGTAAAGAGACTTTATAAAACCCTACGTGCAAGGGATGTTTGCACGATTTCCAGTTTTGTTTTTACAACTGAATTTTTCAAGTTCTCCGAAGAAGGCTGGTTATTCTAGTTCTTTGTGAATTCAGAGAACATCCCTTCATAGATTTCAAGGTTTACTCGATCGGTAGTTGATGGAGATCAATCCTCGACTTGTTCTTCGCGCTTCTGGCTGTGCCAATCAGATACTTGAAAAACTCTAACCAAGTTCATCAACCTGGTCATGACTCCACTGGACTTAGTGGTAACCTGGTTCCTCTAAAACTAGAAAAACTGGGACGAGTATAGAGACTCGGTATTCCTGCTTAACCACTTGAGGAGCTTTGAACTTCCTGAATCATTCTATAAGTTTCAACCTTCCTACCTCGAAATCCTGGCAAAGTACTTGCTTAGATTCGAAGTTGACAAGAGATCATGCAATCGTTTAGGTTGAGTTTCGAGCGTGGAAAAGGGCCGGAAATTTTCACAAAATGACAGAGAAGTAGAAAACAGGAAAATTTTTAGAACGGAGACATGGATATTGTTTGAAATGACTAGAATGAGATGATCCAGGGTCTGGGGTAGGCATGGTTCCTTGAGAACATATATAATGCTAAATGCCAATAATTTTAAATGTTTAAATTTTTTTACTTTAGCACCTGTCTAGAAAAATATAACTAAGAACTTGAGATGCTAATGGAAAGAGAGAAAAACTCGAATACCAATGAGGCCATCCTTGGACTCTGAACCACCTTCGCGGACACATTGCAAACGTGGACTGTAAGAAATGCGTGCTGCGTTGCACATCTCCAGACTCCCAAGTCTCCAGCAATGGAAGGATAACATGAGGCAATCCATGGACATTGAAACATTTTAATGGACACGTTGTGAACACATCTCCTGACTCCAAAGTCTCCAGCGATGTATGTACTCTGTAAGAACCTTGTCTGTCCGTCCACATGACATAGCTTTGAAGTATTTCAGGACATCAGATGTTGATGCCCAACTTGTAACTGTTTCACTTCTGTCATTATACCAAATCGGACATGATCATGGGGACTCCATTCTAATAAAAACTGCCATATTGATGTTATATGTGTTGGAGACATTTTTTATATAGACACATTCATTTGAGCAAAAAATTAGCTTATCATTCTCTCTTTTCTTTTGCCACTCTTTATACATTATTTATGTAGTTTTACATGCACTACTTACATGGATATTAACTTCTCTGTTTGGTAATGAAATGAACTAACTCTGACAATAAATATACATTTTGATATCGTGTGTGTGTGTGTGTGTGTGTGTGTCTAGATGTGTTGTAATGTTTCCATGTGTAGCACCAATGTATGCGTTGGTGCGTAAGTTACATAGAGCAGAACTGAATGCTTGTGATTAAGTTTATCTTTTGAGGTTGCCATGTTAAAACGTGCACTTTTGTAATACTATTTATCTTTCAGCATGAAGTAGCAAGTGAAGGTGAAACCGGAAAATTATACAGAGCGAATTTTCATGATCGAGTTGGGAGGACTGTTCTTATCATGAGACCAGGAAAGCAGGTTTGAGCTTGAATTATTTCTTGTGAGGTTTCATTCAGTTGTGGTTGCTGAAGAGGATTTTTAATTTTGATTATCATTCAAAAAAGAGAGAAGATTTTTAACTTTGAACTAACTTTTTCCTTACGCATGCAGAACACATCCTCACATGACAATCAGCTCCGACATCTGGTATATCTCATAGAAAATGCAATCCTTAACCTACCAGAGGGTCAAGAGCAGATGGTGTGGTTGATAGACTTCACGGGATGGTCATTGACAAACTCTGTACCCATCAAGACTGCCCGAGAAACTGCACACATATTGCAGAATCACTATCCTGAGAGGCTTGCTGTATCGTTTCTCTACAATCCTCCAAGAATCTTTGGAGTCTTTTGGAAGGTTTGAGTTCTATTATTCTACATGCATCTGTTTTATTGTGAAGCAAACTGAAAGACCACCTGATAGGAAATGATTGGAAAGACATTCTTGATGCTTTGGAAAGACTGACTGTACACCTCTAATGTATTTCGAGGCTAGACTTTTATCACCCATTTCATTTTTCACAAAAACATGCTTGAATCTGGAAAGACTTAAAAAAATCATCCAATGTGTCAGATATTGACTAATAAATTGGAAATTCATCCTACAGTGATGACAAAAATACTTTGTCTCATACTGTATGATTATTGGTTTTAAACTTTTAATCAGTTGTAACCTTAACTAGACATTTGGCTTATAATTACCCACTCAGTCATAGCCTGCCTTCCCGGATTGCCTCTTTACTTAAAACCCTCCTCTTTTTAGCCATGAACAGAAAAAACAAGATAAAGAAAATGGAAAAGTCCCAACCATTTCAAATTCTATTCAAGCGAGGAGAGAAGCTACGGGATTGGGCTTGTATCTCAAGTTGTTGAGGCTGTATCTCAACCTTGAGGTCTTAGGTTCAAGCCCAGCTTACCTACCAAACAAGAGGACTGAAACTACAAAACTTTGAGAAGTCTCTCCATTTATATGATTGTTTTCTGTCTTCTTCATCATTTCTATCACATCTCTTATGTTTTAATTTTGATTATGTAAAGAACAGATAAACAAGGAAGAAGCTCCTGTTTGGGATTTTGTTGTTGGAAAATCGAAGTAGTTTTTAACAGAGTTCCTTGACTTTTTTTCCCTTGAATATTTTAGTTCTTTAAAACAAATGAGTTTAAGACTCTTTTTGAGTTGAATCTGAGATTTTGACTTCGCATTTTAGATCATGGCCAATTTGGCAATTCAGTAAAATCACTTCCGAGTTTTTGGCATTGTTATGTATCTGGAGAATTGCAGGTGTTTTTGTTGCTTTTGTTCTACTGTTGAGGAAAGAAGAGGGGGGTCCCCTTTCCACTGACAAATCATAATCAACTAACTTTTCTACTCTCCGCCTATGCAGGTCGTCAAATATTTCCTGGACCCGAAAACTTTCCAGAAAGTGAAATTCGTTTACCCAAAGAATAAAGAAAGCACAGAACTCATGAAACAGAACTTTGACATGGAGGTGCTTCCATCAGAGTTAGGAGGGAGGGATCCAGCTGAGTATGACCATGAGGAGTTCTCGAGATTGATGGCCAGGGATGACGTGAAAACAGCCACCTTTTGGGGATTGGACAATAAGCTTAGCCACTCAACCAATGGCTATTCATCAATAGATGTGGCTCCGTAACCACACAAGCCAGCTAAACAATCTCCATGGCTTGAGCATGGTAGTGCATCCACCATTACAATCTGTAGATTTCTCTCGCGTATATGCCAACATAGATGACTCAAAAGGATTCTCTGAAATAATGCCGCTGCATCTTCTTAGTATCTTCTTAGTATCAGTTTACTGAGAGAAGCTGGAACTGAAGTTACACTTCCTTCTGATCTAGGAATGTTGAAAACAGAGGGATATGAATTAATTTTGTTGGCACAGAAATGACTTATTACTCTTCTAGTCATATGGTATCTTTTCATTTATGTTTTGTTTCTCTTATGTAAACGCTGTGGGGAATAGCTTTTATGTGCTTTGTTTCATTTCCTCAGATTGATAGTAGATGGTCACTCAACTCATTATTGCTATCAGCTACCAAACATATTTTGGCCAACCATTAAACTTTGGTAAGTGTACAATTTCTAATATGGCAGTTCAATGTTCTCTCCAGAGCTATTGGATACTTTAGCTCAAGATGTCGGTGGGACTAGTGTATTGTATTTGAATTTTTGTTCCATTATTCTCTTTGTTGTGCCCAAAAGAAGTCTGCAAGTTCATCTGAGGTTATGGTCGGATTAGAGTTGAGACAATGCTACCTAGGGTTGGGCTAGTGCGCTAGGGTTGGTCTTAACTCAAGCCGATGTACACCCTTAATTAAATCCCCTCCCTCCCCCTGTTTTCTTGCTGGGCCCAAAGATTTTTCTTCCCTCCTAACTAGCACATTTTTCTCAAACAGAACCACAGAGGGCCGTTCGGATATAGGAAAAGTTGAGGAATGATAAAACCTGTTACAAGGGCGCCCATATTGGTCCTTATCAACTCAGTGCATTTATTGTTCATTAAATTTTCAGAAAAGTACGGAATGTGGGAGTTTTGAGAAATTATGGATTTCTGGTACTTTTTAAAACAAGAATGAAACACGGGCGATTCTTCAAAATTGGGTGGGAAAAAGACCCTGATACCCTTCTGACATCGATAGAAATCTCCTTTTTCAGTACTGCCCATTAAATTGGTGCGCTTCACAAGGCTTCTTTTGGTTCGTCTAAATGTGTATTTGAACCGACAGAACCTTGGGTTCTTTTCTATCTTGGCCGTCGGAAATAACTAGAGACGGATGGATGCTTGACACGTGTTGAAAAACTTTTTGGAACGCTAGTGCCTTTATACAGAGCCGGTTTGGTTTGGATTGGATTGGAAATCTTTTGAGCCCCTTGGGTTCGTTTAAATCTTGGTTGTCGCCAATATGCATAGACGGTTGGATCCACGTGTCCACGACACATGGACATCAATATGGAACGGTGGCATCTTCTAATAATACTACATCTCCGTATGAGATTTCGTCGGCGTACCCATTATTTCTACCGGTGTACCCATTATTTCCGCTTACACCCAATTTCCGGCGGCGTACCTCTTGATACTCTGGCGGCGTACTCGATACTTTTGGAACACATGTTTGAACCCAGAAAATCCGGCAACATACTCGATATTCCGGCAGCGTACTCTAGAATCCGCCTTCGTACCCCTTGATATTCCGGCGACGTACTCTATAATCTGGCAGCGTACTCTAGAATCTGGCGGCTCAATGACGGAGCCAGGGGGGCTAGGGGGGCAATTGCCCTCCTAAAAGTTAGGATATTTTTTATTAGGCTTAAGTCGATAGATTTATTTTGATTTTTTTGTCAAGTTGGCCTTCCTAATTTCAAGATTTTTTCTTAAATAGGTCTCTTTTTTATTTATTTTTTTCCGTTAATTTGCCCTTTTATTTTCGAGATTTTTTTGCTTAAATCAGTTCCTAAACTCTCTCTGTGTAGTTTTATTTTTTCCATAAAGTTGCCCCCTTTATTTTTGGATTTTTTTTCTTAAACCAGTTCCTAATCTCTCTCTCTCTCTCTCTCTCTCTTATTGTTTACGTAAAGTTGCCCCATCCCCATTAATTTCAGAAATTTTCTTAAATTAGTTTCTAAGTTATCAATTCTCTCTCCATTACTTAGCAAATATGGAAAAGGAGCTAAGGGAATGTCACCCTAGTTACAAGATGTTATATGCTGCCTAAGTAATTATGAGATTTTACATGTTGTGCACCTAAAATCTAAAGTACTACATTTTTTTTTTTTTTAAAGTATTGCAGGCCCACTTCATAGATGAACCAAATTGTTCATTCGTTGGGCCACATTGGAAACAGACTACACCTGGTAAATCATCTCCATTGGTTGATCCTAATAGTCCTATCTACAAAGGGATTGTTCGTTATAAAAACCTATATAGATCTGAGGGTTGGGATCATCCAATGGAGATGATTTATGCGGTGCATCTTATATATGTTGTGACCCAACAAATGAACGGTTTGGATGATATTTTCACTCCCCACATTCTCATCCTTTAAGATCATCCTGTCGTCAACTCTCATCCATCAGGAAGGGCAACATAGGGGACTCTGATCATGTCACAAGGGTATTGGGGTCTTTTCCCCACCGGATTTTGAAGAATCACCCGTGTTTCATGCTAGATTAAAAAGTACCCGAAATCCGTAATTTCAAGAAACTTGTACGCGCATTCCATACTTTTCTCTTAAATTTTATATCATCCACGCCATTTCCATATTTTTATGTGCCATTATAAATGCACTCCTTTCAATATGACCAGTGGGGCCACCCTTGTAACTGGTTTTTGCAAGGGCGCCCTTCAGTCTATCATTCCTCAGGCTAAATTTTGTCCTGAAAATAATTTCTCAAGGAAAAGAGTCACCTAACATTTGACTCTTATTTCCAAGAAAATTCTTCAGGATGAGTTTCCCCCTGTTTTCAACAAAAATCTAACCCTGCTTGACCGAGGAGGATTTTAAAGTAAGCTACAAACTGCGAATTTGTGAATGGACTGAAATCAATGTCTATACGTTCGTCTGCAGCAGGTGTTGAGCAAAAGAAATTCAAGACCACTCTCGAGGTAAGTAGTTTTCCAGTAACAAAATATATAAAAAGATGTGGTAACAAGTCAGCATAAACTTTAGTGATCAGAGATTCTACCACCCATCAAAGAAATCTACAACATCCTGCCATCGAATGAGAACTTCACTCCCTTGAAATGAGAAACTCAACCACATGATTCTCAGCTACAAGAAAGAAAATTTATACTCAGACATTTCGCAGTGGGGTGATATCTCAGAAACAACACTAAGTTAACTGTTCCTGACAGATGAGGGAAACAAAAAGCAATGCATTAGCATATGGACTTAGGTGGTTTGGATTTAAACTAGTCGCCTCTTAAAGTTTCGGGTCGTTGTTTGATACGTGCGGACTAGTAAACCAACGCCGATTCCAATGCCTAGACAAATGCCAAGGCCAATCCCAACACCTACCCTAACACCAGCGTTGAACCACGAAAGTTCCCCATCCTCACTTTCAATGTATTCTGCCCTCGAGTAGAGACTGTTATATTCTTCATCATCGCTCTCTTGTTTGTAGTCTCGATACACCTGCAAAAATCACTGGCAACAGTCATGCATTTCGCCAAGGGAAAAGGAGTTTTAGGACCAATTCAAATAGAATATTATCGTGCAAGAAGCATATACAAGCTAATTGGTTTCTGGTCATTCTTCAAAGAGAACAGAAATCCAACAGGCTACAAAAATATGAAGAAGATTTTAATCAAGGGCCCATCTTCCAAAAGTTTCATCCCATCAAAATTTCCAATAATATCAATATATTCAGTCTTGAGTTTGATAACTGCTAACTACACCAGCGCCAAATCAATAGAAATTTTCTATGCAACAGAACATGAGAATATCATTCACCTGGCAAACAGTTGACCCTTCCAAGAAACGTCTTTGTTGAATTTTTGTGTGGATAAATGATGATAACTAAAGGTATCAAATATTCAAATTCGATGCCAGAAGAGAACAAAATGATCCAAACAAGGGTTTAGGAATTACAAATATAAACAGTATTCCGGTTACTATATCATCAATAAAATTCATTATCTTTCAAATATGTGTGTGTGTGGCAGCAAGACTGTAGCATCTGGATTTGAATGATCTAAAAAAGGATTTGATTCCATTATAAGAGTGAATAGTATGATGCTAACATGCATCGTTTTGAAAATCTTACAATTTACGATTCAAATCAAATCTTATGCATAACAATTTGAATCCAATGATTGAATCTTAATTTGTATGAATCTTACGATTTTCAATTGAATCTTACGATTCCATCATAAATCGTAGATTCATACGATTCAAGCGATTTATCCAAAATAAGTTTTGTATAAAAGAAAATTGGACTTTCTTTCGAAAGACATCATTTCCTTTCTACATTACAAGAAGCCTTCGACATATGAATCTTACGATTTTCAATTGAATCTTAAGATTCCATCATAAATCATAGATTCATACGATTCAAGCGATTCATCCAAATTAAGTTTTGTATAAAAGAAAATTGGACTTTCTTTCGAAAGACATCATTTCCTTTCTACATTACAAGAAGCCTTCGACATCCCTCTCATTAGAAGGAAGAAGACAGAGGAGTAGGAGTTCGAGCGAATCGAACCGGTCAAGCACAGTGCATGAACTTGAAGGCATTACTTACATCGAGGTGGGAGACGACTATAACGAGGACAACACCGACAAGTTCAGTCGTTTATGATTGATATTCGTCATTTGGTCTTTGAGACTTTGAGAATTGATATGGCTTGTTTTTTTTTAAATATTATTATCCATTATGCATGGGTTTGGACGAGAAATAGATGATTAGTAGGATATTGAATGACTAATCATGGTAATTTCTATTTGAATTAATGAATTTGGATGAAAAATGAATAGTTAGCTATTTTTTATTCTTTAACTTGTTTCTAACTTTTCAAAGCATTAAAAAACTTCTTTATAATTTTTTATTGTATTTTGTTTTTGAAATGAAAAAAAGAAGTTTTATTTCATATATTATACAATTTATTATTATTATTATTGTTAAAGTATAAAAGATAAATAATGCCTTTCTCCAACAGCTTAAGCTTTTGGAGAAGTTGGTAAGTTAACATGGTATCAGAGCCAAAGGTCTCGAGTTCAAACCTCTCGGATAGCAAAAATCCACGTGCGATGGTCGGCCCAAAGTGGGACCACATGTGCCACGTGTTTGCCAAGTGGGCCACGCGTGCGGGAGAGTGTTAAAGTACAAAAGATAAATAATGCCTTTCTCCAACAGCTTAAGCTTTTGGAGAAGTTGGTAAGTTAACAATTATTATTATTATTATAAATATATATATATATATATATATATATATATATATATTATTTTTTTGAATGAATCTTACGATTTACGATACAATTTATGATTCGACCCCTATTTCAATTTACGATTCGATTCCGATTTTCAAAAAATTGCTACCAGGGCTCTTGCAAAACTTCAGGTTAATATTCCATGGAAAGCTCCAAAAAGAAACCATAGATGCATCTATTTCTCACCTATTCTAAAAATCCATCCTGCAAAAGAAGGCAGCTACCTGTGACTGATGCCTAGATTTCTATAATTATGAATCTAGCCCATCAACGCTTGCGGTTAACACCTTTTTCATGCTAATTCCACGGAATTGAGTTTCAATTGAAGGAGACCTGTAAACACTTACTACTGAAGTGGCAATTGTTTGGAGTGGAACACATAAATACCTTTGATTAAAGAATTATACAAATGCTTGACTTTCTAAAAACTAGATGTACTACTAATGCTGGAATGCAGGATATTATTGATAAATATTTAATTTCTACTTCCTAGCCCAGCTCAGCCTGATAGCCAATACCACGAAGCTAATTAGTAATTTCCGTAGGTTTCAGAATGCAGTCACAGACTACTCTAAAATGTTAATCAGAAGCACATCTAGAAAGAAAGCAAGCGACATGGTGAGGGAAACCAAAAACAAGGACTAAATTCCTATGCAAACTGGAAGAACTAATTGTAGGAGTTACGCCCTGTCACATAGTTATGGCCCAAGACCTTCAACATTAAAGCCAGTGTCCCCCCCATCCAGCTTACCCCCACACCCAGCTTACCCCCACACCGAAAGGAAAATATATGCAGAAATATATTTCTGTATAATTATCACAAACACTGGTCCTTATCTACCATATACAATATGTAAAGGAAACGAAATAGTCTATACCAGCTAAAACTTCCATTGGTTAGTTGTCACTATAAGTGTTAAATCCTCAGGTAGATTGTGGAAGTTACTCTCATTACCACAATTTGAAATCTTAATAATGACGAGTCCTGAATATACTAATAAATCCTAAAGTTGTGGCCTCATGTCCAGTTCACAATTCAATGAGCACTTCTTTCACAAGTTGAAGGTAACAACTAGTAGGAGTCATGAGAACTTTCTCAATGAGACCCATGTGAAGAAAGACATCTACAATTCTGCGTCAACCTTGTTTTTGGAAGAAGATAACACTTAATTAAGAAACAAAAGAAATCACAGCAAAAACAAGAAATGCCCAGTTACACTATCATCTCTTCCAACTCATTCCTCGGTAAGGGAGTCGGCAACATAATTAGCTTCCATCAAGTCATGAAAAAAAAAATGTCCGCAGATCTCAAAAACCTTGGAGATTCTTTTAGTATATCAACAGATCTCCATGGCCACACATTTAGCCTCACTGCACATATCTACATCAACCTGAATGAGAAGGTGTTCCAGTAAGACTGTGTCAACCTGAATGAGAAGGTGTTCTAGTTAGACTGTATAAACCTGGATTTTAATGGTGTTCTGATGTAGTACAATCTCAGATGGCTCTTGTTCATGATCCAGATTAGATCCATGTTCAAAAGAAGAGCGAAGTTGGGACTATTCCGGAGACAAGTTTTGACACACATGGGGCCCATCCTTGGCCTTGGCTTTTTTGGATTGTGAGAACTGACTGCGAGTCCAAAACTGATTATTGGGCTCAAATTTACGTTTAGTTTTGAGTCCAATAACCAGTTTTGGGCTCACAATAGGTTCTCAAAATCCAAAACAAACCGGGCCTTGGGATTTTAAACGAGTCTTTTATAAGGTTTTAAGCCATAGGGATATAATATATTTTTTCTCTAAGTTTTACTTGAGTCACTAAAGTTGATTAGAATAAAGGTCCACTTCACTCCTACGATACTCAACACATGTCACTCTTCAAGATACTATTCGCATGGTTTTTGTAAGGAGCTTTAAGTGAGGGTATCTTGTCAAAAGTGACGAGTTTTTAGTTAGGGTTTAGGAGCTTTCTAGGTTCTTTTCTATATACATGTAACTGAGTTTCGCTTTTAGGGACAGTTGTGAATCTTTTGGAATAAAAATGACAATGTGGTTATTTTATGTGTAGAAATTTCTGCATTTTTTTCAGTTTCTGAATTTTTATTTTTTTTCGGTTCTTGAAATTTGGAGTTTGCTTTCAGTTCATGGGTTTCTTTCTTGGTGAAAAGCTTTCCCTCTTTCAAAAGCCTTTGTTGCAAATATCTACAAGGTTCACAAGAGCATGTGTTTACAGTTGTAATCAACCTAGATATGATTTGTTGAGCTTCAATCATAGTTTTCTGGATTAGTGTTCAAGTAAATGAGTTGTGATCCTTTGTAGTAATTTATTCTTAGAATAATTCCAAATGTGATTATATTGCCATAATTTTGGATCCAAAAGCTACCCATCAAGTTTTGGATATTATTCTTGTCAAAAGTTTCATCATAATTTAGAGAGTCAATAATAGATTTTTTTTTCTACATCAGAGTAACAAGAATCAATATTGTGTATCAATTTCTAATAAGAGTAAGATTTCCTTCACTGTCAGTCCTATGGTATTTGGTATTGGAGCATCACTCGTGATTTGCTTACAATATTTGGTAATAGAGCCAAGATGACTACAAAAAACCCTCTGTTCTCTGTTCCTGAAATGTGTGAGAAAATTAAAATCTCGAGGAGATTAGAAAATTAATTCACCAACAAGGAAGAAGCAGGACTGGGAGATGAAGGAGAAGATAGGGCAATTTACACAATTTAATGTTGCCCTTACTCAACTTGTGCATAATCAAGAGATGCATCAAATTCTGAGTACGCAGAACCTGTAGAGAACAATTTGGAAGAAGTTGAAGAAGAGGTAGACCCTAGGTATCAATCTCCACTCAAACGGTATCCCCCTCAACAACAATTCTAGTCCAAGAATCGAGTTCTACAAAAAAAATTAACCGATGGGAACAAGGAATGAAGGTTGAGATTTCAGAATTCTAAGGTATTACAAGTTGCAGAGTATCTTTATTGGGTAAAAACAATGGAGGAAATTCTTGATTACAAGGAAGTGCCAATGCATAAAAGGGTGACGTTGGTTTCTTTGAGAGTTAGAGATCGTGTGGGGGCGTGGTGGCAATGGTGAAAATTCAAGGAGCTCGATTGTTCCAAATGACAATTCTAATTGTGATAAGATAAAAAGTTTGATGGCACAGGAACTCCTACCCTTCAATTATCGAAAAATATTCTATGAGTGACGCCATAAACTACTCAAGGTAAGGAGAGTGTTGCTCAATTCCCATATAGTCCTATAAATTGCTTGCTAGAAATCGGCTAGGAGACACCCAAGAACAATTAATTGTATGGTACTTGAGCGGGCTGAAGTCATTCATTCATGATGCTTTATGCATTCATACTTTTGGGACTGTTTTCAAGGCCCATGAAAGGCCCAAGCTATTGAGTAAATTCAAAAGAGGGTGTCATATAGACCTCCATTTCCGAGCAGCAATAGACCATATCTTGCTTAGAACTCTAATGTGCATCAACGAGGTCCAAATTAAGTTAATTTTCAGTCCTCTAAACCTCACACTAATGCTTCCCTGGCTCCACAAGTGGCTCCGTCCAAAACAGTCCCTAAGAGAGCCAATGTAAAGTGTTTTTGATGTGGAAAGATGTGACACATTTCACCTAATGTCCTCAAACTAGACAAGAGCTCCTAGTACACAATGAAATGGGAGAGGACATGTGAGAGCAAGGCTATGAGGAAGAATTTAATGAAGGTAATGGATGTATTCCGAAAGAAGGCCATATTCTTTACGAAGACTCTTATGGCACGTGCTTGGTGGGTAGGGGAATTTTAATATTACTAAAGAGGAAGAGGAAGGATATTGGTTGAGACATAATATATTCTCTACCATGTGTTATATCAGAGGGCAAAGATCCAAACTCATCATTGATTCAGGTAGTTGCGAGAATGTGATTTATCAAGAAGTGGTGAAGAAGCTCAATTTGAAGATGGAAGCATACCCTCAACCATACAAATTAGTGTGGTTGAATAACTTTAATGAGGTAGAGCCTTTCAACGGTGTTTGGTTTCATTTGTAGTAGGAAACAAGTAGAAAGATAGTATAGTGTGATATGATACCAATCGATGCATATCACAATTTGCCAATGTAAGGTGTTTTTGATGTGGAAAGATGTGACACATTTCACCTAATGTCCTCAAACTAGACAAGAGCTCCTAGTAGACAAAGAAATGGGAGAGGACATGTGAGAGCAAGGCTATGAGGAAGAATCTAATGAAGGTAATGGATGTATTCCGAAAGAAGGCAATATTCTTTATGAAGACTCTTATGGCCCGTGCTTGGTGGGTAAGGGAATTTTTTAATATCACTAAAGAGGAAGGATATTGGTTGAGACATAATATATTCTCTATCATGTGTTATATCAGAGGGCAGGCGCAGATCTACGTGTAGAATAAGGGGGGATATTGGTTGAGACATAATATATTTTCACGATCTTGCCTTTCATTTTTGAAGATGCTTCTCAAATAAAGCTTGCATAATCCACTTTTCTATTGATTGCTCTCAGTGCACATTTCATAGTCTCTGTAATCAGAAACTGTCTTGCATAATCCCTGATGCTACACGTAGATTACCTCCGTCCATGTATAAAAGGGATTTGTTCAATTCTTAGAATTAACTTCTATTTTTGAAGAGTTTGGATTAAATATATTATCTTATTTTGCCCCCCTTATGTATAAATCCGCCACTGTCAGAGGGCATAGATCCAAACTCATCATTGATTCAGGTAGATGTGAGAACGTGATTTATCAAGAAGTGGTGAATAAGTTCAATTTGAAGATGGAAGCATACCCTCAACCATACAAATTAGTGTGGTTGAATAACTTTAATGAGGTAGAACTTTCAACGGTGTTTGGTTTCATTTTTAATAAGAAACAAGTAGAAAGATAGTATAGTGTGATATGATACCGATCGATGCATGTCACAATTGGCTCAGGAGACCTTGGCAATTAGATAGGGTTGCTAGACATGATGGTAGAAAGAATGCCTAGAACTTTCAAATGAATAAAGAGAAGCTCATCTTAAAGCTTTTCAAAGGTCATTTAAATCCTGAAAGGGAAAAGAGTAAAGATGCCTTTATAGGCATGAGTTCGAGAAAGAGTTGAGAGAAGATAGTGTGGTCTTCACACTCGTTTCCAAAGGAGAAATTTCTAAACAACAAGATGCATTAAATCTGCACGTACATGGTAAGGTTGTTCTAGAATAGGATGGTGATGCCTTTCCATAGGAGCTACTTTTGATTTACCACCGGAATATTCTCTTTTCAAATATCTTGTCAGGAAAAGTAATGGAATAATTGGATATGTAGATTGTTACCATCATGTTTTCGTTGACAATTGATTGTGTTAGGAAAAAGATGATTTGAACTCAAGATTGAGTACTTTTCAAGAAGGGGTGACTCGTTTAGTACAATCTGACATGGCTCTTGTTCACGATCCAAATCAGATCCATATTAATAAGAATAGAGTTGGGACTATTTGTGAGACAAGTTTTGAAGCAGATACTATTTCCTTTAAGTTGCAGAGATATAAGGGACAATCCCATCTGCACGATACTATTCACGTGACTACTCATAAGGTTTTGTAGGGAGCTTTAAGTGAAGAAGATTTTGTCAAAAGTGGCGAGTTTTTAGTTATGGTTTTAGAGCTTTCTAGGTTCATTTCTTTACTCTCTCTCTCTCTCTCTCTCTCTCTCTCTCTCTCTCTCTCTCTATATATATATATATATATATATATATATATATATATATATATATGGGAAAAGAGTTTCTGCACAATACCTCAGGTAAGTTACCTGCGCAAAAGCATTAAAAACCCTCCCATTTGACGTTATATGTGGGCCCGTGCGGGAACGGAAAAAAAATTACGACTTTGGGTTTTCGTTTTTGAGTCGGCTCCTCCTTCCCATACCAACTGATATACGAAAAAGGGTTTCTTCTCCTCCTACTGCAAGGGATTTCCTCCTCCTTCAATCGCACAAGGGTTTCTTCCGCCTCCATCGTCTTCGAAGCTAAGAAACCCCTAAATCGATTTGGGGCTCTCTAAACCAAACGATTTAGGGTTTGATTTAGGGCTCTCCTCTCTTTCGAGTCATCTGTAAATTACCAAAGCTGAGGGGTTTTTCTCCAACCGAATTGAACTTGCTTCGCAGCCAAGCTTCCTCTCTCGAAGCGATCTAGGGTTCCGCCTCTTCCTTTGGGTAAGCATTTATTCAAGAGAAATCCCCATCTCTTTTTTCTTCTCTTCGTTTGAAGGTATTTTTGAAAAGTAGGGTTTCGACATACAAATTTCTACCCGCGGTTGATTCTGCTTGGGGTGAATCATCGTTTTACGGCAGAAACCCTACTTTTATTGAAACAAAATCCCCATCTCATTTTTTCTTCTTGCTTTCCTTTTTCTTAGGTTCTGTTAAAAAAAATCCCCATCTCATTTTTTCTTCTTGCTTTCCTTTTTCTTAGGTTCTGTTAAAAAAAATCCCCATCTCCTTTTTATTCCGTGAAAGCAAAACTAGAGGTCCAGATTTTGTTGAGAGAGAGAGCGAGCTTAGATGAGGGGTATTTCTGCTAGAATGGGTGTAAAATAGAATGAGTATAAAATGAATGTTTCTATTGAGAGAGAGAGAGAGAGAGCGTAGAAATTTCTGCGTGGTAGAAATTTTTTTCATTGGTTTACTGGTAAATGCCTTTTTATTTGCTACAGTTCTACATGTTTTTTTTCTGAATTTCTGTTTATCTGCATCATTCTCTGTGATGTTGCTGTCGTGATTTTTCTTTTGGCTTTTGGCTCTCTCTCTCTCTCTCTCTCTCTCTCTCTCTCTCTCTCTCTCTCTCTCTCTCTCTCTCTCTCTCTCTTGTGGAGGATCTTACCTCCCCACTTGGAAATTTGTATGACTTTTGCATTTGGATCCATGTTCTGATGTCTAATTTGTATGTAGAAATATGGAGATGGGGTGATATTGAGAAGGTGAGGAAGTTGATGAAAGAGATGGGAGTTAAGAAGGATATGGGTAGTAGTTCTATAGAATTAGAAGAACCAATGAACTATGTTTATGGATTATTAGCAACATGAATCTGTTGGAGTATACAAAGAATAGTCTGTTTTATACAAATTGATTTACTAGCAGTGTAAATTAACTAATAGATGGTGGATTATATTTCTTGTTAACTGGATCAATAATGCATAAAAACAAGACCTTAGCTTTTATTAGGATTGGAACCAAAATAGTAATAACACTAATGTAATCAAAGACAAATATAAGTAGTTCTGTTTCTCTTTTTTTAGTAGGTCAAATTCATTTAGAAGTGCTGAAACCTTATGGGTCTGACTATTTTTTTTTTGAATGGCTATAAATGGGTCTGATTAAACCCATAATAATCTTTTAATTTTGTTTTTAGGAGTATCGATCACTGATTATTCCTCAATCACATCATAAGCAAAAAAGGTGGTGCTCAATAAGCAAAAAAAGTGAAAAAGATCAAGGCATTCTCCTTTTCACTTGCTTGTTAATGCTTAAGATAAATACTTATCTTCCTAAAATATTTTGAAAGTTGGACATTGTCTCCATTGAGTTGTTCTGTTGTAGTTTCTTCGTCTTACCATCTTATTATGCTATAGTTTTATTTCATTTTTTGAGTTGTAATGCTGTAATTTCATACTGATGACTTTCATTTTTTGCATGACAAATCTTTTTTGTGCCATTGCTTAACTGCCTTCTATTAATTGAAACATTTATGTTGAACAGTAATAAAATGGAGGAAGATTCTTTGCAAGATTGTCGGTTGGTTGATGATGCTATGTCGCAAGCTCACGGCCTATCAATTAATGAGGTGGATTCTAATGGATTAATACTGGTTGGTGAGGGAGGAGATCAAAATGAAGCTAATGTAGTAACGAATGAAACTGATGGGGATGTTGGTGACAGAAATGAGGGCTGCAGTCAATGGGGTACTCCCGATAAGGATGTTGGTGAGAAGAGCGTAGTCAACAAGCCGTTTGTTGATCAAGTATTTGAAAGTAGTGACGATGCATATGAATTTTACCTGTCTTATGCGTTGGTTACTGGTTTTGGAGTCAGAAAATCCAGTACAAATACTTCGAAGACGACAAATGGCGTGATATGGAGGAAATTTGTATGTTCCAAACAAGGGTTTAAAGGTAAGGATAAGAGACAGGTTGGCAAGGAAGTGCAAGAGCGTCGCATTGTCAGAAATGGTTGTAAAGCGCTGATGGTGATCAGTTCGAAAGATGGGAAGTGGATAGTGAAAGCTTTTGTGGATGATCACTCTCATAGTCTCATGATCTTACCTCCCCACTTAGACAACGATTGCATCGGTCCCATAATCAATTATTTAAGAAGCAAACTTGTAAGAATTTGATAGACGATCTCCATGGCACTGGAATGCAGGCTGTCAGAATTGCAAAGACTATAAATGTTAGATCCGATGCAGCATATGGGGTTATATCAGCAAGCCAGGTGGCATCCCATTTGAAAGTAAAGAGAAGAAATAATATAGGCCAAGATGCTGTACTCGTAGCCAAACGCCTTCAAGAGAAACAGTTAGAAGACTCGGGCTTTTTTTATTCTTTGGAGTTTGAGAGTGATGGGACATTGCGCTCCATGTTCTGGGCTGATCGTCGGGCGAGGGATTCTTATGTGACTTTCAGCGATGTCATTGTATTCGACGTGACCTACACGACAAATAAGTATTTGATGCCCTTTGCACCATTTGCAGGAGTGAATCATCACAAGCAAACCATCCTTCTCGGATGTGCACTCCTAGCGGACGAGACTGTCGAGACATTTAGTTGGCTATTCCAGCAATGGTTGAATTGTATGTTTGGGATAGCTCCAGGTGCTATTATAACTGACATGGATGGGGCAATGAGAAATGCAATCAAAACTGTCTTTCCGAATACACGTCACCGTTTCTGTTCATGGCACATTAGAAAGCATCTGATGGAGAATGTTGCAGCCATGCGAAATTCTGAAAGTGAGTTCAAGGACGATTATAATCGTTGTATTTATAGGAGAGAAATTGAAGAATGTGAGACCGAATGGGAAAAATTAGTTGAGAAATATAAAATTGAAGAGAATAGTTGGCTTGCTAAAATGTGGGACATACGGAATCACTGGGTTAATGCATATTGGAGAGATACATTCACAGCGGATATGAGCACTAGTGGGCGTAGTGAAAGCGTTAATGCTTTCTTTGATGAATTTGTGAACCAAAAGACAAATTTGGTTGAATTCTTAGATCAGTACGATAAGGCACTCATTGATCGCCGTAAGAAGGAATCAGAGGAGGATTTCAGGTCAAAAAATTCAGATGCTGTGTTGTGTGGAAGTAGCTCATTGGAGGAAAAAGCTGCAAAACATTATACAAAGGAAATATTTAAACTATTCAAGGCTGAGTTGCTGGGTAGTGCTGACCTTTGGCATGAGAGGGAGACTAGAGATGGCACTATTACAATCTATAAAGTAGGGAGAAAGGGTGATTTTGAGAAGAAGAAAGGGCACATGGTTGTGTATAATGCTTCTGAAGGTATACGGGCGACGTGTGATTGTGCAAAGTTTGAGACTTTTGGAATATTGTGCAAACATATAGTGCACATTATGGACAAGAAGCATCTAAGTTCTATTCCCAACCACTATATCTTGAAGAGATGGACAGTAGATGCAAGATATCAAGTGGTGGGTGGAGCTTCTACAAGTGAAGTAGGTACGGATGGCGTAACTCCATTTGAAATGTGGTGCCTAAAGGCAAAGCAACAAAGACTGTTAGAAGAAGTTGCTAATGATAAGGCTCTTTTCAAGAAGTTAGATGGAATGTTTGATGCTATGTTGGTTGAAGTTGAACAACGAAAGAAAGAGAAGCAAAGTGAGTTGCCAATCATTGGCAGCCAAGTGCAGTCGAACTATGTATCCAGTCAAATACCTGAGATAATTGTTCGAGAACCACATGTTGTGAAGACAAAGGGCCGTCCAAAGGTTTCTACACGGTTCAAACATCCGATAGAGACCGCCCAAAAAATAAAACAGCAACGAAAGTGCAAAAAATGTGGGGAGTTCGGACATTATTTCACAACATGTAAAAACAATCCTAAGGTTTGAATCTCTACCTATGCATTTTTTTTTTAATCCTAAGGTACATTTTCAGTTTTCTAAATATGTGAGCTAATATATGTAATCTTTTTTCCTTTAATGCATGTGCAAATAGATGCCTGCAATGCAAGAGGGAGAGAACGAGGGAGTGGAAGAGGGAAATCGTTTCTAAAATGTAATGGTAAGATGGCAAGCCAAGTGTAAATGATTGTTTCTATTTGTGTCTTAAGTAACCTGTTGTAATTCATTTTCTTGTTTTCATTACAGATATACTGAAATGTTCGCTGTTCATGGAGTTTGTTTCAGGTTCATGCCACTTATGGGAGAAAGCTCAGGAACTTTGAATGAGAAAATACAAGTTCAGATGCCACTTATGGAGTTTGTTCGCTGTTCATGAAATGTTCGAGATGTTTCTTTTTATTTGTTTAAGTAGGGCCATGTCAATATACTCTGTCTCTATTCTCAATATACTCTAATTCCTACTTTCGAAAATCTCATGATTAACCTTAACAACCTTGATTCTTGGAGAGTTTCCCACATTTGGAGAGTAGGAAACAGAGCTGCTGATTTCCTTTTGTAAAGGGATCCCTATTCCCCTCTCCCTCATACATGAAGATCTCAATGTTATTATTTCTAAAGATTGTTCCGGGATGCTATATCCCATGTTGTAATCATCTTCTGTGTTCTTTTTTTTCTTTTTCGGGGTTGGCACTCATTGGCAAATAATTTAATAGGGGAGAATTAGGATAATTTTTAAGGGAAGGATTCAGTCTTTGGGATGAAGGTGGAATATACTTTTCAATGAACTGTCATTTACATTTTACTGTACAGATGGCCCCTTGAGCTATATGCTCAATTCATAGTCTTCTGTGTTTTTTAGAGGTAGCCCACTTGATGAAATCTCAACTTCAGAATCAGATCCGCCCATGCGCAGCGCAATAGTTTGTTCCTCGACTGACAGTTTTAGACAAATGCTTTCGTTACTTACCATGTTGTACACACTTGACTACTGTGTTACCACCTATCCGATTAAGAGGGTGAGGTTTGCTTGATCCATTAGGAAGTATATGTACATGCTTCATCGATTGAAAGGCCAAGTAGAAGAATGTTTTGGAACACCAACTGGTGAGCACACCCCATCTCTTTGGATTCTGAGTATATATAATTTGAACGCTCCCAAATTATATACAATTAGACTCTATTTTGTTCGATGTAAAATGGCAGTAAAACCAATTTTACGCCCACTTTTAAGTGGAAAAATGAGCGTAACTTTTGTTTTGCACTCATTTTACGTTGACAGAAACAGAGCATCACAAAAACTTCCCTCTCAGCCCATCTCTCATAACTTACCCCCACTAACATACCAGGGAATATTTTGTTCATGGTTGCCAAACATTCCCTTAACATCATCCAGTGGGGTTCGAAGCAAGGCAGGGTTGGGATCCACAAATCAATGGTTTAAAAGAAAGTCGTCCCCACCTTGAGGCCAGTTAGAGTGGGGCCCAGAAATAGCAATGGTCAAACAATCTGATCCTTCAATGTGATGCAATGCAAATGGACGGTTAAAACAAAACTGGAAACCATGAACTACAAATTGATCAAAGTAGAAAAGTCAAACAATCCAAAGCAGGGGGAGTGGTGATGTAATAAAATTTGCTATGGAAATACACGCCAACATTCATCCTGTAATAAAAATTGTTATGAACTTCTTCCATGTATAGTGTTTCCTTTTCTACGAAATGATAAGGCCACAGACATAAAACAAAGCTCTTCAAATGCCAACAGTTGCCATGAGTTCCTATCAACTCAGTCCCAAATGACCAAAGAAAAAGGAACACAGAAAGGAGGGAAGGAAATACAAAACCAGTGTTCTGCCCCCCACAAAATCTTTTTCTTACCAAAAAACTACAAAGCCTGGATCTCCAAATTAGTGTGGTCGACACCATTCTCAGCAGTCTCCTGATTTTCGACCATATTCATCTCTTGAACAGGAGGTGGGTTAATGATGGTCATGGGCATGACAACATTATCAGAGAGGCGTCCCTTCATTTCCCGGTGCTCTTGACAGAGGGCACACCAGTGCAGGCAACAATGAACCATGCATGGATCACATGGCGAGTTCTGCAAGCAATAACAGTAGAAGAAAAGAGATGGGGATTTCTCTTGAATAAATGCTTACCCGAAGGAAGAGGCGGAACCCTAGATCGCTTCGAGAGAGGAAGCTTGGCTGCGAAGCAAGTTCAATTCGGTTGGAGAAAAACCCCTCAGCTTTGGTAATTTACAGATGACTCGAAAGAGAGGAGAGCCCTAAATCAAACCCTAAATCGTTTGGTTTAGAGAGCCCCAAATCGATTTAGGGGTTTCTTAGCTTCGAAGACGATGGAGGCGGAAGAAACCCTTGTGCGATTGAAGGAGGAGGAAAACCCTTGCAGTAGGAGGAGAAGAAACCCTTTTTCGTATATCAGTTGGTATGGGAAGGAGGAGCCGACTCAAAAACGAAAACCCAAAGTCGTAATTTTTTTTCCGTTCCCGCACGGGCCCACATATAACGTCAAATGGGAGGGTTTTTAATGCTTTTGCGCAGGTAACTTACCTGAGGTATTGTGCAGAAACTCTTTTCCCTATATATATATATATATATATATAATTGAGTTTAGTTTTTGGGATAGTTCTTTATCTTTTGAAATAAAAGAGCTTGGGCTTATTTTCTGTGTAGAAATTTCAACAGTGTTTTTATAGTTCTTGAATATTTGCAGGCTTTTGATTTCTGTTTGTTGGTTTCTTTATTGGACCTCAAATCTCTTTATAGTTCCCTCTTTCGAAATACTTCGTTACAAATCTCTGCAACGCTTTCTAAAGCATTGGTCAACAGTTGTAATCAACCCAGATCTGATACGTTGGACCTCAAACATAATTTTTTGAATTAGTATTCAAGTAAACGTGAGTTGCTGAGATCTTTTGCAGTTATTTATTTTTAGAATAATTCCATACTGATTATATTGTAAGAAATGGGGATCCAAAAGCTACCCATCGACTTTTAAACATTATTTTTGGTAAAATTTTCATCATAATTTGGTATTAGAGCGTCAATCATAGATTTGTTCAACATCATTTGATATCAAAGCAACAGGAATCAATATTGGATATCATTTTTAACAAAAGTTAGATTTCCTTCACTATCAATCTTTCATTATTTGGTATGAGAGCATTGTTCGTAGATTTGTTCTACATTATGTTCCCAGTGAAAATGGCATTCTTTAGGCTCACATAAAGAAAGAGATTGCTTATGAAAAACTTAGTGAAAATATATAAAATTTGTCTACTTCAACTAATAGGTCATATCATAACTAATCAGAAGAACCCTCAGACCTGATGCTTTTACAGAGCACTTTGAAAAAAACCCGGATCGTGTAAATCAATCTATGCCCACTGCATGTCCTTATCGGAAACAAAGAAACAGGATTCCACCTATTTCGCAACATAAAGAGTCTAATCTGCTACATTCACTGCGGGCTTCTTTGAAGGACATAAGTTGTTAAAGCAACAAATTGACGGCCTAAATGTATAACATTTAGTATGGTTTCTGTAAAGAGCTTTTGTGCAAGGAGCCGATGAAGAGGTAAAAGATGTCGAGAGCTGATTCACTGCAGGAACACAGATCACGGTCGTGTCATGATGGGTCCGGCCGGCATTAGAGGAGTTTTGAGAAATGATTTGGGGGAGGTTTTATGGGCTTATGGTGGACCCATTGGGGTAGCAGATGCGTCAGAAGCAGAAGTGAGAGCAGTTTACCAAGGGTTAAAACTAATTGATCATCATCATTTGGCTTCCTTGGCTGTGGAAGGCGACTCTTTAAATGTAATCCAATGGTTGAAAAGATCAAAAAATCCCCCATGGAGATTCGTCAATTATTTTGATGAAATGTCAAATAAGATTGGTTCATCGCCACTAACATATTTGTATGTGAAACGATCCGCGGATTTGGAGGCGGATGGATTAGCAAGGGAGGGAGTATCCAAAGACTTCCGAGCCCGAGCCAATTGACACCCTTAGAGGTGACTTGATATGTGTGTCCAGAGTCCGAACTCCAGATACACAACAATAACAGTGCTAATATTTCTAGTACGGTTGATAGAACGAAAAATCCATGGAGAAGACCTAGAATAGAACACACTTCATGAAAGAATGAAAGGTCATATTCAACAAGGTAGTTGAGAACTATAAAGGTAATTATGTTTATGTGGGTTCATGAGAAGAGAAATGTTAGAACATATCTGACATTATGATATACAAATTCATGGAATAAGATATCAAAAATAGGTCAAGATTGGCTATAGAAGCTCCAGAATGGGTTCTTTATCATTCCTCGAAAGAATTTTCAAACATCCCATGAAAGAATGAGTTTTTCAAGCTCCTACATTATTTTCTATGGCGTTTTACACTCAGAAATGTAATCACCAAAGAAGAAATTAGAAACCCACAAGACCCAAGGGAAATTTGAAGAATAAGCACTAAATTTAGTAGCTTGGGGAAAATCAGTGTAAAAAGTTGATCACATGTGTATACTGTAAATCTTAGAATCCAAATGATGAGTAACAAGATGACAAAATAACGGTTCTATAGCCAGCCCAAGAGTTATATCTAGATGTAGGCAAGTTATCAATAATAAGATCGATAATATCTTATAAAACACAACATTAAACCAGAAATTAACATCATTGAACTCCACCAACAGATTACTGATGTCGTTATCTCAACTTTTCTTCTGCCTTCTTTATTTTCCAGGATAGCTCTACTACAGAGCCAATAAAGCTACAATTTAAATATTTATGTGATTTCCTTTACCATCCAAACCTAGATAAGGCATTTGTAAGAGGAGATTATAAGCCAAAAGACAAATCCAAAATCAATGTCAGATTCTGATAGACCATAGAAACAGATTCAGAGAAAATAATAATATTCTATTCCACATTATGGAAATATGTACCATGCCCATAACCTTACCCATGAAACAAAAGATTCCATTGCCAGTCTAAGCATAGCAAGACATGCATTTATGTAATAAAACACTCCCAAAGATAGACATCTGGGAACCCATAGAGAACAATGCCATGGCATGGTAAATATACAATAGAAATGGTGTATAAACCATGCTAAATTCTTCTCAAGAAATACATTACACAATGCAAATCAAGAAAAGGATATCTGCAATGACTAAGACATGCACCATGGACACCAAGTAAAACTCAAGATAAACAAATCGGAGTCTGTTACTAAGTACCTGCATAGCAAGATTAGACTGTACATCTTTCTTGCTTTCGGTTGTCTCATACTCCGGGATTGAATCCAATGTTCCCTTCCTGTTATGTTTCCTTCGAAAGCTAAGCTGAAGAGTCTTGGTCAAGATGATAGGTGTGCCCAAGAAACAGCCCGCAACATAAACCTCCACAGTTGGTGATAGCAATTCAGAACACATATTTTGTTTCCCCCTCAAGAAACCCGTACCAACAGTCATCACCGACTGGCAATTCATGCTCCATCGCTTACTATGGTTTTTCGATTCCCCAACACAACCATTACTGTTATACATCTCCAAGACTCCAGAGAGCAACAAATCGTCTTTATCATAGACCTCAAATTTGACACTCCCCGTCATCCTTACACTATCTGTGCTCACAAATGTGGCTTCTTCAGCTTTCTTATCAACCCGGTCTCTTCTTAGCAATGAAGAAACGCCTTCGGAGTATATGCTACTTCTCCCGCCATTCCCTTCGAGGAGGGTATCAGGGCTCAAAGGGATATGGTTGAGAGTGAGATACTCTGGTGTTGATTGATCAACCTCGAAATTGCTCACCCTCACATAAAAAACCCTTAGATCAAACCAAGATGACAACTTGGGTTGGTAAGTAGACGAGTGTCTAATGATCTTCCGACTAGGATCCGCCGATTCTTCAAGACCAGCACTTTCATAACAACACTCCATTGTCTAGTAAAATCCTCACCAAGAGATTCTTTCACATCAACACAGATGATGATGAGGATGATGACTTGAAAAGACCATCAATGAACTACCAAGAAAGGCGTTGGGTTCGATAGTCTGCAAAATAAACAACAGCACAGGGTTTATACAAAAACTTTTTTCGTATAAGAATCAGACAAGAAATCAAAAGGAAACAGAAAATGAAAACTGAAAGCAAACAATTAGAAATCCAACTGCCTAGAAATATGCCAGCAAACCAAAAGAGCAAACAAACTAAAAGCAAACCAGTTCAAAGGAAAAGGAAGAAACCCAGTTCAAAAGGAACAAAATACCACATCAAAAAGTAGAAAGAAAAGAAATATGATACCCAATTCAAGGGATGAAAGATACAGTTCGGAGGAACAGATGTGAAAAAAAAAAAAAAAGTAAAAAGGAAGAAAACCCACCTTTTTCCTCTCCGAAAAGAAGGGATCGATTTAGGAGAAAAACAAAATGAAAAAGGAAGAGTTGATTTAGATAAATCCACTGACAAACTCTCCAAATTCTCTCATTAAGAAACAAAAAGCTGCAGATACCAACAAAATTGCCGGCAATCGATCGTCACAGCAACGTCATACAACGCGCCAATCGGATCATACAAAACCACAATATGTATTTCTCTTTATTTGTAAGCAAAAAACAAAACCTACCTCAAATTTATTTCATCCACAGACTCTCCCTCTCTCAAATGCGTCTAACAGCTTCTTATGGCTTCCCAAGTCAAAAGAAATAGAGATTTTGATTGTAGCCGATGAAGAAAGAAATTTGATGGGAAAAAAAGGTTTTTTTATTATATTTTTCAAAATCTGACAAGGGTTTTTTTCATAGGGATCTATCTTATCCAGAGAGAGATAGAGAATTGACGCTTCACGAGGCGCATGTATGTATGCATGTATGTAGGCATGTATGTGTATGTAAGGGATAAGAGAAGGGTAGGGTTTTTTTTGGGTGCGCAGGATAAGGACTCTAGAAGAAGGGGCGCGCGGGTTTAGGAAAGAAGGGGACAGTCGTGGTGCGATGGCCGTCACCATCGCCATGCCTCCTTCCACACTTTTTGCAGCTCACCTCTTTCAACACTCAATTTACCATAATATCCCTTTCTTTTTGACACATTCACTATCTCCTCGTCCCTAGTCCCTCCTTAGCCCAAGCCCATATAAACATGATGGTTGTGTGACAATAATTCAAATAAGAAATGGTTTCTCAGCTCAGAAACCATATATCCCACTGTTGTTTGACTTATCCAGTCCAATCATTTTATAGGTTATGGTTATGGTTAGGATTATAGGTTATGGTTAGGGTTATAATTTGTGGAGGTTTAAAATTGATGGCTAGATAATGGTTAGGATTATGGTACGGAGCTGGTTTGTTAGGAACATCTTATCTATGTGAGGTAGTATTGAATGAATGGGCTGGATGAGCCAAACTACTATGAGAGATGGAGTATTCTAAGCTCTAGCTCAGAAACCACGCCCCCCTAATTTAAAATATTTAACAGATATTGCTTTTCTTAAAATAAACTGCCTAAAACTACAGCATTTGTAGCAAACAAATGTAAGAATCGGGTGAAAAGGGGGCTATTACACTTGAGATTGAAGCTATCTGCCCCGTCTGTTTCTTTGACATGCATATTCAGGCTCTGCTTATTTTAGGCCTAAATATGCATAAATTTGAGTTTTGGACCCGTAGTCACTTCTCAAAATCCAAAACAAACAGAGCCTTAGTAGGAATGATGACGACAACTAATTTTGCTTTTGCATATTGTAGCAAGGATTATACATTCAAGCCCATTAATTCTTCTCTATTGCACACTGTAAATGACACTTAGCTCATTGTCAAAAGGAAATGGACCTTACAGCACATCATGCTAAGAAACCCCTAGTTCAAATCCCTCATTCAGCTCACCGTTCAAGTTAATGCAAATAACTCTGACGTAGTTGTAAAAGTTGGAAAGGGGGCTTTAGCCCATGCCCCTATCATGGTAAAAGACTCTCAGTTGTACAATGTAAACTTCTCTTTCACTCAGCTAAATACTAAAACAAAGAGTGAAGGCTTAGAAGGACACCACAGCAGCAAGCCCGACCTTGATTTAGCTCACTGTTAAGTTTAAAGTAAGATGTGCCTCACAACCTCATTAGTTTAACAGGCCCACTAAAGCTAGTCTCAGGATGTGGTGCGCTCACTCAGCACGCTCTTGGAAGTAAAAGACAGGTAGGCCTTCAAAGTTAAAACCCCATAAAAGATGCACGTGAATATGTACTTAGGAGGTACAAACTTACTGCCCACGTGATACCAGCTTGATCTTTGGCCCACCTAGTGAACCTAAGGCGCAACCATTTGTTTTTTTTTTTTTTTTAAATGATGGGTAAGCTGGGGTTAGGCAAGACCCCTATTTCATAGGAACGGAAGGATAAACATGAAGCTTAAGAACAACCTTATTTTTAACACAAAAAGAAGAAGGAATCCACATTCTAACCATTAGATCAGATGGGTTGGGTAGGATCCAGTGCAAAATTATGCAGTCACGGACGACTCGCATTGGATGTACTTCTCTTAACTATAGGGATTTGGTAGCCACTTTCGAGGAAAGTCATTTCACGCCCGGCTTTTGCACATGAGGAGAGCCGTGTCTGAATTAAATGAGTAAGAAAAAATATGGCAAAACGTCAACAGTGCCGCTGCCATCACATGCCGAAGCCGGGCGCAAAATGGCTCTCCACGGAAGTGGCTAGCAACTCCCTTGAGAAAAAGGAAGCAGAGTGAAAGATCCATCTCTTGGCAGTACACAGTTAGAGACAATTGGCATGAGCCATTTCTAAATTGCTAGAGGACAAAACACAAACAGGGAGAGAAGGTAGGGGGAAGGAAACATACAACTCTATGAAACGTTGTCCCCACTATCCACGGGGTACACGTGCATGCACGTGTGATGCTTAGGATTTGATCGAATAATAGAGTGGGGGCGGGCACGGCACACAAAATAGAGCCCAAATATATATATATATATATATATATATATATATATATATATATATATAGAGAGAGAATAGAGTTCCTAAGGTGTCACCTCATATAGCTTATATGAGGTGGCGCTCACAAAACATAAGGGGCCCACATTTTTGGGGTGATCCAAACCACTCATTTGAAAGGCCTTTAGATGGATATGGTGCCTACAAAAAATCAGGTCCATAGGATCATCCTAACCCTTCCATTTATGGAGGTTAAAAATGGGCAAATTTATGGAGGTTTATACCCATCCATTTCAACCTATATATAGAGAATAGAGTTCCTAAGGTGTCACCTCATATAGCTTATATGAGGTGGCGCTTAAAAACATAAGGGGCCTACTTTGTTTGGATGATCCAAAGCATTCATTTGATAGGCCCTCACATAGATAGGGTATGCCCAAAAAATGAACTTCATAGGATCATCCTAACCCTTCCATTTGTGGAGGTTGAAATGGATGGGTATAAACCTCCATAAATTTGCCCATTTTTAACCTCCATAAATGGAAGGGTTAGGATGATCCTATGGACCTGATTTTTTGTAGGCACCATATCCATCTAAAGGCCTTTCAAATGAGTGGTTTGGATCACCCCAAAAATGTGGGCCCCTTATGTTTTGTGAGCGCCACCTCATATAAGCTATATGAGGTGACACCTTAGGAACTCTATTCTCATATATATATATATATATATGAGGAATAAGAGTGTGCGGTCGACCGCACCTAAGCTTAGGTGCGGTCGAGGGCCTAAACACATGGGTCCCACACTTTTTGTAGTGATCAAAACCATTCATTTGCAAGGCCCCATCATAGATAGGGTGTGTATAAAAAATCAGCTCCATTGGATCATCCTAACCCCTCCAAAAGTGGAGGACAAAAATGGGCAGATTTGTGGCAAATGGTGTCTGTCCATTTTGCCCTCCACTTTTGGATGGGTTAGGATGATCCTATGGAGCTGATTTTTTGTACACACCCTATCTATGATGGGGTCTTGCAAATGAATGCTTTGAGCCATCCTAACAATGTGGGCCCACATGAGTTTTTGGCCCTCGACTGCACCTAAGCTTGGTGCGGTCGAGCGCACACTCTTATTCCTCTCTCTCTCTCTCTCTCTCTCTATGTATCATATATATATATATATATATATATATATATATATATATATGATACCCGACCGTCAAAATGTAAAGGGCGGAAGGAGACAAAACCTGCTGCCTTGCTTTTTGAATTAAGGAAAAGAAAAAAACGGTGCTTTCCCTTGGATTAAAAATCAAGGGAGAGAGGGTTTGTCTCTCTCCTCCCTTTATTTTGAGAGTCGGGCATCATATAATTTCTCCTATCTATATATATACTAAGCAGCTGACTTTCCAAATTGTCATTCGCTCTTTCCAAGGAAAGCAATTTTGGAAAAAAATTTCCTACCTCTAATGTTATTAATAGGTGAGCACACCATCTCTACCCTGACCTGAGCACTAGGGTCAAACCCACCATATATATATATATATATATATGAGAATACAGTTCCTGCGGGTGCCCTCATATAAGCTTACCTGCGGTGGCTCTTTCAAGATATAGGGGGCCCACATTGTTAGGATGATCTGAAGCATTCATTTGAAAGGCCACATCATAGATAGGGTGTGTACAAAAAATCAGCTCCATTGGATCATCCTAACCCCTCCAAAAGTGGGGGCAAAAATGGGCAGATTTGTGGACAAAATGTGTCTATCCATTTTTGCCCCTACTTTTGGAGGTGTTAGGATGATCCAATGGAGCTGATTTTTTGTACACACCATATCTATGATGTGGCCTTTCAAATGAATGCTTCGGATCATCCTAACAATGTGGGGCCCCTATGTTTTGAAAGAGCCACCTCATATAAGCTATATGAGGGCACCCTTAGGAACCTTCTCTCTCTCTCTCTCTCTATATATATATATATATATATATATAAAGAGGGAAGGGCAAATAGGATTATGTTGATTGGACGGCCAGGATAGTCTAATGCTTATGAGCATTAAAGGGAATGGGGCACCCACTCCAAGGAGAGGGTGGTATGAGCATTAAAGGGAGGTACACCGACACCAAGAAGAGTGTGTGTGTGTTATTGTGCATTAAGGGAGGGGTGCACCGGCACGAAAATTCTCTCCTCTTTCATCTACGAGAAAGGATTTTGGTCTCTGATATGAATATGATAAGTAGAAGTGGGACCCCTCGTCCAAGGATTATTTGTCTAGGCACCAGTGTAGAAAGAGAGACAGAGGATGGAAGGGCGCAGGTTTTAAGCAGAAAGATAAGAAAGCAGCGGAGAGCAGAGGTGAGCGTGATGGACACACATGCCTTCCTTTCTCACAACTCTCCCCTCTATACTCGCAATTTGCAAGCTACTTGACTTTCTCATATCACAACCGCCTCATCACTTTCTTGTCACCATGAGAGATGGTTTCGGTGAAATAAAAAAAAAAAAAAATTTACACTCACACCCTCTCAAAGCCATCTCTTCTAAGAGAAGAACACACATGTCCAAGAGTGGTGGGTGAAAGGTTCTGTTGATAATATGTTCATGGAAACAAAATTCTAATAAAAATATTTAATGGGAAAAAAAAAAGAATGACGAGGATAAATTTGCATTTAGCATATATTATAAGGTAACTTAAAGCAGTGGCACCCATGGTTTTAAATTTCGACCGAAATCCGAAATTTCAGATTTCGGTGGGGACCGAAATCGAAATTTGACGAAATTCATAATCTCGCGAAATACAAAATTTCGGCCGGAATTTCGAGCTCGATTACGAAATTTCGGATTTTCTTGGGGTTCGAAATCGGTACCCAAACCGAAATTTAAAACCTTGGTGGTACCTAATGTTTTTCATGATCAATGCTGTTTTTTATGGGTTTCTCTCCTAGCAACCGAAAATATTTAAGTGCTACTCTTTATAGATTTCCAAAGCAACAAGGATTAGAGATAAAAGGAGTTCTTTTCAGATGTGTTTTGCAGCAAAGCTATTACCATTTGGAAACAATATTAGTTTCTCACCATCTCCTTCCAAAATTTATCACCCCTTGTATTGAAAAGATTTAATAATGATCATGTTATAAAAAAAATTACAATGCCTGCAGCCTCAGCAATATAACTAATACCAAGAACAACTATGTCAACTGTAAAAAGGAAAGGAAATGGACGAATGTGTTCTCTCTTTCTCTCTCTCAGTTGGCTCAATTTCACATACACTAATCAGAGGAACCATAGGAAAAACCACTCAAATGCAAGGAACATTTTGGTTGAAATTGACTCTAAGCCATCAGTCTTCCTCACCGAGGCACTGCAAAGTCTATGCAATAGACAGGGAAAATATGGGAGGATAAAATTAGTAAATTAAGAATTCTTCCTAAAGATAAGGTTAGAAAATGAGGGCTGAGAAATGAGAACAAGTTCAACAAGAAGGCTAAGTAGAGAAAATAATAATCCAACAAAGTCAGCACAATAAGTGGTGCTGAGATTCAAAATTATCTCCAGCTACTTAACTCCGTAATTGTTTTGAGCACTATGGTGCTAGAAATCACCAAAATTACAAGGGTCTTCTGAACTAGATTACAAAATAACCACCAAGGGTCTTCCTAACCAAATTACAAAATAACCAAAAGACACCCCTACTTTTTGCTTGATTCAGAATTTCTAAGTTCTTTCGAGCACTTTCTGAGTACTGGCATCTTTTCTATGTAGAGAAGTACAAACCATCAAAAAAAAAAAAAAAAAGGTACAACCACAACCAAAAATAATGTTGGGTTTGGCACCTAAAAGTTGGTGGAAGACAGACTTTAATGTATATAACTTTATTTAATGGTATTTAATGTATATAACTCTTCTTTTGAGTGGTATGTCTATCCACATTTTTCATTCTTTCTATTTGTTGTTTTCATCTATTAGCTTTGGTTTATCTATCAAGGCTAGTAGAACTCTTTGTTGGGTAATTGTCTGCCCATATGGCATCCTCATCCTCTCTACTGGCAGAATCACCCAAAAAAAGGAGAAATTGTGCTGTTTCTCTCTCAGCTGGCTCTATTATTGCTACATCAATATGACCGAATCAAATATGATTTGGTGTCTAAAAGAAAATCCAACACTATTTATGTGAAATGCATCCTAGATCTTATGTTTATCCTAGTCCATGTAAAAAATCTCTTAAAGATAATCACCCATAAAATTATAAAATAGAGAAGATAAGTGGATGTAGTCTAAACTCCATTCTTTTTTTGAATGGGTCTAAAATCAGTTCATAGCTTCATTAAGTTCAAAGAATGTTGCTAGAATTGGTATTTATATGTAAAAAGGCCAAAATAACCTTAGTCTCATAATTCGACCATCTTCAATACTCCCCCTCAAACTGTTCAATAGAAAAAGTTCAGATTGTTAATCAAATAATGATGATGATTCAGCTATGAGAGCGTTTGTAAATAAATCTATAAGTTGTTCTTTTCTAGAGATAAGGCCGGAATAAATTTTACCATCTTCTATCTTCTCACAATGAAATGATAATCTAGCTCAATGTAGGGCAGAGAAGTACGCCTCAGTGCAGTTCAAGTGAGGGATGACATTGCTCGACATAATGCTGTCTATTGGCACTAGAGAAGAGACTTCGGAAATCCAGTGGGGTTACTAAAAATGGCGAAGAAATTAAAGTTCATGTTGTTGGTGACGGGAAAATGGCGGTAAGTGGTTGTTGAAAATAGGTACCTGGATTCCACGGGAGAGAATGGCTTAGTGAGTGAATATGATCAACACATGCTCTCGATTCCTTACGCTCGGCAGTGTTTGCTCAGCACGCTGCATCTATTGAATGCTCTTGAGTTGAAGTTTTCAAATGCCAGTGCTTCTATCTCTGCTTCCGAAGAAGACGAGTTGATTAAGAACTCAAACCAAAAGAGTTTGCCCATTGGGGATTCAAAGGCATCAAGAGTTCTCGCTCGATTTTCTATTTGCCTCTCGAAGAATGCCATTCTCAGGCTGTGCTGTCTACTTGTGAGACCCACTAAGGGTAGAGGAGAACGCCGAGGTAGGGTGGGCTCAATCACTGCATCAAGTCATTGATATCAGTCCCTGTACTAAAAGATCCCCTGCTACAAAGGTCATGACCATGTTTCTCGCTTCAATCCAACTATAACCAGGGCGAGCCTCGATAGAATGTGCCGGAGAGGATGTCGAATAAGTCTGCCACTGTGGCTCAATTATCTAAGGGACGAAGCGAGTTTTTCTGGACCTGCTACAAGTGAAATACTCAGTTTCTGAAGCTTTTGAAGCACTAAGGGTGAAAAAGGAGTGCTGCAAGAGGAGTCTGGTGGTGAACGGACAGAACTGTCTTGGCATAGGAAATCACAAGAAAGGCGGTGATGTAGATAGAAAGGGTTTCGAGACTGAACGGGAGTCCGAAAGAAAGGAGAAGATAGAGGTTCTACCGGGTATTGGTTTTGCTCTGCGTGCGGATACCACTACTTCAAACGGAGATTAAGATGCTGCGAATGCAATAGGCAGAAATCTCAGAAACATAAAGAGCCACCGGAGACATCAACCACAATCGAACCTAAATTACTCTGGCCAGACCAGGGTAATATTGAAGTAAACGAAGAGGGAGATAATCCGATAGTGAGCATAACGGGCAAGGAAGTATACAGCAGGTATAAGCTATTGAAAACCTGTCTTACCGAGAAAGCAAAGGTGGAGAAATGGACGCTGGAAGAGATTTGGGAATGGGCCAAATGGTTCTGGGAAATACCAACACTTCCAAAGTCATTTATTAGTCCAAAGGAAATACTCTTCTGATTAAAATCAGAAACGCAAGCTGCATCCATTTTCAAGAAAGGAATGCAATCTCATGGTACCTATCTTCTATCCCTTGGCCCTTGGCATCTGGCTTACAAAACCAGTGCTAAAGCGATCTGGATTCGATTTTATGGGATCCCCTTACACACATGGGCATCCTCAACAGTCGAAGCACTTGGCGGTCCTTTTGGCTCTTTGACTCTGTAATGGAGGTTCAATCGGAAGGTGATCACGAGTTTAGCATCGAGTATGCTCGTGCTAAAGTCTTCACCTCAGAATGGCAATTCCTGAGGTTGTTCGTTCGCTTGAAGGTCGATAACCGTTGGTATTCAATCGGAGTCGCTGGTGAAACCAGTGTGGACACTAAGATAGGTGCCATGCCCCATAAAATTCACCAAATTCACTATACCCCTTTTCAGCATAAGAAGCCATTGAGAGGGATCGTTGGAATAAGATGGCGCCAGCGGAAAACACATCCTTTGCGTCTTCTGGGTGGACACAGGGATTATCGAAAAAAAAGAGAAATCTCTCAATTGATCCTGAAACAAGGGAGGAAAACGACTCATCAACCATTGATTAACCAAGATCAACAATCAGACCGTCCTTTTGAGATACTGAAAGCTGATTGCCGCATGAAGAGAGATGATAAAGGCAAGGTTGTACCCGTTGATCAGCTGCAGTTACAGGAGAATATTGATCTGAACATTAATCTGAATTTCAAAAAGAAAACCTATTTAGGGGAAGGTTCGAGAACTCTACAAAAGCAATCGCGTGATGACACGTATGTTATGAAGGGCTGGAAAAGTTTGTAACAACTAACAATAAGAAAACTATGAAAAATAAGTCCAGAATGGCAATGCCCTGATTGTCGCTATCATAACTTTGGATGGCGGTTTAGATGCAAAAGATGCTCACAGGCTAGATTGATTTCCTCCCCTCTTTCTCCTTGGGGAGGCGATGGAGTATCTCTAGGGAGACCCAAGCACGCCCAAGATAAAAGGCTTTGGGCATGGTTCTGCTCTCCTTGCCAATACCTAAACAATAACTGGCGGGTTGAATGTCGCTGGTGTCATTCGACCAAATCATCACTAAAATGGATTCCTCGATCTCCCAGGGCGCAATCTAAGGATGATGACGATAATCTTTGGCCTCACTAGCGTAAAATTTATCGCAACAGAAATTCCGCAATTCCAATTTTATCTATTTCAGGGTAGGAAGTGGATGTGCGATTATGTTCTCTCTGATCCTGCTTGATCGGGAAAAAAAACACCATAATGAGTCTTTGCAGGAGCTCCCATTGTTACCTTGCCCTTCTTTACTGGCAAAGGATGAAGTTCTTTTTATGTTTGATTCAGAATCGCAGGCCTCACAGATCATTGCTAAGGGATCTGCCGGCCTTGGATAATCATTTACTCTCTCTCTCTCTCTCTCTCTCTCTCACCATGGAAAAATGAATTTATTCAAGGCGAGGAGGCGCTTTGGGTTTGTTTTTATGGCATCCCTTTGCATGCCTGGGTTGTTTCTACGGTGGAGGCTTTAGGGGGCCTCTTTGGCAAGGTTGTAGAAACAAAGATGGAGGGCAACCATCAAAACTGTATGAGCTTCGTGTCGGCTAAGATTTTAGCCCCTCGATGGCTCTTCCCTAACTCTGGTGTTAAGCTCAAAATCCTCGACCAGTACTATCCCATTGGGGTTGAGCTAGCCATCCAGGAATCCGGTCCATCCTTAGCGGCGGACTGGCCTTCTGCGACCTCAAGGCCATTGCCTGGTGAACCGTTAGGCTCCAGTGGGATTTCAAATTCAAATTCAAATTTCCTTGTTGGGAGACCTGAGATAGAGCCGTTAGCTATTCCAGAAAAAGGCATGAAGGGACCGGAACAGAGGAATGAAGATTGTTTGGGTTCGTTGGTGAATCCCAAGAAACCTACTCACATCAGTCGGAAGCATGCTCCATATGTTAGGAAGAACTTCGTCAATCGCGCTCCTGGTGGTTTTTACAAAGACTCAACCTTCCCATTCATGGGTTTAAGTTCCCAAGACCACTTAATCATGACTAAGATGAGCACTATCTTGGGTTCCAAACCGAGTGCAAAAAAGAAACTTAGCAGATTGGTTAGACTTTTAAAGGTCTATTCCAGGCCTCCTAGGTCTGGCCCTATCTATAACTAGATCTATAGCTGGGGTTCCCAGGGTTGAAAAAGGCTATGACAATAAATAGTAGTCGGATGTTTTGATTTTTGTGATTCTCATTAATAGCTAGGGAGGCGTATTGTCAGACTCATAGCACTCTTCCCTAGGAGTGGAGGTTCCAAGGCTCTATAGTCCTTGGTTTTGCTATTAAAAGGCCCTCTCCATCAAGTTTTTGAAGTCATAACAAAGTAGGAATGGCCTCCCTTGAGGGTCTGGGAAGACCAGCCTCCCTAAGTAGTCAGATCTCCCTCTCTATTCTGTTCTGGGACTTCTCCAGGAATTCGGGGACCGGATTTTGTATTGGATGGAGACAAAAGCGACTTCACATTAAGGCGGTGGGTTGCCGTATGGTGGAGGAAGTTTTGGCGATCAGCGACCCTCTGAAAGTCCTGATCCCGTTTTCCGGGGTTGTATATCTGCTAGAGTTACAGATTCAGCATGGCATGTTAGAATCTCCTCCGATTTTGATGGCTTGCCTAGATCACCAAACTAAATGACTATCTAAATGGTGATGACAAATCTGTTTTGAGGAAAGCCTTGCATGAGAGGCCCCCAAATATGGTACTTTTCGTGGATTCGATCTGTTGGAGGCCTTGGGGTAGTGCTCTAGAGTTTTTGGGGAGTGGGAAAGACTCTCTAGGCAGCGATTCTAGATAGTATGGAGGTAAATTAGTTATCCGGCAGGATGGCGGTGTCTGGATGGGTGGCCCTCACTGTAGTGGATGAATTAGTAGATTTTCTTCGTTGGTATTAACTGGTCTAGGAGTATGCTCCTGGCCATCCTTAATTGATCCTATGTATTGCTAGTTGGGACCTCTGGTCCCCAATGTAACTTCCATAGTATCAATAAAATTTGTCGTCTTTAAAAAAAATGTATGTCATGAAGGGGATCGATAAAGGAGATCATCAGCTGCCTTCTCGCAGATGGAATATCACGGATGTGGGTACACGCGTCCTGCTTAGGGATGATCATAAAGACAGATGGTGGCCCCTGAAAGTGGGACGCATAAGTGATGGACACATGGCACCTCGGGATATACGAGGCAAGACAGCTGTGGAGCTCAAACAAAGTAGGGTTGAGAGGCGTTCTCAATTGGAGGCAGGAGGGAAGCATGACCAACACGTAAGCCGGCCTGTGAACAGATGGGACTCATTTGAACGGTGTTCTTTCCATGATCGGCAAGTATATTTGAAACCGGGTGTTCCTCAAAGACCGAAAAAAGCAGGTACAAAGGGTCCTGATATATCATTATTTAAACATCGTCACCGGGTAAAGTGGTATGTTAAACCCACAAGTGTCGGTCGGCGGACAAAACGAAGAGGCAGGAACTATAGTATGTCCCAGATAAGGAAAAAATACACAAATCTTCTGGGGGATTTGTGGAGAGAAACCCTCAACCTCGCTGGAAAATCTGAGAAAAACTCAACGACTTATGACGATGGGTCACCTTCTAGGGAGGAGATCTTAGAGAAGCACCTTCACTTGAAATGGCGCAGGACAGAGGAAACAAGGTCCTAGTAGGGAGACAAGCACAAAAAAAAAAAACTCGGAACCATACCAGAAAATAACGATGGAGGGATTCATACGGAGTCTGTTGAAAATGAACGAATCAGTGATAATCTACTAAATCTGAGCGAAGGGCCATCTCAGAAACAAACCCCAAGTCCTGAAACAGCATGGTATAAAACAGAAAGTGGAGAAATCATGAAGAATTGTGATGGCGCGGATTCGAAGGAGAATCGTGCACTACCGACACAGGAAGGTGAAGAAATGATCCCAAATTCACTACAGGATTCCCTAGAGATTGAATTGCAAGGAAAAATCAAGGCGGCAAGGGAGAAAGGGGAAGCCTTAGACGAGCGTCTATCTGATCAAAGGGATGACTCGTCCGAGGTATCCATATAAAACAAGGGCGAAGATGGCAGAAATTGGAAAAGATTTAGGAGTAGCTTATGAGGAAAAAAATGAAGCAGGCACCTGGAGCATCCTGCAAAACATCGAAGAGCAGGATGAATCCAAGAAGACCAAAAACAAGCAGATACTTAGGGGTATTCGGGAATCCGTAGCTTGAAATATGTTGTGGATTGTATGGGTGGGGATATAATTTTGATCAAATGAAGATATGTTTCTGGAATGTGAGGGGATTGGGATCGGATAAGAAGAGGCGTGCTGTCAGGGATCTAATCCATAGTATAAAGATCGATCTGATGGCCAGTATAGAATCTAAAATTATGGTAGTCACAGATACTATGATTAACAAATTATGGGGCAGAAATAATAGGGGATAGGTGGCAAAAGAAGCGGTGGGATCTGCTGGGGGAGTCATAATTATCTGGAAGGACAATTTCTTTGAGGTTGAGCTGTTGGGGAGGTGAATATTAGACATTTCTCTGCATCCTTGCTACTCATGTCTACAAATTGGACAGAAAAATGGAAACTCACAATTGTGTACGATCCAGCGCATGCAAGAGAGAGAAGTGGTCTATGGGTTGAATTGCGGGAGATAAGATACCAGTGAGTGGTCGGGACCATGGATTGTGGGGGAAGATTTCAACACCATTCGGTTCCCGGCGGAAAAATAACAGAGCTGTTAGAATTAACACAATTATGAGGAATGTATCTAATCTCATTCTTGATTCTCAATTAATTGATCTACCATTAGAAGGGGCGAAATTCACTTGGAGCAACAATCAGGAGAATCTAGTTATGAGCCGTCTGGACCGTGTTCTTATATCCAAAGAGGGACACTATTTTCTCGTTGATCTACCAATGAGCCCTGCCAAACCAGTATCGGAACACAACCCTGTGCTATTGGATATTTCAGAATTCTCAGGCGGGCTTCAATCCTTCAGATTCAATTGGCTTTATGCGAATCTCCTCAGCTTGAAGAAAAGATTTGCACCTGGTGGAACGAGGTAAATTTCGATGGCTGGAAAGGCTTCATTTTATTCAAGAAACTGAAGCATCTGAGGGTCAGGGAGTGGCAGAAAGCAAAAGATATAGCAGTTCGATTCAGAAAAGGGGAGATTATTGCCTCTTTACAAGCTATTGAATGAAAAGAAGAATTTGTTGTGTTGGATACCACCGAGAAAATGGAAAGGGAATCATTGATGGAAGAACATGAAGAAATACTCAGAAGGGAGGAGATTATCTGGAGACAGAAATCCCATGCACTCTGGTTAAAAGAAGGGGATCTGTATTAAAGAAGGTGAGACATTGGTGGAAGACAAGGAAAGGATCAAGGAGATGATCATCAGTTTCTATTGCAATCTATACACACAGGAACTTGATTGGAGGCCAAAGTTGGAGGGACTTGAATTCAGATCTATCAATAGATTGCAGCAGGGAAAAGCTCGAAAAAAATTTCTCCGAGGAAGAGGTGGAGAATGAGTTACGCTTGATGGCCAAAGATAAAGCCCCAGGACCCGATGGATTCCCAAAGGTGTTCTTCCAAAATTATTAGGGAATTGTCAAGGAGGACATTATGGCATTCATTCATGAGTTTCATGAAGGCGGAGTTCTTGGCAGGGAAGTAAATTCCACTTTCATCACTCTCATTCCAAAAAAAGAATGTATCAGAGGTATATTAAAGATTTCCGGCCAATCAGCTTGATTCACAGCATCTACAAAATTCTCGCAAATATCCTGGCAAGATGGCTGAAAGAGGTCATATGGGTAGAGTATCATTTCCAAATTTCATGGCGCATTTCTAGATGAAAGGCAAATATTAGATGGTATTCTCATTGCAAACGAGGTCCTTGATACTTCAAAAAGGGAGGAACGTAAAGGAATGATTGTGAAGATTGATCTAGAAAAAGCCTACGATCACGTCGACTGGACAGTGTTGGACTTCATTCAGCAAAAATGAGGTTAGGCACTAAATGGCATAAATGGATGTCGGCTTGTGTATCAACACCTTCCTTCTCTATCCGCCTAAATGGCGTTGCTGAAGGTTACTTCCAAAGTTTGAGGGGATTAAGATAGGGGGGCCTTTTATCCACTACCTATTCATCATGGGGGTGGAGGCCTTAAGTCTGATGATAACAAAGGCTGGGGAAAAAGGTTACATAAAGGGATTGAGACCGAGCAGAAATTCTAAAACTGTTTCACATCTACAGTTTGCTGATGATATGATTGTATTTACAAAAGAAGATGACAACTCTATTGCTAACTTGAGACGGATCTTTCGATGATTCGAAATCACTACGGGATTGAAAGTGAATTTCTCTAGCACAATGGCTGGTATTAATCAGGAAGAAGATATCGTAGATAAGCATGCATTCAGTATTGGCTGCAGGAAGGCAAGTCTTCCGATTACTTATTTGGGATTACCACACGGATATGGAGTATCAATTGCGACGTTATGGGATCCGGTCATGGAAAGAATTGAAAGAAAATTAGCTACTTAAAAAAGGAAATACATATCCTTGGGCAGAAGGATCACTCTCATAAAAGCAGCTCTAGCGAACATGCCAGTATACTTTATGTCCCTCTACAAAGTTCCGTCAAAGATTGCGCAGCATATTGAAAAACCTCAGAGGGACTTCCTGTGGGAAGGGGAGGGACAACCCAAAAGAAGTAAGCACTTAATCAGCTGGAAGAAGGTGACCAAACTAAAGAAACATGGTGGCTTGGGGATTGGTAAAATAAGACTACAAAACAAGGCATTACTGGGGAAGTGGCTATGGCGCTATGGTACGGAAAAGGAAGCATTTTGGCATAAAATCATCGGGGATAAATATGGAAATGAATGGGGGTAGTGGAATGCAAAAACCCCACCAGAAGGTAAAGTTTCGGGGGCATAGAGATCCATATGCTCAGCTCGGGAACAATTTGAACCTCATGTTCGCTTCTCCGTCGGTTAGGGGGACTCGGTCAGGTTCTGGATCGACCTTTGGGTGGGCAATACTCCACTTAATCAAAGATTTCCCAATTTCTGTAGACTTGCATCAAACTGCCAAGCCAAAATCTCTAATTATTTAATCAGAGGTGTGGACAATGGAAGGGGATTTTGGGACATCAGATTACGAAGGGACCTAAAGGAGGAAGTTCAAAGTTTCACTTCAATGCTTCAGATTCTGAATTCTTACTATTGTTCGGAACTTCGAAATCTGCGGCAGATGACAGAATATGGAAACCAGATCCAGATGGGTGCTTTTCGGTAAAGTCCTTTTTTTCTGCTCTCAATAATGGTGATAGGAAGGCCAAACAGCGTGCCATAATTTGGAAGTCTACTGCCCATCCGAGGGTGCGGACATTTGCATGGACTGTAGCCTACCGAAGTATCAATACTTGTGATAGACTCAAGAAAAGGAGGTTCCACTTAGCAAGCTGATGTGTGCTATGATATATGCAAACATTCGGAGGAGACAATTGATCATCCGCTGTCCCTTTTCCAATTACCTCTGGACGAATCTACTGAAATCTTTTGACGTAGCATGGGTTTTTCAAAAGGGCATCAGAAGAGTTTTATTGGGATGGTATGGTAGCGCATTTGGTGACATCGGGCAAGTAATATGGAAATTATTACCATATGCAATTATTTGGAATGTCGGGCAAGAACAGAATCAAAGGATATTCAAGGAAAAAGGGAGACGGAGAAGAAGCTGGATATTGTTGCAAATAAAGGTGGAATTAATAGCTTGGGAGAAACTTAGGGGAAAATATCCCGTATGACGAGTCTGTTGTATCTGAGATTGAGCAACTTCTCTTGGAGTTAGAAAAATGTTCATATTAAAAAGTAAGTCCTGTCACATTTTGGTTGGGTAATGAGGGCTTTAAACGTTTTTGTTTCAATTAATAGTAGCGTGGGGAAGGAAAAAGGGTTGTCCATAGGGGAGGTCCGGTATTGTGGAATCCATGGCATTGGTTTTAGTTCTGTTGGTCAGTGTTAAGGTGATATCTTAGAATGGTAGATTGGAAAGATAGCGGGAGTATCTGTCCCATATAAGGTCAGAATCCAGTGCTAGCAAAGAATCGTGGTGGTGCTGCTGCTAAAGAAGTAATGCGATTTTTTGGAGGTTGTTGAGGAAGATGATGGATAGGGGTGTAAACGAGCCGAGCCGAGCCGAGCTTGGCCAGGATCGGCTCGGCTCGTTAAGCTCAAAAGCTCGGCTCGGCCAGGCTCGTGAGCGACTCGCGAGCCTTACCGAGCTCGGGTTATATTAAGTTCACACCCCTCATCTTCCCTGGACAGCCCTATCTAGTGTAATTTGACTACTCTTTTTACACTACGGGGGGTGGTCCAAGTAACAAATGGGGTTCCAAAAAAGAAGTGACATATTTTGCCTCCCCCTTTCACTCCCTGGACAACCCTTTTAGTGTATATATTAATATAATATATATATATATATATATATATATATATATTTAAATATCTTAAATTCTTAACGAGCCTTAACGAGCCGAGCTTTTTCCGAGCCAAGCTCGAGCGAGCTTCTGAGCCGGAGCCAAAATTGACACCCTTAATGATGGATGTAGTTGGAATGACTGTAGTACTGGAATTTGGCAAGGCATGGTCGGGGTAAAGTTTCTCTTGTATTATTGTGGTGTAAGGCCCGACAAGGGAACGGTGCAGGAAGTAAGGGCCCAGACTTTGTTGTTGTTGTTTTTGTTCAGACTTCTGGCTCAGGGTATGCCCTGGTCAGTCGTCTTTGATATTACGTAATACCAAGAGGGGCTCCTGATCCCCAACGTAATTACCTTAGTATCAATGAAAATATGTCATCTTTCAAAACAAATAGCTTGGGTGAAAGAAAGGGTGCCAATTTCATACGACACGGGGGGATACTAAGAGACTGGCGAGCTATTATATGGGAGAAGAAGCCAACCATAAAGATAACCCCCAAGTGGAAACCACCACCGGACGGATGGTATAAATTGAACTTTGATGGGAGTTCAATTGGAAACCAGGTAGGGCAGGTATTGTCTGCGTGCTTCGTGACTCCACTGAAAGGATAAGGATATCCTACTCCGGTACTAGGGGGTCTGTGATGCAAACGAAGCCGAGGTAAGAGCGCTGCTATTCGGTCTTAAATGGTATTACGAGCACCATCTTGGACCACTCATCGTAGAAGGTGATTCCGTGAACACAATTTCAAGGGTTTCTACCAATTCCAAAGTACCATGGCGCATCCAAAACCTAATATCGGAAATAAGGGATCTGATACGCGAGATTAAGCCCATAATTGAGCACAGGAGGAGATTCGCCAATGAAATGGCAGGTGGTTTGGCAAAAGAAGGCGTTCGGCTGGAAACAATGGTTATCTATATTACACGCACTTAAACAGGGTCCTTGATGTTTTGTATTTGCAGATTGATATTCTAGTGCGATAAATCATGTGGATCTTGTAACTGGGAACAACTTGTCCCCCACCCCATCTCGTTAAAAGTCAACTTCCAAAAAAAAAAAAAATCTAGCTCAATGTGCTTTGTATGTGAGTGGAATACTGGGTTTTGAAAAACTTCGATGGTGCTCTAATTATAATAGTAATGAAAGTGTGCCGTGATCTCATATGTAACTATGGGTGCAACTTGAGTCGGGTAGGGTTGAGTTTTAGCTAGAAAAATGAATGGGAGTCAAGCCAAACCCGACCCTATTTTAAGGTAAAAGCTCAACCCGAATTCCAAAAAATCGACCCGAGTTGCACTCCTAGATATAACTCGTGTAGAAGATATCTCAACCATATAAGCTCTGTTGTAGTAGAAGTCATTCTGGCTCTACGCTCGATCTGTTTAAAGTCCTACTCTTCTCTGCTCCAACTGAGTACAACACAATATCCTAAGATTGACTTCCGTCTCCGTGTGTCTAGATTTCCTACCAAATGTACATTTAAATATCCTCACACTGGTTGTCTTATCCTAGTGTCGTGTTGAGTATTCTGTGATCTAAGGTATCTATGCTGTACTAACTGGATTGCAATTCATCATCTTAAACATATTAATAAGGTGACATAAAAAACATATTAACAAGGTCCACACAATAAGGGGTGTGGACCTTATTAATATGTTTTTTTATGGCACCTTAATTTGCTTATAAACAAATCAAATTAAGTAGACCATTAAAAAAAAAAGGTCCAAACCATACTAATTTTGGCACAAACACATCCCTTCATTAGATCTTTCCATCTTCACTTCAAGGAAGTGTCATAGCTCGCCTAGGTTCTTCATATCAAAGGCATCTTCCAATCCATGTTTGAGACTCTGAATTTCAGATCTATAACTCCCTATGATAATATCATCCATTAGACAGTCTAGACTCTAGAGTCTAGACGAATAGCAAAGCCACATCAGAAAGAAAGTGCTTAATAACGAGTGAGTTATCAGATTTACTCCTCTTATATCCACTGTACACAACTGTGGTGAATCTAATCAAACCATGACCAGAGTGTCTATTGAAACCCACAGATTTCCTTCTTGAGTTTAAAAAAAATTAATCATTGTCTGGAGTCTCAAAAACCTATTGGTTGCTCCACATATACCTCCTCCTTCAACAATCTATGAAGAAAAGCATTCACCACATCCATATTGGCTAAGAGTCCTTCCAAACATATTGGCTAGAGCAAGGACAGGTCTCACGGCCATGCTGATGACTAGTGGATTGAATGCCTCATCGTAGTCAAGTCCTTGTCTCCGATTATATCCCTTAGCAACCATTCTTGCCTTGAAATCATCTCTAGTCCCATCGGCCTTTTGTTTCACCTTAAATACTCACCTCCAACCTAGCATGTTGTTGAACATTGGTTTGTGGATAAAGTCCCACATGTCACTGCAATACAGTGCCCCAATTTCTTCCTTCATGGCATCGGTCCATCTGTCAGTGAAAACTGCCACACCAAATGTGGTTGGCTCTTCTGATGGTGTTGTAGTCTGAGCAGTTAGAAGTTAGAACTACCAAACTTACCTGTATATTTGTCATACATAATGCTTCTCATATGGTGTGATAAGATGATTGGTCGTCATGGGTACAGTCGTGGTAGCAAATGTTGGGATAACATTTTTCTGCAGAAGCAGGCTTGGGAAAAGATGTTGTATCACAAGTTACAACCCATTACTCTAACGACTGATGTTAGGTGGGTCGTAAAAGTGAGACTCATGGAATAACATGCCGTGAGATTTAGGATTTTGAGAGATGATAGTGAATAGCAGTGGTAGCCCTTAAAGGTGATACCCATATCCCATAAAAACACAACTTTGAGGGAGAATTTCTTCGAAATGGAGGATGGTAAATGGATAGATCAAAAGCAGCCCCACAATCAAAGAGAAGAAGACACATGTCCAAGAGTGGTGGGTGAGAGTCTGTTGATAATATGCATAGCAGTGTGGAAGGTTTTAGTCCATAGATACTCCGAAACACCATAATGAAATAACATAGACAACCCAGACTCTATAATATGCATGTGCTACCATTCAGCTACACAATTCTGTACCAGTGTGGGCTGGGGATATGAAACTAATTGTGGATGCCATGTGAGAGGTAAAATGCTAGACTTCCAAGCCACCTCCTCCTTCACTTCTGAGATGTAAGATACATGTGCCATAGTTCTCAGTAATAATTGTTGGGTGCAACATGTACAATCATCAACAAAAATGGCATAATAAGAGCAGGATCTATAAGAAACTAGGGCACGACCCTAAACATCAAAATGAACATTCTCATAGGGAAAAGTGTAAGGAATTAAGCAAAAATTCACAATGCTTAGCAAATTCACAGCTTAGAGACAATAGCACCACGACATACTAATTATGATGAATAAAAGGCATAAATAATAAAAGGGTAGAATCTGAGAATTGGTGTGGGCAAGATAATGATGCCACGCCAAAACTTTTTGTGAAGAAACTAATGTAAAGATAGCTTCAACACTGGGACACAGATGTGAAGTTGAAAACTTGAAAGTACAGGTCAGGAAATATAAGTTGTCACGGACAACACCTCTAGCACGGAGCTTTCTCGTTCACAGTTCCATCACAAAAAGAAAAGTAGAGGTAAAAATAAAATTACAACCAGACTGAGACATAAACTGGGAACTGGTAAATGAGCTAGAGGTAGAAGAAATGGTTGTAGTACCAACATGGGTGACAAGAAAGGGCAGCCCAGTGCACGAGGCTCCCGCCATTGCAGGGTCTGGGGAGGTCTAGATGTATTATGTGTGATGAGCCGGAATATGAATGAATAAAGGACACAGTGAAGACCACACTCGATCACAATCAAGCAAGAAGATCATCATAGAGATCTTCCAAAAGCTCTAGGATCTAGTGGGACCCACAAGACACAATCGACCATTGAATATTTTTGAAAACACCACAAGGGAATAGGGGAAAGGTTGTAATTGAAAAGTTCGAAAATGGTCAAAATGTCAAGAAAATGGGTGTACTTTCTCTTTGGGGTTTTAGTGGGTGTAGAGGGGGCCACATTTGTCATGGCTATATGTCTTTAATTAGGAAATTTAATAACTATTAGGAAGTTTAAGTGGAACTAGAAGTTTGGGTTCGTTTCCTAATTGGAGTATGTTAATTTAGGAGGCCATTGGATAGGGGATATATTGGTCTATTAATATGGAATAGAGAAGTTGTGGATAGAGGGTAATACGATATAGTGGCTAAAGCAGGGAAGCCCTCTGCTGTGGAGGTTTAGGTTTTTGTTTGGAGAGATCTGTAATATTGTGAGCAGTATGGATTGTTCTTTCTCCCATATTCATCATGAAGACAACCACTAAGCAGATTGTGTTTCTTGTTCTAGTTTAGTAGTATCGCAGGAGATGCCTGATTTGTACTGAGTCTTTAGTTCTTGTACTCTGCCTCGCTTTGGCGAGCTTTATTTATAAAATTTTACTGGTGCAGAAAAATATAGTAGTTTTATTAAATGTTAGACTTGCCTACAATTTAATAAGGAAACCATTTTTAAACTAGTAAAACACTAAAATAGAAACTCCCTAACTCCAACTAGGACTCCTAAATTAACGTACTCCAATTAGGAAACAAACTCAAACTTCTAATTACAGCTAAAATTTCTTTTACTAACTAAATTCCCAAATTCAAGAATTGTAGTTGCAGCCATGACAAATAGACCCACCCCAAAAAAATACGCAAAAGAAGCTGTAGGGAATTATCTTCTTGCTTGAATGTGATTGAGGATGGTCCCAATCAGAATCATTCAAAGAACTTTTAGTACTTGTATGCAATTAGTCTTGTATTTCTACTAAAGCCACTCAGATAGATAAGTAAGCACAATAAACGACCGCTGTATGTTTGAAAGAATTGGTCATTGCTACATGGAGCGGCCTTTAGGTTTTCCAAGCTCCTCTATGGTGCACTCGGTACTTAATGGGACTGCCTTCCATTCATCCTAATCCAGCATATATGGCCTGTTGAAGAGTGTTGAAGGGTACTTTGGTCATTACATGTATGTTGGAGGGTATTGTAATCTTTGTACTTTGTAGCCCTAACTTGGGCCTATCTATACATCATATTACATGAGGAGCTCCCTTAGTGGAGACTCTCCATCCTCTCCATTCCTCTTCTTCTTCCCCTCTAACCTTATCCCCATTTCTAGCATGGTATCAAAGCTAAGATCCTAGGGGAAAGAAGAAGAAAAAGAGTTTTCCCATCACCATTTCCCATTCACGTTTCTCTCTTATCTACTCTTTCTTACATGGTATCTTGAATACGCGACGAGACGAGACGCGAGACGAGACGACACCATCTGAAGACACGACGAGACGAGACTCCCTCCTTCATTTTCCCAAGACCCTTTTTGGGCTCATCCTCTTTAGTGAATCCCTAAACCCTAATCTCTACATCCATTACCCTCAATCCTCAACTGTAAATTCATGAAACCCACACCCTAAATTTGTGAAACACTAACCCTTCCCTTCTTGTGAGTTCCTAGACCCCATCCTTTCTTGTAAATACCACTTGTAGATCCATCCATATTCCAAAACACAAAAATACAAGAAAAAGAAGAAAAATATCCCATCCAAGTGTTTGACACACCCTTTCTTTCTTTTTCGCATCTCATCCCCAACCACTCCATCCTAATCTTTGTTTTCTCTCCAAAGGTCCCTCCAAGTGTTTGACAACACCCTTTCTTTCTTTTTTGCGTCTCAACCCCCCCACCCCAACACACCATCCACTCCATCCTTTGTTTTCTCTCTATATTCCTTGTATTCTATGGACTTTGTCCTGATCTCAAAGGTGCACCCCAAGTGAGTGATGAAATGTCTAAGAGGGAGGATGTGCCTTAAGTTCTTCTTTTCGTTGCAAGTTGAAGGCCTTCGGTCTTAACTTAAGGGGGAGTGTTGTCATGTAGTTCCAAGGATGGAGTGTTGTCTTAGTGTTGTCCTGTTGCTGTGTTGTTGTCATGTGGTTGTCTTGTTGTCATTTCCACATGATCTGGTTTCGACTTCTTTGTTGGTAGTATATTGGTTGGTTGATTTCTTCTTCGTGTTCTTCGTTGGTTCCGCCCACGCTTGGTGTTTCTTGGTGTGATTCCTTTTATATTGTTCACCTTCTTTATTGGTGATTTGTTGGTTAGTTGGTAGCATCTTCGCGTACTGATGTGTGGGTTGGTTGGTGATTTGTTGGTTTTTTATTGGTGGCTTGTTCATGCTTGGTTGGTGGTTTGTGCACCCTATTGGTTGCTTTGTTTCTTGGTTGGATGTTGGTTTGTGATCATCATTGGTCGGGTTGGTTGTGATTATGGTTGGTTTGTTGGTTAGGCTGATCGTGGTTGTGATCCTCGTTGTTGTGGTTGATTGTTGGTTGGTTGGTTGGTTGTTAGTTGCTCGCGCAGGAGAAGCATGTTGTGGTTGGTTGTTGTGGTGGGCTAGCTTTTTATCTCACCCCAATGGTTTGGTCGATTGGTTGCTTGCTTCTTCGTCTTGTTGGTTGATTCCTTCCGCTTGGTGTTGTTGGTGGACTCACTATGCGAGTTCCATTCGTCGCTACTTCTACACGTGTGTAGTTGCCTTGGCGTAGTTTTACACCATTGTTGTGGTGGTAGTGGTTTGTGTTACAATACACTTTGTTGTTGGTGCCCGATCGTTAACGTTGCTTTCGGCCTTGTTGTTGTTGGTGGCCATATGCACAATCGTTTGTGTTGCATTCGACCTTGTTGTTGTCAGTGGCTATATGCCCGGTCGTTAGCGTTGCTTTCGGCCTTGTTGGTGGTGGTGGCTATATGCCTGGTCGTTTGCGTTGCAATCGGCCTTGTTGTTGGTGGTGGGTATATGCCCGATAGTTAACGCTGCTTTCGGCCTTGTTGTTGTTGGTGGCTATATGCCTGGTCGTTACGTTGCATTCAGCCTTTTTGGTGGTAGTGGCTATATGCCCGGTCATTAGCGTTGCTTTCGGCCTTGTTGTTTCTCCACGCGGTGTGTTGTCGAGTAGTCATTGGTTGGTTGTTTCTCCAAGCGACGTGTTGTGTGGCCGTTGTTGGTTGATTGTTGTAGTGTGCTGATTTTCTATCGCCCTTTTGTTGGTTGGCTGTTGGTTCCTCTCACCTTTCTGATGATTGGACTCCTTCTACTGGCAATGTGTTATTCACGTTATCTCTACTCGTGCTTCGCCATTGTTCGACATGTGCACCTTTGGTGTGCATCTTTTATTCGTGGTTCGTTGCTATTTCTCCAAAGTTGCATTGTTATTCAATCGTTGATCTCGCTGTTATCCATTGCTCGTTGGTATTCGGATTTGTTTGTCGTTGCTTTGCTTCAGTGGGAGACCCCGTTGTGATCGCTCTCGTCGTAGTGCTGATTCAGGGGGAGCTATTCTTTTCTGATGGTCGTTGATCTTGCTGATGTACTCTTGTGGCCGCTGCCATGTTTGTTACGTTTTTTTTTTTCATTATGTATTTACCACACCAGCTTGAGGGGGAGTATTGTACCAAGCTGGCTGTGTGTATGAGTTTATTGTCTTTTTTGTTGTATGGATCTTTTAGTTGTTTATTGTAGTTTTATTTGTAACAAGCATGAGTTCCATAGTATATACACTCCAGCTTGAGAGGGAGTATTGAAGGGTATCTTAGTCATTATATGTATGTCGGAGGGTATTGTAGTATTTGTACCATGTAGCCCTAACTTGGGCCTATATATACATCATATTACATGAGGAGCTCCCTCAGTAGAGACTCTCCATCCTCTCTATTCTTCTTCTTCTTCCTCTCTAACCTTATCCCCATTTCTAACACGGCCAATTGTAAAATATCTGCCATGCGTCTTGCACTTAGTTTGCTCCCCCCAAAAATATTAACTATTAACTACTGATAATAGCATGCATTAACCAAGATTTCACATTGTTTACATCCTTTTCTTTTTGAATGATAGTAAACTGTCCTGAATAAGGCACAAAAGAAAAAAAAAATGGGACCAGAAGTCCACCAAAACAGAAAGATAGAATACCATCACCATCAGAAAAAAAAAACATCATATCAACGTTTATACACTAGGTAACATGTTTGCGATGCAAGGATACAAATGTTCTTATTAGAAGTGGATCACAGTGATTCCAGATATTTCAGCGCCCTGATATTTACAGTTTTGTTAAACTTAGCTACAGTTATAGTCATTCTTTTCTTTTCTTCTTTTTTTTTATGGGAAATTGTCATTCATATTTATGTACATGCGAATTTAATGTGCAGAAAAATCTCAATACTACCACAATGCATTATATCTGATGCTACTGCAAGCTATCAATGAGAATAAAGGCAAAGTGGTCCAGAAAAATAAAAACGAATATCTCTGAGAAATCCATCTAAATAGTCCAAAAATGCGTGAAACAGAAGGTAATCACTTGACAAAACTTGTTTATAGTTGCTGCTTAATACAATTATAAATTTTCCAACTTTAAGGTTTTGACATCCCAAGGTAAGATAAATTCTATGGATTTATCGCCCCATCTAGAGCCAGCAGGCCTTGTCACAACGGAAATGAAAATCCTATATCATGGAGTATAGAAATAAGTCAGGATACATGCAGAACATGAAGCAATATGCATCAACAATTAACATATAAAAAGTATTAGATGATAGAAATTCAGAATATAGTGAAAAACAAGAAGAAATTCAATATGGATGTTATGAGGAAAATTAAGTGTATACACGGGCATCAAAAGTAGTTGTGAAGCACAGAAGTTCATGGAGTAAACAACAAATCAGAACCAAAACACATCTAAGGTACTGTTATTATGTTACAACTATCACAACCTTAAGTAGTTGAAGACTGAAAAGAATGTGAGACATGGAAACCTAAATATATTAACACGCCTGTGACGCGGGACTGAGAAGAGAAAGGGAAGAAAGGGAAAGAAAGGAAGGGCTTAATAATAGGAGTGGTATATCAGCCCTTGTTTAATTTTACGTGCAATTTTCTTCCTTCCATGGCAAAAAGCTTCCAAGCTTCATCAAGATGATAGACACCCTTTGGCCAAGCTCCATAAAAAACCCACTGGGAGAAATCTGAGGTAAATGGCCCAAATAGCTCTTAAATTTTCTTCTGCTTCTGTGAGCACTCCCATGCCAACTGATCAAGGCAAAAACCACAGACCTCCGAATGCCTTAATAGCTGCTCGTAACAGGGAAGATTCCATGACGCAAACAGTGACTGAGAAATAACCCTCAAAGGACAAGTATAATTCCGGGAGAAAAAACAAAACATAAGAACTCCACCCGAATATAAACCAGATGGGGAAATTGATGTGGTAGCAACATGGCAGCCATGTCATGCTAGGTGGATTTTGGAGTTTGATAAACTTATGTAATTGATGGAATATCAATTAGGTTGAGCATTGCTCCGATTTTGGTTATTTTTCTCTTGTTGTGTTCTTGAGTTCTAGATTTCTTCGTCTTCCCTCTTAAGTCTTAAGCAGCCGGATTAGAAATATTTCTGGAGAAAAGGGCAATTTCGATTGGGCAATTGTTAAACCACAAAATTGAAACAGTAATCAATTTCGAGTTCACTCAACTCGGATGGAGGTTGATGGAGATTTCTAATTCAGACAAAAAGGAAGACCCAAGAAGTTTCCTTGAAAAGGAAAGTTGGTGGATTAAAAAAAGCATAGGCTGCATTGATGAAAGGCCATCAGACCTTCTGGGAGAACAAAGAGGACTTTCACCAATCGGGTAAAACCTCTGATCTCTGGTCGTTTAGGCTCGCAGCCGAAACAGAGAGGGCAAGGCGGGATTAGAACTGTCAGAAGGTAAGTAGGTCCAGAGAGGATAAATTAGCTGGAAAGGGGCTCACTGAAAAAGGATACCGAGAACCGCTCCTATAAGAGAAAAAAAGGCCAACAAAAAAGGAGTCACCGGCTTTGCCAACCTCGTTTCACCAGGAAGAGAATCAGAAGCGAGAAAAACATTCTCAGGAAGGAGGCCCAAGATAGTGGAACCAGCTTTTCTCAAAAAAACATTGGAAACCCAATCCAAGCAAAACCAGAATTCACCAAACCGAGTTCCACCAAGGAAGACCAAGGGAAAGTAACATTCAAAGCAGAGGAATTCCAAGAAGAAGAGCAGAAATGGAGCAACTGCTTAGTAGGTTACTTCATTGGCAGGAGGCCGTATCTCGTGGAGCTGAAAGATCATCTTATACGCAAATGGAAACTGTTGGGAGAAATTCAACCTTTTGCTCTTGCAAACGGTTTCTTCCTTTTCAAATTCACGAATCCAGATGATTGTACACGGACCCTTCGGGCTTCAAAGATGGTTGCTCCATATGCCTCTCAAACGATTCAAGCTTTCAACCATCCCTGTTTGGGTAAGATTCCCCGTCCTCCACCTCAACTTCTGGACTCAACAAGGCCTTAGCAAACTCTCAAGTATATCATGGGAAGGCCTTTGTATATGGACTCTCCTACAGCAGATTCCTCCAGGCTAAGCTTTGCCAGAGTATGCATAGAGATAAGCGGAGGGAAATAGCTCCCAAATACTATCCAAATAGAAACTCCAGACGGGATTCAAATTCAACCAGTAGAATATGATTGGAAGCCAGTGTGTTGTAATATTTGTAGTGATTTTAGCCACTCCACCGCATCCTACAAATTCAATACTACACCCCCAGAAAAACAAGGCAAACAAGAGTGAGAAAATAACAAAGGAGTGTGGAGACAAGTTGAGAAACCAGCAAATACCCAACAAGACCTAACATAAATCACACAGAGTAAGCTAATTAGCATTCTAGAAACAAAGCAGGTCAACACCTCAGCAACTCCATGTACAAGTAACTCCCTGTACAGAAGTCTCATTCTTCAACAAGTTTGGAGCCTTAGAACAAGCTGAGGAGGCCATGGCTGAGAGGTATAGCAACTCGGCAAGTGAAACTAACTTTGATATTGAACCCTGTTCTACACAAGAAGCAGAATCATGGGGAGAAGAAAATCACTCATCGGAGATGGAATACTCCTTACTCCTTAGACAGTGAAGATGCTTCAATAGAAACAGAGGAACTAGTTAAAACAAAGATGATGAAGGAAATCATCGCAATAATAAAGGGATATTACTATCAATCCTTCAAAATCATCCGCTGAAGATAATTCAGGGCCAATGTTAACTGGAACACGGTTCGTTCTAGTACGCAGTACGGGGTACGATGGTAGCCCGGTACGCAGTACGATGAGGGTAGGCTAAGTTGGTTCGCTATTTGGGGTTGTGGGTCGGTCTGTAGCCCTAATTTGGGTCTCTCTCTCTCTCTCTCTCTCTCTCTCTCTCTCTCTCTCTCTCTCTCTGTATATATAGGGATTTGCTAGCGTCCATCGCAGAAGACATTTCACGGATGGTCTGTTGCATCTGACAGCAGCCACAAAGGATCACTTTTCAGCAGATTTTGTCTTCATTCACTCAGTGGCTGCTCTGAGATGCAACAAACCATCTGTGAAATGCCTTCTGCAATGGACGCTAGCAAACCCCACACACACACACAGATATATATATATATAATGTTTTGAAAATCGGAATCAAATCGTAAATCGTAATAGGGGTCGAACCGTATCAGATTGTAAATCGTACCGTAAATCGTAATATTCATTCAGAATATATATAACAAAAAATTATAAAAACAATAAAAAATAAAAAATAGGCAATTATTCATTTTCCATCCAAATTCTTGAATTCAAATAGAAACTACCATGATTAGCCATTCAATATCGTAATATGAATTGTTTGCTTATAAACTTGACACATACTAATCATCTATTTCTCATTCAAACACATGCATATTGGATAATAATCTTAAAAATAAAAAACACAAGATCGTATCAATTCTCAAAGTCCCAAACATCACATGACAAACATCAATCATAAAAGATTGGAGTCGTTGGTGTTGTCCTCAGTATAGTAGGGCTGCAACTTGGGTCGGGTTTTACCCGACCCGCATCGACCCAACCTGAAAATAAAATGGGTCGGGTTTAGAAATCACAGGTCTTGGGTAGGGTTGGGTTTTAAATTGGAAACCCGACTCAATCTTGGGTAGGGCCGGGTTTGAATAAAAAAAAACCTAAAACCCGACCCGACTCATATGGGTGCACTGTGACTTTCTTAAATATCTCTTGAATAACATAGAAAATTATTTTACAATTGTTTTCATTGAGGTGGTCATGTCTGTTTTGTGAAAATACAGTATCCTTCTTAAAGTTATACACTTAATGACATAAATTAGAAATTTTTGGCATGAAGATTTGTTTTCTTTTCCTACAATCTTTAAAAATTACTCACTATCCTACGCTAAAAAATGAAAACCCGACCCACCCGACCTGAGTTGCACCCCTACATTATAGTCGTCTCCCATCTCAATGTAAGTAATGCCCTGAAGCACATGCACTCTGCTTGACTGGTTTTATTTGTTCGAACTACTACTCCTACTCTGTCTTCTTCCTTCTAATGAGAGGGATTTCGAAGGCTTCTTGTAATGTAGAAAGGAAATGAGGTCTTTTGAAAGAAAGAACTATTTTCTTTTATACAAAACTTAATTTGGATAACCTGCATGAATCGTACGATTTACAATCGAATCGTAAGATTCATACAAATTAAGATTCAATCATGGGATTCAAATCGTTATGCATAAGCTTTGATTTGAATCGTAAAATCGAATCGTAAATCATAAGATTTTCAAAACAATGTATATATATATATATATATATATATATATATATATATATATATATACTAGTAAAAAACCCCGTTTTGATGCACGGGCCGACAAAGAACTATACGTACCACATCATAGGTTGATCCAAACCGTCCATGTGATGGAACACAACATAAATAGGTTGTGCCCCAAAAATCATTTCCATATGCTGATCCTAGCCCTTCAATCTATAGAGGTTTCCATAATATGTTGTTCCTCTTAAATCGGATGGTTAAGATCACCCTATAGATTTTTTATTAAAAAAGCATAAAGAAGGGGGGAAGATTGAAATTATGTGGCTTTATAGGTTGATCCAAACCGTCCATGTGATGGAACACAACATCAATCGGTTGTGCCCGTAAAATCATTTCCATAGGTTGATCCTAGCCCTCCAATCGATATAGGCTGATCCTAGCCCTCCAATCGATAGAGGTTTGCATAATTGTTGTTGCTCTTCAGGTGCCTGAAATCCGTCAATATTTTGCAAGTGTCCTGCATGAGTAATATAAAGTAGTTCTTTCGTCATTGTCATATGTCTTTACCTCTTCTTGGTAGTTTTTTTTCCGTAATTGTCATAGACAGGTACCCTGTATCAGTACTTTGCGGATGTAGATTACGATTTTACCCTCACATGGATAGCATGTACAGATATGTGGGGAGGGGCAAAAACGTCAAAATCATCCACATTTACGTGTTAAATGGACAATCATAGGTTGAACTAAACCGTCCATGTACAGACCACATCATAGGTTGATCCAAACCGTCCATGAGATGGAACACAACATAAATAGGTTGTGCCCCAAAAATCATTTCCATAGGCTGATCCTCGCCCTCCAATCTATAGAGGTTTCCATAATATGTTGTTCCTCTTAAATCGGATGGTTAAGATCACCCTATAGATTTTTTATTAAAAAAGCATAAAGGAGGGGGGCTTTATAGGTTGATCCAAACCGTCCATGTGATGGAACACAACATCAATCGGTTGTGCCCATAAAATCATTTCCATAGGTTGATCCTAGCCCTCCAATCGATAGAGGTTTCCATAATTGTTGTTCCTCTTCAGGTGCCCGGAATCCGTCAATATTTTGCAAGTGTCCTGCATGAGTAATATAAAGTAGTTCTTTCGTCATTGTCATATGTCTTTACCTCTCCTTGGCAGTTTTTTTCCGTAATTGTCATAGACAGGTACCCTGTGTTGGTACTTTTCGTATATAGATTACGATTTTACCCTCACATAGATAGTATGTACAGATATGTGAGGAGGGCAAAAAGGTAAAAATCATCCACATCAACGTGTTAAATGGACAATAATTCTCCCTTTTCTCTTCTGCTATATAGTATTAGATATATATATATATATAGTTTCACATTTTTTTACAAGACTATCATTCCATAGTACATACTACTTACATTTAATAAACAAATCAAAAACCTCATCTATGCCATTCATATTTATTCAAAATGAAAATTCAAGTTCCAATCCAACCTAAAATATATAAAATTTGAAGAGCTCCAAATATCACTAAATTAAGTATCAGCATATATTGCAGTCTCAATCTTAAATGAAAGCAAACAAATAATAACTGCCCAATTCTGAAATAAAGACATGATAAATGATGAAACTAATAAACTATTGCGTAGCACTCTTTCCCTAGCCGACCGAAGAGTTCTCTTGCAAAGCTGGATATGCGAGTTTGTTGTAGTCCAGGACGACGAATTGATGCCCTACCTAAACTTGGAGGAGTGTCTCCTGCTCTAGATGCCGGCATTGAAGCATACGAGGATGATGTTTTATCATATTTCTCATGTAATCGCCTGAAGCTCCAGGTCGCCATTTTTTGCGATCCGAGTCGCAAACGAACCACGTTTGGGATCGTGCAACCCCAAATCGAGGGTCAGGGGGTGGGATGGCGACCCCGGTAATATTGGTCAGGGCGAGAGAAAGAGAACATGCAAGAAGCTCGAAAGAAGAAAGTATCATGGGTGGATGAGCATCACTTATTCAATTTGATCCCAGTTGAGCAAAAGGGCAGTGAAGAAGATGGCCCCTAATTGGAGGAATCAAATGTATCGCACATATAATTACAGTAAAGGCCGAGGAAAGGATAGAAGAAGCGGAGTCACCCCTCACAAGCAAGTCTTAAGGGGGGGTTCTAAGGGTAGAGAAGCCTCAAATAGACGAATTATTGACGAACCACAACGACTCCAAAGGTGAACCGTGGCAGAAGGTTCCCAAGAAAAACTGCCTAAGACACTCCCAAAGATCCCACCATACTCCCATCAAGCTAGCCAATAATGTAACTCAAAAGTATTGAACAGTTCGACCTCTTACGTTTCGTGGATGTCTATCCCGTGTTTTGGATCTCCCCCGCTCATGCGTTTAAAGTTAGGGATGGTGTCTTGTGTCCATAAATGTAACATCTTTCTTTTTATGTAGTAAACCGGTAGGGGCCCCGCCAAAGCCCGGCTTACCCACCAAAAAAACAAGAGAAGAAGAGGAGGGGAAGAAAGAGAAAGAGGGGGAAGGGGAAGAAGACGAGAAAGGGGCAAAGAGAAATAGGAGGGAGAATTGTAATCAATATTATTTCCAAAAGCTAACTCTCAAATACATCAAGCCCCATATATATGGGCAACTAAAAGTCCTAAATAAAATAAAATAAAATAACATAAAATGAAAATAAAACTAAGGGCAAAAATTAAGGGCAATTATGCCATTTATTAGGCCCCACACGTGTGACCCCGTCTAAAGTAGGGTCTCCGATCCTCATCATTCTCAACTTCTTGAAAAGAACTCGTCCTCGAGTTCCCTACTAACCCCGTCGTCGTGGTAGTCCGCCCGGATCAAATATGTAGATGACCCACTCTAGCCACAGAAGTAACCCGTTGACGTCACTCATACTGTACAATGCTCGAGACACCCACGAAAGTAGTATGAAATTCGGGCATAGCGATAGTGAAGCAATCACCCATGTAAAATCATAAGAATGCAAAAACCACCTAAAATGTAAACTAGCCGGGAAGATAGCAATGTACTCCTCTTTGGCTGACATGATAACAGTGGGCACGACCAAACCGTGACCAGCCTCCATAAGGTCATCACCAATAAAGTCATCTGCTAGGTATCTCAACAGCCTCAATGAAATAAGACCGACAATTCTCCCAATTGTCGTCCTATCGACTGAAACACACTGTCTCAGCATCCTCAATCCTCTCAATCAGAACATCTACTGCAGAATCAACATTGGCACTATGTTCCTGTCCTGATACGAATTATGAATCCTTAATGGAATCCTCCAGCTCTACATACTCTGACTGTCTGGCAATGCCTCAGCAGTCACTATACTCTCTGGCTCTGTATCTACCCTCTCTGGCTGTGTTAAAGGATATGACAAACATGTTCTGACATAGGCTCCATGTCCACATCAATATCGATCTCACCAACACTAGCTTCCACCTCATCATGTGACTCCTCAATAGCATTCACAACTACCTTCTTCCCTTCTTCAGAACTAACATCATCATCAAGTGGTAGAGGAGAAGAAGTAGCTAAGCGGCTCCTCTGCAAATTCTACTAACTGATGCGATGCTCTAGCCAATTCATTGATGCATCAATTTCGACTTCTCATTCACGACGACCTGCGGCTTCTCGTTCACGACGAGCTGCAGCTTCTCGTTCATGACGAACTACTTCTTCACGTAACAACCTCTTTTCATACCAATGATAAACCAATGGTGCATAAGCCCTCACAAACTCAACAAGGACCATCTCCCATCGATGGAATGAAGGCTCACCTAAGTTACGGCACTCTGTCAACATGTATATCTACAACGACTTGGCTTGCCGCCTCGCGATGTCTCTGAATCGACAAATTGTCGCTCGGTGATCATAGTCATTGTATTCATGATATGACTCAAGAGGAGCGATTCACTGTAGACATGCAATCTCATAATCGCCATAGGGATCGTGGCCCTTAAAATATAGATCGTAGCCATTAAAATATAGCACAAATGGTGAAGCCTTAAAATATGGCACAAATGGTGGAGCCATTGTGCGGGAGGCTCGACGTCACATGAGCGTCCACTGTCAAATACATGCCAACATAATGTAAATATAAGTTACGAAGTCAATATAGAAGACGTGTACCTCAACAGCCTACTGGCTACCTAGGAAGAGAATAGGTTCGTACTCAGTTATTTTTGAATAACAATAGAATGGATTGTCATTTTTTTCTCAAGTTGACTCAGGTGGTTAGTTTCGTAGAGAAGAGAATAGGTTCGCCGAGTAAGAATTCAAAAACGATGCTTCCTTGGCTGTGTGGGACACGGATTAGCATTATGTTATCATTCCATGTTGTGATCTAATGAAAAAAGATCCGACTGATTTCTGGCCTTTCAGTCATCCTGCGAGCTTTTCTGATCCGATATGTGGCGAAAACTAAGTGGAGTGTGCCGATTGGTGTCGCAGAATGCCTCCACAAGTACTTTGCTGCTTGTCCTCTCTCTACAAACTGAAATATGTGTGATCCAACTTTTTGAGGTCTATTTGATATCGAAAGGAATGTGTTGTTTTTCATGGATCATCGAACGGACGTCTGGAAGGCTCTGATTGGTGACTGGAGTACGATCAACGAACGAGACCTGTCCCATATCCCGACCGGTGCTTGTTTTCTGTTGAAACTTGGCTGGATGCGAACTTCAAATTGTCTGGTGCACCTTTCGTGATGAAGTCGCGGCCTAATTTTGATCGGAAATGGCCAGGGTGAAGAGAGTGAAAGAGAGGGACTAGAGAGAGAGACGAGACGAGACGAGACAGAGTGTCTCTGAGAGCGAGAGTGAGACTAGAGAGAGAGAGAGAGGCTAGAGAGAGTGTTCGACTAGAGAGGAGAGGAGAGACGGAGTGAGACAATAGAGTGTGAGAAGGGAGAAATGTCTCTTTTTTTTTTGCATTTTTTTTGCATTTTTTTCTTTTCTTTTGTTTCTTTTTTTTCTTTTTTTCCCCTAAACCAGCTCAAACTCTCAAAGTATCAATAACATGGATAGGGCAACTTTGCTTTGAGACTTTAGAAGTTTAGATACTGTGCAAAATAAAAGTCTGGAACAAAGGGACGGTTGGGTTGCCAGTTTTAACGGTGACTTGCCTTATCTTTAGCTTAAGCTTTTGTTACCTGTGAATGTGGGTAAAGATAAGCTAAGGATAAGACTAGGTTACGTGTGCTGTTGTGTAGCTAACCAAGAAAAAATCTCCGAGAGTTGCGTGGATAACACGTAGCAACTCTTGTGTCTAAGGCGACCAAGGCGAAGATGGTCGGAAAACTCGGGGTCTAGGGAGTTGTTCGCCAGATTTGGATTTCGCCGGAGAAGAATGGACTGACGGCATGCTGCTGATAATGGCGACGGATATCTTCCTCAGGTGCGGATGGTCTCCTGTTGGCTGGAGGTATTTAGGTGGAAAAATTGTGGCTGAGAAAATACTGGATTTGGGGAGGTTGGGGTCGGGGGTTGTCTTCTGCAAGGTTTAGGGCAGAGGTTTAGACAATGGTTCGGGCTGAACCAAGGAGAAAGGTGGGCTGTTGGGAAGGCTACAAGAAAAGGTGTAAATCACCTAGGTTTTAGGGGCTGATTTCAGTTGGGTTTTGAATGGGAACAAGCAGCAGCAAGCTGTTGTTCTCAGATTGTTTGGTAGCTGCTGAAAGCAATCCAGAAAACTGGGTCTTGGGTAGGATTTCTGCATGCTGTTTTGGCATCAAAATTCTGAGTAAAGGATGGTGGTTTGGGCTAGGGTGGAGGACAGTTATGTGGCTGATCGATTTTAGTTCTTGGAGGTTTTCCAACAATGAAGTTTCCGAAAATAAGGGACCCGAGGATACTCGAAAGGCAACTATAATTTCATTAAAAAACCAGCAAGTTGTGACCAGGAAGGTGGTCGGCGATCGTTTTTTTTATTTTTTTGGTGGCCGGATAGTCTTCAAGATGATGAAGAAATCGATGAGAAACAGATTAGATGGAGAGGCTTTCATTCCTACAAGGAGAAAGGTGGGCTGTTGGGAAGGCTACAAGAAAAGGTGTAAATCACCTAGGTTTTAGGGGCTGATTTCAGTTGGGTTTTGAATGGGAACAAGCAGCAGCAAGCTGTTGTTCTCAGATTGTTTGGTAGCTGCTGAAAGCAATCCAGAAAACTGGGTCTTGGGTAGGATTTCTGCATGCTGTTTTGGCATCAAAATTCTGAGTAAAGGATGGTGGTTTGGGCTAGGGTGGAGGACAGTTATGTGGCTGATCGATTTTAGTTCTTGGAGGTTTTCCAACAATGAAGTTTCCGAAAATAAGGGACCCGAGGATACTCGAAAGGCAACTATAATTTCATTAAAAAACCAGCAAGTTGTGACCAGGAAGGTGGTCGGCGATCGTTTTTTTTATTTTTTTGGTGGCCGGATAGTCTTCAAGATGATGAAGAAATCGATGAGAAACAGATTAGATGGAGAGGCTTTCATTCCTACAAGGAGGTCCGCAACGAATCTTGATCACGGATGTCGATCATCTTCGGCTCTGATAGACTGATACCACTTTGACGCATGACTAGGAAGAGAAGGAGGAGATGGAGAAGGGAGAGAAGGGAAGGGAAGAGAAAGAAGAAGAAGAGAAGAGGAGGAGGAGGATAAGAAAGGGAAAGAGGGGGAAGAAGAGAAATAAGAGGGGAGAACTCTAATCAATAATATTTCCAAAAACTAACTCTCAAATACATCAAGCTCCCTATATATATATGGGCAACTAAAAGTCCTAAATAAAATAAAAATAAAAACTGAAAATAAAACCAAGGGCAAAAACTAAGGGCAAATATGCCACTTATTGGGCCCCACGGGTGTGACCCCACCTAAGGTAGTGTCTATGATCCTAATCAGCCTGCATGAGGACTGGTACCATCAATTCCCATCTCACTCTCCAGCTGTCATAAATGTGATGAGTGGGTGAGGTGATTGGATCATTTATTTTGCATCCACAATGGTAGAGTACAGGAACGTTGGTTCCACACCTAAGAAACAGCAGCAACCCATTGATTAAAAAAGGGCATGTTTTGGTAGTTTGCATTAGACTCTAAATGAATCTCTTACATTGGAATCATAGCTCTCACCTGTCAATTGTAGTTTCTTATAAATGGGAGGAAATCTCTATGTTTTGAATGTGTAAACAAGAAACACATCATAGGAAGTTCAGTTTGGGATCTCAAAATTCCATCAACATCTTTGTGGGGTTGAAGGAATATTTTAAATTCTAGATATGATGCTAAAAATTCAATAGACTTCTTATTGGTTATGGTGAAAATTCTATATTTTGGAATCCATGGAATAAGAGGTAGTCTCTCTGACAAAATTCGGAATCATAGCATTTATGACCTTGGTATTTCAAAACATCACAACTCACAAGGAATGGACATTGGAACTTAGATCTCTTTTCCAAAGCTTCCCAATGGACACTGGGTTCACAAAACAAACACCTTTATCAGTCTCTAAAAAGCACCTTCGACTCCGGTTAGGCTTAGATTTCCTAGTGAACAACCGTCCGCATTCAGCTTCAATGAATTAGGAGGTAGAGGTTCCACCTGGCACTATTCTTCCCTTTCGAAAATTTACCTCCTAAGCTCTGTTTCCATCTTCTAGAAAGAAATCATAAACTGCTCCCCCCCCCCCCCCCCCCCCCTCCCCCCTCCTTCTCTCCTCTTCTTCCCCAAAGTCTTTCCTATCTAATAGCCAAGCTGTTCTTGATTCAAAGGATAACTTTCCAGCCCTACTACTATTGTCACCAAAAGTTTCCTGTCCTTTCCATCCATATAGCCCAAAGAAGTGCAAATGGAGCTATCAACCAAATAACTCACCCTCTATGACCTAAGTTTTGACGAATCTAGCCATCAAAGAAATCAAAGAAGGCTCTTGGGAATGACCAGCATAATACCAAACCACTTAAAGTCTAAGCTCCAAATCCGCATGGCCAACATGCAATAGATAAAGATATGATCTGAAAATCGATATTCTTCATTGTATAACGCATACTGTTAACCAATCTAAACTTCTTCCTCGTGAGCATATCTAAAGAAAGATCATATTCAATGTTGTCATACACACAAAACTTAAATCTTTAGCAAAGTATGGCCTCTAGATTTTGCCCCATTTTGCCTAGGATTCTCCTCCTCTTACAAAATTTTAAAAAGCCATTTGACAGAAAAAACACCTTGAGAGTCTACTGCCCAAGCCACTAGGAAACGAACAAATCTCTCCCTCCCTCTCCCACACCAAGCATAAAACATAATCCCCCTTCGTTCCTACGATTCTGCAGCATTATGATTGCTCCTTTTTATTCTTCAAACCTCAACAAAGACTTCCTCAATAAACCCTTATTCCTTAGTGCCTACTTACACATACACCCACCCCCCACGCCCCCCCCTCACAAATCCCAACATAACTTCATGGATTTTCACACCTCCTCCTAATAAAGCCTTATTTATCAGTGTTAAATGAACAAGATATATCTCTTGTAGATGGATGTTGTATGCACCAAATATAAAGTAGCATTTCAATGGCAAAACATCACCAATTATATAATAACGAGTATACAATCATTCTGAAAATATAGGAAACTTGTACATTTATGAATAAGGGATTGATAGAAAAGGAAAAGAAAAGATACCTTGAGAGAGGCAACTCCAGTAGGTGGAATCGACCCCAATGATGGATTTGAGACGAGCGGAAGCGATGGCAGTATGGAGGGGCATTAGAGATTCGGAGCAGCATCCTAACGCGGCGGTCATGGAAATCCTGAAATGGAAACAGTTAACACCCACAAGGAAAGCAAGGGATTAAAGGAGAAGAGGAATCCAATAAAGAATACTACCTGGAGATGGAAGGGGCACTTCTTCTGGAATGAGACAGAGAAGGCGTGGATAGGGCTTCGGAGATTAGTGTTTTGGACCTCGCAGCAACGGACCTCGTCGCTCTCAACAGCGTCAAACCCATTTCCAACAGCGAGAGAGAGAGAGAGAGAGAGAGAGAGAGATCCTTGAAACTCAAAACTCTAAATAAATAGCAAGCAACACACACAAACCCTTTTTAGCTTTTCGAGTGTATTGAGTAGCGACTCGTTGTAATAGGCAACAAGGCATGACCCACCTTTAGTTGATCTGGACCATCCATTTGTCTGCTATTCGGCACAATTGGCCCCTGCCTTCTCTCTCGCTAAATCCATCTTTGACGACCTTTCCCTCGACCCAAAAGATGCCACGGATTCTTATATCCTTGTCCGGGTCCAAACCGGCACCAATCGAGAGTAGGCACGTGGCACTGGCCCACACAGCCTCCCAGTTAGAAGCCGCCATACGATGAGGCTAATCAGGTCGTCGGTGGATATCTAGGTCCTCAGCCAGCTGGCACCCAGAAATCCCGTACGGATTCCCGGACCGCGCACCCCAGAAACCATAATTTGTCACATCGGCCGCCATACCGCAGACCCTCAATTTTCGAAAGACCATTTGAGAACCATGATCACACCCATACCTGCAACCTGATTGGCGACATGTCGTCATCTCATCGTTAGCCAACAACAACTGGAACCTCCTTCTATAAAAGGGAAACCCCAACTACAATTCAAGGGTAATGCAACAACCCAAGTACACGAAGCCGACCACTTCATCTTAGACCCCATTTTAGGAATCCTTTTGGAATTTGAAAACTGCCCTTGTGCAAAAATCGTTTTTGAAAACAATTTAATAAAAAGAGTTTTACTAAACCAAAATTCCAAATTCTAGAAAGTTCATAAGAGGAAACCAATGTAGCTTGGAGCTCTACAAATAGAGGAGGGTGGACAAATTGAGCATGGAGAACACTCTAAAAAAAACTATAGTGAAAATTCGTCCAAGCCCTCTCCCTCCCAAAATTAGTTTCCTCTCTTATTCTCTCTCGTCTAGTTCTACTTTCTCTCCCTCTCTTCTAGTTTGCTTCTAGTTCTTGAAAGAACAAAAAAGCCTCATGGATTTCAAGAGCTGGGATTGAATCTCAGCAAGTCATTTCCTCTGCTTACTTCAACCATGCAACGTGAGAAGCTACTACTTCGACTTCCGGAGCGGCTTGAGTTTTGAGAAACGTTGGGCACCTAATGGGGAATAGATCAAGCAAAGATTGGCAGTATCAGTGAATTATATAGGCATGTTCTATTCTTTTGTATTGCAATTCATCACCATGGATTAATCTAGTAACTACGATTTTGGTTCAGTTGATGGAAACAAAAGTTTTTGTCTGTAGCGCACTCTTGCTTCCGCTGCGTGTATCGATTCCACCGTTGTTCCCTTTCAATATGACCCCTCGGGTCAAAGGATATATAAAGGGTGCTGCCTGAATAGAATAACCTTATCCTTATTCCTTGTTACACAAGTTATTCTAGGATATAGTCACCCCATTCGGTGCATAAGCCATCTATTGTAGCCATGCTACCTGCTTAGGGTCCACTACCCTAGTGGCCGAGACAAGTCACTATAATTCATATATGGAGGCGAGGTATGATGCTAGTGAAAGTATGCAGTGGAATCGATATGTGAAGCGGAAGCTTGGGTGCGTAAAAAATAAAATTCTTCTTTATCCAACAACCGAATCAAGATCCTAGTTACTAGATATTGATGGTGATAAATTAAAATTCTGAAGATTTAGAAAATAGTAGCGATGATTGTTTGCACTGACGATCGTTGTTTGATCTATTCTCTGCTTGGTGCCCGTGTTTCTCAAACCTGGGTCGTTCCGGAAGTCGAAGTAGTGGCTTCTCTCATTGCCTGGATGAAGGAGGAAGAGGAGAAACTTTGAGATCCAATCCCAACACTTGAAATCCTTGAGGCTTGATTGTTGCTTCTAAAGCAACTAGATCTAGATCTTATAGAGTCTCCCAAGCTTCTTTTGAAGTCTTTGCATCTTTGATATGCTCAACTGACTCCTTCTACATTGATGTTTTTAATTCATACAACACTTTTCCGGCAAGGATCTTCCACTTTCGCAGTGCATTCACTCCCTCTTTTGGTGCCTCGATGCCTTTGGCATTCAGTATACACCATAGATCCTATCCTTGAAGGTGTGACTCTAAGGACGACTTCCAACAAATGTAGTTGGTATTTTTGAACTTTTCAATTCACTTTAACATACCAACATTTTCTGCCATTTCCTCTTCCAACCTCGATAACACCTCGAAGCAACCAAAGAAAAATAGGTTATAATCAACTGCCTCGCTCTGATACCAATAGTGAACCTTCTTTGGTAATCTTGAAAGAAGAAACATTATATTAGAATTAAGAAGAGAAAGTGAGAAGAAGAAGATTTTTCGAATAACCTTGAGAATTGAGATACTTTGGAAAGCATAAGTTGCACAAACTCTTTTAGTTTACATGTCCAACAATTTAAAGTTACATAAAAAATCTATTCCAAAGTTAAGAACTACAGCTACCTAGGAATCTAGGAATCCTAGATAAAAATTTACTCTTCTATTAGTTCTAAATAACTAAAAGCTTCTATTAGTTCTAAAGAACTAAAAACTCCTAAACACAAACTCTTTCAAGACCTGGTGTGATGCCAGCTCGATCCGAGCTCGTGCAAAGGAGACTTGAAGGGAGGTTATTTTTATAGTGATTCTGTGCTGTCGATGGTTGGTCCCATACCCCAGACCCAGTGAAGAGCTTATTTGGAAACATCGATGCTCTTCTTGCTGGGAAACATGTGGAGGATACTCCTTTGTAGATACAGAAAGTCATTGATAATTGCATTCCATCCTTCAAGTGTCTCGAAAAGGAATTCAATATTGAAGCTCAGAAGGTCTCACGCTCGCCCCTGAAAGACAAATCGCCCTCGCCAAATAAGGAAGGAGGATCATCTAGGAAAAAGAAAAACTTAAAAAGGAGAACTCCTGATCTCTCAAAGTCCGTTGATTATGATACCATCAAGGAGTTTGCCCCTCCGCCAGCTCCTACACTACGCCAGTTTATTAACCCCCTGTGCTTGTTTTCTACCTCTGGCCCCGAAATATCCACCCCAAACGATTCTAGGTTGAAGACAATGCCCATTCTAGGAAACAATGGTCCGCTTGCCGCTCGGAGTGAAAATTCTATTTTTTGTAAAAAAAAATCAGCTACTTTCCTAGGTGACAGGACTCTACCGCTGGATTTTGGAGAGTCAACAAGTCTACTCTCTGACACTCTGACTCTTCACAGTCTTGAGACTCCAAACCCTGCCAATATCTCAACTATCTCCTCCCAAAGTGCTTCTCCAGTGATTAATGCCAAGCTTGCAGCGGTGGGAAAATTTTTATTTTTGGAAATCAGCGCGGAATCCCAAATCAAGTTAATGGCCTTGCCAACCAAACTTGCTCTTGCCTAAAACCAATTTCGAATCCCAAACCTGGACAAAACATTGAAGCAAACAACGATGCTCCCATTGTTGATGGAGATCTAGCTTTAGGTGAACGTTGTGGCTCCCCTGAGCACAGCAGCGCAGGGCTAGGAAGTGGAGTTCCCTTTTTACTCAATCAACGGAACCACCCACCAGATCAAAGCTTGAATACAGAAAGCCCATATCAGAAGATGCAGAAATCACGGTGGGCGTGGGAGAAAATATCATCTCAAAAGCAGAACAAAAATGGGGTAATTGCCTTCTTGGACACCTCATAGGGAAAAGACCATATTTCCTAGCTTTTTGAGAGTTCCTACAGAGAAGACGGAAGCTGAAAAGTGATTTCCAAATGGTAGCTCTGGCAAACGGATTCTTTTTATTCAAATTTTTAAACGAGGAAGACAACACTTATGTCATGGAATCTACCACTACTACCTATGGCGGAAGACCTTTGGTGATGCAGAAATGGTCCCCGGACTGTGCTATGGAACGTCTAAAACTATCTTCTATCCCTATCTGGGTCCGTTTCCCTGGGCTTCACTTGAAATTTTGGACCCCAGAGGCCCTAAGCATAGTAGCCATCAGAATTAGAAGGCCCCTCTACATGGACACTCCTACAACGGAAGAAACGAGGCTCTACAATGCCAGGGTGTGCGTTGAGGTTGACGCTGAAAAGAACCTTCCCTCCTTCATCCACATTCAAACCCCGACTGGAAGAGAAACTCAAAATGTTGAATATGATTGGAAACCGATCTCATGCAAATCTTGAAAGGATTTCATTCACACCAATTAAAACTGCCCCATGACAATTCATAATCAAGAAAAGGCCAAGTCAAATGGGCCAGAACAAGTTTGGGTTCAGAAGAAGAAACCATTCCCAGGAAACCAATATGAAAGCGAGCAACTGGAGGAACCTACAAAGGTAGATCAATTTCGAGAGGAGGTTTCATCTTTGGACGATGGGGAACTCTCTGAATAATTCAGTTAACCTTCAGCAGGAAGCCCAAATGAGGAGCCAGAGGTAACTAAGGACAGTATAAGTATTTCTGAAGAAGTGAGCACTAAAAACTCTTTCAGTGCTCTTGCGATCACAGATCTGTACAAAAATAATCCTAATCATGTCAAAGTTGATACCATTCTAGAGAAGGAAGAACTTGAACCGGAAGCAAATGAATCTATTTCTTCAGAAAGCATTGTTGAAGAAATAGAGAGTGAGGAAGGCACTGATTGAAAGACTACTTCGACCCTGAAGAGGTTCCATCTTCCCTTGAATCCTCTTATGACAAGGAAGACGATCCAACAAACACATTTGGTCCCAAAGCCCTGAAAAAAAGAAAGTTTCTAGGCAGACGATCGAAATAAAGTCCATATGATCCCAGTAGAGCAAGAGGACAAAAGTGTAGCCGAGAACCCAGAACCTGAGAAGCCACATGAATCATGGCAGGAGGTTCAAAAGAAAAAATGGCCAAGACGCTCACAAAGACCCTAATATACCCCAATCAAATTAGCTGATTATGTAATTCACAATGGTTGAGCTTTTGGATCTCTTAGGCCTAGTGGTTGGAGTGTCTATACTAAGCCCTACTTTTCCCTTTCTCGCATGTTTCGAGTTAGGGCTGATTTTGTGCCTGTTATTGTATCATCTTTCTCTTTATCAAATAAACCGGCTTACCAATAAAAAAAGAAGATATGGTTTTCTAAAACCACAAAACACAAAAAACCTCTAAGAAGACTATTATGATAATCTTTACATCTCGGGCTATTGAGCTTGGCTGTAGTTTTCAACTAGGAACTAGGGCAAGGGATTTTCATTTATAATAAATTCTTAATATATACGTAAATTTTAAGGGATTTGTTAGGGACCACGACAGAAAGGCATTTCATGGCTGGCTGTTGCATGTGAGAGCAGCCACACAGGCTCACTTTCCAGTAAATTTTGTCTTATTCATTTAATTCATATGAGGTGGCTACTTTCTGCGATGGTCCCTAGCAAATCCCAAATTTTATAATCCAATTATTCGTCATGAATTACGAATAATTGGATTATGGAAGTGTGCAACTTGAATTTTGAGTAAGTTGTACCAGGCATGTGTAAAATGAAATGGGAAGTGGGGTCCACTTACAGGGTTCTGTCATTTTCCTTTTCTGCCGACTGAAAAGACGGGGTTTGCTATCTCGAGACGCGTCTAATTTGTGTAAGTAATGACCTGGCGTGACTCAGCTTTCGTAAGACACCTCCCGAGAACATGTGTCAAACTCCGAGTGGTCATTACCTTTTCGGGTGTACTACCACAGGGAGAGAGATTTTGAAAGATTTGCAGTTGACGGTCAGATTTCAACTTAACCCCACTAAGAGTAGATCCAACGGTACAATTTGGTTGAGCAGTCTGGAGTATAACAGATGACGTACGTTCACCACTAAGATCATTCCAAACAATCAATTATATGGGTTGAATATATAATCAAGACCATTGATCTTGTAGTTCTAATAATCAATTATTGGTCGGGCATCAGTACCATAAGTAGTAGGAGGTTCAAATGTTCAATCCCAACTTAGTTGCCAAATCAAAAAAAGGAAAAACAAAAGTAGAGAAATGGTATTACTTATCATCTCTTTTGTTAGTGGCAGCCATGCCATTTATTTAAGTAGTAGGAACCAAAATATCTATTTAAACAGGTATCAGCTGGTCTCACCTTAGTCACTTTGTAATTAAGAGTGAGATGCTAGTATGCTTAATATAAAGGACAAAAATGGTTATCCTTCCTCGAGAATCGGTATCTTATTCCAATTCCGCTTTAATATGGCATTTGGTTCAAAAAAATAAACAAAATTAAAGGGGGAATGCTAGAATGACACTGGTGCGGAACTAAAAGGGTACAAATGCGAAAATTTGTTCTCCTGCCCTGATAGCAAGAAAATTTTTATTCAAATTCTTTTGAATTAATTTTCTATATTTTTTTTTCCATTCCATTAATAGAGGAATCAAAATGAGATGCCATTCGGGATTCCTAAGTGCATGTTTGGCAACCATTTAAAAAATGCCTTCTAAACTCGGATTTTATGGAGTGAATATATGTTGCTTTAGAGAATCATGCCTTTATCTGGTGTCACTTCATTTTTCTAGATTGCGGACAATGATGACGGTACCTGTGTTGGGGAGGATGGATTGAGATCCCTCTCCAGGGGTTGACTAGGTGAGTCAATGGGTTGACAGTTACACGTGTACATTGTTCATGTTGATCGAGTCAAGAAGAGTAAAAACAAACGTGATTCGATGGTGTGTAGCTGGTACTTCAAAAGGGCAATGGTGGTTTGCGGCGACAATAGACCGATGGCGACATCAACGGGAAGTCTTTAGCTGATTGGAAAACAAGCCAACGAGGAGAATGTTGGGAAAGTTGCCTTGTTTCCCACCACATGCAGGGGAAGGAAAAATATAAACAATAGGTTTTAAGGAAAACCTAGTTACATAAAAAGTCTCTACTTTCTCTCTTGAGTGTGGTGGCTGCACAAGAGAGCCGAAGCTATGTAAAGAGAGGATTTTTCTTTCAGTTAGCGTGAGGAGAGAGAGGGGAGGAGAGAGAGAGAGTTTCTTCGGGGTTTCTCTTTTGTTTGGGTTCTTCTCTGAAGAGTCTTGATTTGAAAACAAGGGAAATGGTTGCAGGTTGTGGATTTGTTTAATCCATAGTAATCATTGTAGTTTTATTTTCTCATAGTGGAAGATAAGGTTCTTGCCTGTGGACATGGGCATCTTGGCCGAATCAATTAAAATCTTAGTGTGCATCTTATGGTTTGCTTTCTGTTTTTATTTTTTGTTTACTTGTGCATGATCAGATCAGATTTGTCTGGCAGATTTTCTTAACAAATAGTGAAAGAATGAGCATCCATCTTTTAAACTAAACGAAGATTATAAACAATAGGTTTTAAGGAAAACATAGTTACATAAAAAGTCTCTACTTTCTCTCTTGAGTGTGGTGGCTGCACAAGAGAGCCGAAGCTATGTAAAGAGAGGATTTTTCTTTCAGTTAGCGTGAGGAGAGAAAGGGGAGGAGAGAGAGAGTTTCTTCGGGGGTTCTCTTTTGTTTGGGTTCTTCTCTGAAGAGTCTTGATTTGAAAACAAGGGAAATGGTTGCAGGTTGTGAATTTGTTTAATCCGTAGTAATCATTGTAGTTTTATTTTCTCATAGTGGAAGATCAGGTTCTTGCCTGTGGACATGGGCATCTTGGCCGAATCAATTAAAATCTTAGTGTGCATCTTATGGTTTGCTTTCTGTTTTTATTTTTTGTTTACTTGTGCATGATCAGATCAGATTTGTCTGGCAGATTTTCTTAACAAATAGTGAAAGAATGAGCATCCATCTTTTAAACTAAACGAAGATTATAAACAATAGGTTTTAAGGAAAACCTAGTTACATAAAAAGTCTCTACTTTCTCTCTTGAGTGTGGTGGCTGCACAAGAGAGCCGAAGCTATGTAAAGAGAGGATTTTTCTTTCAGTTAGCGTGAGGAGAGAAAGGGGAGGAGAGAGAGAGTTTCTTCGGGGGTTCTCTTTTGTTTGGGTTCTTCTCTGAAGAGTCTTGATTTGAAAACAAGGGAAATGGTTGCAGGTTGTGGATTTGTTTAATCCGTAGTAATCATTGTAGTATTATTTTCTCATAGTGGAAGATCAGGTTCTTGCCTGTGGACATGGGCATCTTGGCCGAATCAATTAAAATCTTAGTGTGCATCTTATGGTTTGCTTTCTGTTTTTATTTTTTGTTTACTTGTGCATGATCAGATCAGATTTGTCTGGTAGATTTTCTTAACAAATAGTGAAAGAATGAGCATCCATCTTTTAAACTAAACGAAGATTATAAACAATAGGTTTTAAGGAAAACCTAGTTACATAAAAAGTCTCTACTTTCTCTCTTGAGTGTGGTGGCTGCACAAGAGAGCCGAAGCTATGTAAAGAGAGGATTTTTCTTTCAGTTAGCGTGAGGAGAGAAAGGGGAGGAGAGAGAGAGTTTCTTCGGGGGTTCTCTTTTGTTTGGGTTCTTCTCTGAAGAGTCTTGATTTGAAAACAAGGGAAATGGTTGCAGGTTGTGGATTTGTTTAATCCATAGTAATCATTGTAGTTTTATTTTCTCATAGTGGAAGATCAGGTTCTTGCCTGTGGACATGGGCATCTTGGCCGAATCAATTAAAATCTTGGTGTGCATCTTATGGTTTCCTTTCTGTTTTTATTTTTTGTTTACTTGTGCATGATCGGATCAGATTTGTCTGGCAGATTTTCTTAACAAATAGTGAAAGAATGAGCATCCATCTTTTAAACTAAACGAAGATTATTTTGCATTGAAGGAGCATATGCTGTATCTTAGCGCGAGAGATTTTATCCATATGAAAGTCTTAGCACATACATTCTAATTTGACCACTTTAGCTTTTGTGTGTGTGTGTATGTGTGTGTGTGTGTGTGTGTGTGTGTGTGTGTGTGTATAGATAGAGAGAGAGAGAGAGAGAGAGAGAGAGAGAGAGAGAGTAGAGTTCCTGCGCTCGAGCGCAGCTAAGCTAACACAGAAACATGGTGGGGCCACATTTCGGGTGGGATCCAAAGCATTCATTTGATGGGCCCTTTCATGGGTAGGATGTCCACCAAAAGTCAACTCCATTGGATCACCTTAGTGTGTCCATTTGTGGGGCTAAAAATGGACAGATTTGTGGACAAACAGTATTTGTCCATTTTGGCCCCACAAATGGACACCCATTGGTGATCCAATGGAGTTGATTTTTGGTAGGCCCCCCATCCATGATGGGGCCTTCCAAATGAATGGTTAGGATCACCTCCCCAATGGCCCTAGGCCCCTGTTTCGAGCGTAGGAACACTTTTCTCATATATATATATATATATGAGAAAAGTGTTCCTGCGCAGGGAGCTCCCTGCGCTTAAGTGGCTTATAAAGCCTCCCATTGGTCACTTTTTGTGGACCTGAAAAGGTGGACCTACTAAACGAACCAATGTGAGGCTTTTCAAGCCACTTAAGCGCAGGGAAGCTCCTTGCGCAGGAACACTTTCCTCTCTCTCTCTCTCTCTCTCTATATATATATATATATATATATATATATATATATATATATATATATATGAATCATTCATTTTTGAGAAATTCTTTTAGATTAATAAAATTCTTCTTCTGTATTGACACATGATGAGTGCAGCTTGAGTTAAGCAACTAAGCATTAGTTGCCTCAGAGGCTATAAATGATTCCATACAAATATAAGAGCATTTTTTTGGTTTCTTGTGCATCTTTCTCAAATCTTGATTTCTTCTTCCTTTCTTGGGGACGCTTTGATCTAACTTGTACAATCATGGCATCTTTACATGATTTGGCCAATGTTTTATCATTAGATTCTAATGTATTCTAGATTATTCCCATTTATTTCCCCCCTTACTATCATGTCTCACTCTTATTAACAAACTCCAAAATGTGAACTTGATATTTTCTATTGAGTGTAAAAAAGAAATAATAAATATTTTCCTATAACGATGAAAATAAATTTAAAATATATATTATTTGAAAATCCTTTGCTATATTGTGTCTACATACTTTAAGTTTCCCTACCAGTATATTCATCTCATTAAGGAGATCCTCCACGGGCATTTCACCAGTAAAATATTTAACCATCAACAATCTAGTTTGAGTTACTAACACATTCCCAAAATTTTTTATAAGCAGTCGTCATTTCCATTGCAAAGTTATACTTTTGATATTCAATGGATATGGTTTTAGTCACGGATCCTAAAATATAAATTCTATTCTTCTTGCTTGGCTTTTCCCAATGATTAAAAGTATTTTCAATATTCTTTGCATTTGGTGTAGGCTCATGAGAACAATTTGTTGGGTTTAAGTCTAGCCTAATAAAGGCTTATTTGGAATATTGTTTAATCTAGAACGATATTATGGTCTTTCTATCCTTATAGCATATCTCCAAGTGTAGCCCTAATCTTTGGCAACTGCAGAACAACACAAAATAGAGGAAAAAAAGAAGTCAAATTCGCAGGAAATAGGGGTTTCTGCACAGCAATAATCAAATCGACGATCGGAGGTCGATCCGTGGTCCGATTGAGCAGATTTTTGGACAGCAGGTTTGTAACATCTTGATCTACATTCTGAATGGTTGGATTGTAATTTGGAGTTCTCTAAATCAGGTTCCTGAGTCTTTTACGGACAACAGATTTTGGGTGAGATCTTCACCACTTTCTTCATTTTTTCTTCTTGTTTGGAGTTGATATTGTTGCTCTATCTTTACTCATATTTGTGGATTCCGTTGTTGAAATGGGGGACGTTTATCCCATTGTTGATATTGAGAATTAGGTTTTGTACCTAAAGTATTATAGTGAAGATTTGGGTGGACTTCGAGAAAGATCTCGTGGATTTTATCCTTCACGTTGAAGGAGTTTTCCACGTAAAAATTCTCTTGTGTTGATTGTGGTTGTTTGTTGATACTTTATTAGTGGTTCGTATATTTCGATTGTTTGTGTTCAATCGTTTCCTCATAGGTTCGATCAAAGTGGGAAAGGTTTTTTTCCAAACACAATTATCAATCAAGCTTTCACATAATCATCCATTGTGATGACTTACATGAGCTTTCATTTCGACCTCATGCAATTGGAACTGTCCAACTCAAAGTTTTTCAGAATCTCTAAGAGTGCACCCTATGAAGCCATGATTAAGCTTAAGTAAATAATTGATAAACAATGTTACCTGATTTGGCCGAAGAGCTTCCACTATTCTATGGTATAATCTGATGGTCCGAATATGATCCCACATCCAAAATAAAGTGCCTTGCTCATTTTTTTGATGAGGCCTACTCATGGTTTTAAATTTTAGTTTAGGCTAAAATTTCAGAGTTATCTGAAACCGGAATTTCAGCCGAAATCCATAAATTTCGGGCGAAATTTGGTATTGGCGGATGAAATCCCATATTTTTAGGACAAAATTTCGATCGAAATTCCTTAACATAATAAAAATTGTTATTTTATTAGAAATTTCGATGAAATTCCCGAAATTTCGAACGAAATTTGGTAAATTTCGGGAATTTCGGTTTCGCTACGATTTCATTTCGGTCCAAATCCGAAATTTCAAATTTCGGTCGAAATTTAAAACCATGGGCCTACTTGATCTAAAATAGATGACCACTATCAATCCACAATATGATCTTTAGCTGGCTTATGTAGATCAAATGGATAGCTGGTGGTACTGTTACAATTTCATAGAGGAAACCAACACCAAATTTCAATAAGAAACACACTTCTAATATACTTGAGAGAGGTGGTTATAAGAATTGGCAGTCTGCAAGTGCTTCAGTTTTTAGGCGACATATAGGTCACCATATATGCTATTATCATCCACCGAATTTCTATTCCAATTCTGCTTCTTCGCCAGTGGCTAGAGTGTGGAATATCCCTACCCCTCCCAGAGTTTGTGCTTTTGTTTGATCGTCAGTTCTCGACAAAATCCTCACGGTGGACTACTTTCGCAATCAGAATACGTTGATCTTTGATCATTGTGCGCTATGTGTGGAATCAGGTGAAACTGCTAATCACATATTCATTCACTACAAAACCACCAAACTTGTATGGAGTCACATTCTTAGCAGATTTGGCATATATTGGATCTTCCCTTCAAAGTTATCAGGCATATTGGAAAGTTGGCCTCACGCATCCGGCGAAGTAAAGGTAAAATTCTATGGAATGTCATACTATTATCTACCATCTGGGTGCTATGGAAAGAAAGAAACGTTAGAATTTTCAGAGGTGTAGTGAAATCTCCAAAGTTTCTCTACATTAAGATAGTAGCGTCAACCATCTCCTGGGCCAAGGTCTTACCCAGCTTCCTCTTTGTGTCTGCATATGATTTTTGGCAGGGGTGAAGAGAGGTGTGTAACAGTTCTGATCAAAGGTTGCCCATTTCTCAGGCTTGGGAGCCTCCCTGCAGCGGGTTTGTTGGAAAATATAGTTGCGAGGTCTGATATGCGACTTAGTCGAAGCCAAAATATGCAACTCGAAGCCAAAAGCAATTACTTGAAGTGAAAATTCTTTTCTGTTGAAAATTAGGAACCGAAATAAAACAGTACTTATCTCCTATGGAGAAAACCTTTTTTGGAAATCAGATTGAGAAGGAGAAGGCTGAGTCGTGCCACTTGGTCATTGTTCTTAAGAATCGTATCCGCCCTCAATCGGTGCAACCGGGATCCGCGAATCAACGCTCTAAGATAAAACAGCCAAATATGGCTCCAGTCCATGTGCACTCGCTGACTGGTTCAGCCAGAACCACCGTAGAACTGTGCTCAAACAAGGAAGAAATGGAGGAAGAAGGCGATCAGAGAACTAAAACAGAAACGATTTCTCTTTATGTGAAAACAAGAAAGTTGTATATAAAAACGTTGTGGTTTTCCTGTGTATAGAATTGTGTTTAGCAATGCTGTTTCTTCCCCTTTATATAGACCCACGAATGTGACTGTTGGGGAGGGAAAAGCCACCATTTGAGCCATAAAATGTTTCTCTCCTAACAGTCACATTTGTAACCGTTGGAGATTTCAAAACGTTCATGTACTTATTGTCCATAAAAAAAAATGTGGGGTAAAAATTAAACCGTTTCGGGCACTAACAAATTTTTTACCCGGACCCGGACCACGGCCATGGCTCGACCCAGCCCAGCGTGCGCGTGTTTTTTACACATGGGCTTGTGCTCTTCTAAAAGCCTAGGATTCAACAAATTCTAAAGCCCCTTGAAGGCCTAAGCCTTTCTCCAACTCTCCATCTTATATGGATCATTAGCTTTCTCACAAGTTCCAATGTGGGACTATTTATTTTTGCTTGTAGTTGAGAGCTCACTTCACACACACACACACACACACACACACACACACACACACACACACACACACACACACCAAGGTCTTGGGTTCAAGTCCCCATTCAAGCAAAAGACTTTTGCTTTCAAAACAAAAGAGGGAAACTTTAAGTTGAATCTTCCCTGTAAATTTTAAATACAAAGAAAAAGGCATCATTGACTTTTCAACTTAATTTTGTTTTTAAAATTTCTAATAATCCCCCACATGATTCAAAATACAGTTGAAATTTGAACATGGAAGTATTTGAGCACATTAGAAAAATAGAGTGAATTCATATAAGTTTCTTTTGGATTTCAACGAATATTTAGGATAAACAGATTACGTTACTGAGTAGGGTAGAGTTAGACTCCTTCAACCTTTCTTCGTAGGTGTAACCGGCTAACCTGTCACCCACACCCTACCTGTGATTCCTTGGTGATTCATTCACAGTTTTGGAACATTTTGGAATTGTTCCCCTCTTTGTTCTCATGGATGTTCTACAGAATTACCCGTTAAATTCTCATATGAAGCGGTCTCAACTCCACATTCAATTAGGTCAGTCATCAAGTATGCACTGCAAGTAACATACCACCTAGCACAGGTTATGAGCTGATTAAAAGTATACAACTCATCCTAACTTATTTGTAGTGAACACTATCTTCTAATATTTTGCATCAGGAGTAAGGGGTGATAATGTTAACAAACTATCCGGTGACTTGTTAGTACCCAATGAACCTAATTCTAAGGATCTTCTTTCACATAGGTTGGGTGTCCATCACTAATGGTTAAAGCCACAGGCTTTAACCCCATTCCTACAGATGCCTCATAAACCACGTTGTTTTGTTGTGGCTTTGTCAGAGGATATGTCAAATTCCTCTTTGACTTTACAAAGTCGAGTGCTATTGTTCCCTCACTCAAATATTGCTTTACCAAATTATGCCTCAGGTGAATATGCCTTCTTTTGCCATTATAGGTCTTACTTTTGACCTTGGCCAAAGCAGCTTGGCGGTCACAGTGTAGAAACACCGAGGGAACTGGTCTTGGCCATAAAGGCATATCTGCCATAAAATTCTTGAGCCATTCGGCTTCAGCTCCTACTAGGGCTAAGGCTATAAATTCTGCTTCCATAGTGGAACTTGCACTACATGTTTGTTTAACAGATTTCCAAGAAACCGCACCACCACCCAGGGTGAATACATATCCACTGGTAGATATCGAATCTCTTAAATCAGAGATCCAATTTGCATCACTATAGCCTTCTAAGACAACAGGATACCCTTAAAGTGCAGTCCAAACTTTATTGTATCATTTAAGCACCTCAACAACCTAGTCAAAGCCTGCCAGTGTTTAAGTCCTTATCTATGTGTGTGTTGACTAATTTCTCCAACTGTTAATGCTATGTCAGGTCTAGTACAGTTTATCAAATATGACACTGAACCTATAATCCTTGAGTATTCCTTTTGAGATACCATCTCACCTTTGTTTTTCTTTAGGTGAACCTCACAATCTAAAGGTGTCTTTACAGGTGAACTATCATATTGTCCAAATTTTCTTAGAATGTTTTCTACATAGTGAGATTGTGACAATATTATTTTATTTTCTTTTCTGATGATTTTCATTCCTAGAATTACATCAGCTTCACCCATATCTTTGGTCTCAAAGTTTGACATTAAGAATCTCTTAGTGGATTTTACCATGTCCAAACTAGTACACATAATCAGTATATCATCTACATATACACAAAGTATTACACCTTTGTCACCATTAAACTTACTATAAACACATTTATCATATTCATTTATCTTGTATCTATTTGTAATTAAGACACTATCAAACTTTTCATTTCATTATTTAGGTGCTTATTTCAAGCCATATAATGACTTAATTAGTCTACAAACTTTGTTTTCATGTCCAAATACAATGAATCATTCTGGTTGTTTAATGTAAATTTCTTCTTCTAAATCTCTATTTAAGAAGGTTGTTTTTACATCCATTTGATGTATTACCAATTTATGAATAGAAGCTACAGCTAATAATGTCCTAATGGTGGAAAACCTAGCAACATGAGAGTACGTGTCAAAATAGTCAATCTCTTTTTTCTGTCTAAAGCCCTTAGCCACTAGTCTTGCTTTAAACTTAGCAATTGACTCATTTGGTCTAAGCTTCTTTTTAAATATCCATTTGCTATCTAGTGCTTTAGTTCCAGGTGGAAGGTCCACCAATTTCCATGTGTGATTTCCTACTATGGAATCTAATTCACTTTTAATACATTATTTCCAGAATACAACATCTGGAGATGTTACAACTTCAGTGTAAGTTACAGGATCTTTATATATTAGATAGGTGAATATTTCGTCTCCTAGATTTGTTTCTTTCCTTTATCTTTTACTTCTTCTGAGTTCTTGAAACTTAGGATCAAATTCCTTTTCAGTTTCAGTTTGATTCTTTGAATCATTACTATGTACTTTAGGAATTACTTTCTTCATAGGGAAATAATGTTTAAAGAACTCTGCATCCCTAGATTAAATTATTGTGTTGTATTCTAGGATATTTTCAACTGATTTCAAAACTAGAAATCTATAGGCTGTACTGTTTTGAGCATATGCTATGAATACACAATCACAAGTTTTAGGTTCTTATTTTCTTTTCTTAGGTTCAGGTATGCCAATCTTTGCCAAACAACCCCAAACTCTTAAGTGAGTCAAACTAGGCATTTTGTTATACCTCAAATCATATGGTATTTGACCATGCTTCTTTGGAGGTATCTTGTTATATATATATATATATATATATATATATATATATATATATATATATATATATAACATGCCGAAAGAAGTGCTTACCTCCACAAGTTCAAGGATAAACCAGAACTTATCAACATATCATTGAACATATCCTTTAAGGTTCTATTCATGCGTTCTGCTACACCATTTGATTCAGGTTGGTATGGGGCCATGATTTCATGGATAATACTATTATCATCACAACACTTAGTTATAGAGTATTCTATTCCTCTATCTGTTCCAAGTCTTTTAATTCTTTTATCTAGCTGGTTTTACACTTCATTTTTATATTTGATAAAAGCTTGTTCAGCCTCATCCTTAGTTATAAGTAGGTATACTTTAGTGTATCTAGAGTAGTCATCTATAAATGTTACATAGTACCTTTTACCTCCTCTAGATTCAAGTAATTTGAAATCGGCTAGATCACTCTGAATTAATTTTAATAATTCTGTTTTCCTTACAACACTAAACTGTGGTTTCTTGGTGAATTTTGATTCAACACATATTTCATAATTTTCTTTACTAGGTTCAATCTTTTCATTTATTAAACCTAAGTTGCAAAGTTTTTTTATTGTAAGGTGCACTTCTATGACTTAATCTACCATGTCATATATCAAAAGACTCAACTATGTAAGCAGAAGAATATGGTTCTTTATTCAAGATTTCAAGTACATTAAGTACAAATAGTCCATTGGCATTATAGCCCTTTCCTACAAATGCATTATTCTTGCTAAGGATAGCTTTATTTGCTTCAAAAGTGAGCTTCAATCCATACTTGTTCAGGAGTGTGCCATATACCAAGTTCCGTCGTATATCCAGCACATACAGCACATCCTGTAGAGCAAGTATCTTTCTTGAAGTTAACTTCAGTAGGACCTTGCCTTTGCCCATGACTTTTGAGGTCTGTGAGTTGCCCATATGGACCTGATCTCCTCCATCAACTGTAGTGAAGTTGTAGAAGAAACTTCGGTCTCCACATATGTGCTTGGTAGCACCAGTATCAAGAACCCACTCTTTTAGATTTTCCACCAAGTTCATCTTAGTCACTACCGCTGTAATCACATTTGCCTCTGTTAGATTAACCTTAGCACTGGACGAACCAGTCTTTCGGTGTCGATAGTCCTTCTTGTAGTGTCCAAGTTTCCCACACTCATAACAAACTCCTTTCTTCTTAAGTGCATTTTTCTTGAAGTTCTTTTCCTTCTTTGGTTTCAAGTTCTTAGACCCATCATTTTTAGTTTCAACTATGTTTGCCTTAGAGGTATACTCTTTGGCTTTTTGCTGCTTGTCTTTGAGTCTGTTTTTCTCTTCAATCTTAACCCGAACCATTACTTGGTCTAAGGTCCATTCCTTTGTCTTGTATTTCATCCCGATTTTAAAATCTTTCCAAGACAATGACAATTTCTCAATGAGAGACCCAACCACGAACGTGTCAAGTAACTTCATACCATCCTTAGCCAATTCACCAACAAGAAACTGATACTCATCTATTTGGGCATAATTGGATTTCCCATCTTCCATAGCAAAGTCTAAAAAGTTTCTTATCACATATTTCTTATTTCCAGCATCCTCTAAATCATACTTAGTTATTAAAGTTTTCCAAATTTCAGCAGCATGCTCATAGGAATAATAGACATTATATAATTCGTTTGATAACCCATTAAGCAAGTGATTCTTGAAGATATAATCAGCATTATTCCAATTATCAGAATCAGCAGCATCTTCACTTGGTTTTTGTTGGGTAAGAACAAAAGCAGCACCAATTTGTTGCAGAGCAAACAAGATCTGTTGTTTCCACTGTTTGTAATTCAATCCAGTAAGGAGTTCGATTTTGGAAAAATTTGGAACGATATTGAGAAGTCTGTTCACAACAGCGGTGCGAACAATAGAACTTGGATTGGAATTCTCAACAGATATGGGAACAACAGAACTTGGATTGGGATTCTCAGAAGCCATAAGATCAGATCTGGTATTACAATTCTTAAGACTGTTGGAAAATGTAGTTGGGGAGTCTGATCTGTGACTTAGTCGAACCCAAAATATGCAACTCGAAGTCAAAAGCAATTACTTGAAGCAAAAATTCTTTTGTGTTGAAAATCGGAACCGAAATAAAACAGTACTTATCTCTTATGGAGAAAACGTTTTTTGGAAATCATATTGAGAAGGAGAAGGTTGAGTCGTGCCACTTGGTCACTCTTCTTAAGAATCGTATCCGCCCCTACCGCAACCGGGATCTGCGAAGACGCTCGAAGATAAAACAGCCAAATATGGCTCCAGTCCATGTGCTTTTGCTGACTGGTCCACCCAAAACCACCGTAGAACTGTGCTGAAACACGGAAGAAACGAAGGAAGAAGATGAACACAGAACTAAAACAGGAATTGTTTATCTTTATGTGAAAACCAAAAAGTTGTATGTAAAAACGTTGTGGTTTTCCTGTGTATAGAATTGTGTTTAGAAATGCCGTTTCTTCCCCTTTATATGGACGCACGAATGTGACTGTTGGAGAGGGAAAAGCCACCATTAAAGCCATAAAATGTTTCTCTCCCAACAGTCACATTTGTGTGACAGTTGGAGATTTCAAAATGTTTACCTAATTAATGGGGTGTTCATAACAAAAACGTGGGGTAAAAATTAAACCGTTTCGGGCATTAACGAAATTTATTTTTCATTAAAACCAAACCTAAACCCGGACCCGGAACCCAGACCCCGGGCCACGGTCACAACCCGACGCGTGTGTGTGTTTTCTACTGTAGACACCCCATTTTGATTGGACCATAATTCCCCAAAATCGAATAAAGTTCTGAAACGGAAGCCCAAAATTTTTGAAGAATTGAGCTCAAAAATGCAAAAGAACCCGAAAGTGCTCATTTGCAGACCATTGTTGAAGCCTTTTTTGAGCCCGAATAATCCTGAACCTTGTCGATATCAACCGTTCAATTGCTTCTAATACCATTCCTTATGTCCCCAAGATTTGAAGAAATTGAGAAATACCCCTGAATTTTGGTGTCGGCACTCCTTTTTCTAAGTTCCCAACCTCCAATGCTTACCCGTAGCCTTGCTTTGATATTTCACTAACCTATCTCATTTGTTTAGGCATAAAGAGCTACCCAAAAGGTTGTTCCCATTCCCAAGAGCGCCCTTGCAAAATTACAATTAATTCGGGCGAAAATTTGAAGAAAGGACAAGCAGAGTTTGTGCCTTTGTCAAATATGGGTGTGTGGATATCAACTTCCATTTTTTGCGTCATGAGAGAATGAGAAAAGGGCAAAATGAGTGTGTCAATATCAACCCCTTGTTTTTGGGTGTGCAATTACCAAGTGAGGGTGTGCCCATTAAATATAATTGTGTTTTCCTAATTAAGTAGAAGAGGGGTGAATTATTGAAACTAGTGTGTGCCATTACTACTTCTCATGTGGAAATAATTAAAGTAGGCAAAGAGGGCAAATGGGATGTGCAAATATCAAAGCAAGGATGTGCTAATTTCTTATAAAATGGACCATCCGATTATTTTTTTTGGAGAAGGGAGGTTTCATTTTCAAATGAAGGTGGCTGCCCAATAAAGGAAAAGAGGGTGGAAAAATATTTCATTTTCTTAACATGGTGGCTTACTAAAGCAAGAGGGTGCCTATACCAATGCTTGTGTACATCTTAATTAAACATCTAACCAAAAGGAGGAAAAGACAAAGGCAAGGTGCAAGCAACAAAGCAAGGGGGTGCTGAAATCAGCACACCCCTGTTTGTATAAGAATGGTACGATCGGGTTTTTGCAAAAGGGGCCTTGATCATTTTCTAAAAAAATCAATCTGTCCAGGGAGAGAGAGGAGCGAATATATCATTTCCCTTTATTCATCCTCTCTTTCTCCCCAACCACCCCTTTGTAGTGTACAAGAGTAGTCATTGAATACAACAGAGGGGCTGTCCAAGGTAATAGAGGAGGTACGAATTTGGCATCTCCCTATATAAACTCCCTTCATCGATTTAGGAAAGAGGGATCTCATTTTTTCTAAAAAAAAATTGAGAGAGAGCAGAGGAGAAAATCCCCAAACCCTTATCATCTTCTCCGGCCGAATCCGCCGGATTCCGGCCAAAAGATCCGATCCACACTCTTTTTCCTTGTTTGTATTTGTTCTCCTCTATAATAGAAATTCTGAATTAGTATTATAAGCTTAAAAAATCTAGATTACATTGCTTTTCTTCTTCCTTGAGCTTCTTTTCCGGCCATTCTCGCCGGAGCTCCGGCCTCATCTACATCACTTCACTCCATTACAGATTCGTTGTATCTATGGCTTCTTTATCATCTACATAACTTCTCATCATTTTTCGAATCCTAATCTCCTATAAACCCTAGATCCAATCTTCTCTGCAACTCTGATCATAACAGAGAGAAGAAATGAAGCTGTGAGATGGAGATTGATAAAAAAACAGAGAGAAAGGAGAGATCTGTGAGAGAGAGTGTTTTCCATTCTTTGATCATCGTGTTCAAGTCGAAGGAGAAAGGTACGATTCCTACAGTAAAGAATATATGTGATCTTGTGTTAGAATAAAGAAGGAGACAAGGGGAGTTCATCCCTCTTTATAGGTATTTATTTATTCATTTTCTTTCGCTATTTCTTAGCACATTCCTGGATCTCCTGTTCCTCCTAATTAGAATTAACAAGTTTCAATTTGTTTTGTATGTGTAGCACAAATTTTGTTTATAAATTGCACTCATCTTTGACGATTACATTTATATGAATACTTTTTAGCTCTATCTTTAATAATGTCTAATATGTGATTTGTCCAAATAAAATGTTCATAAGAAATGAAAATCTGTAAGATCACAGGGAGAAAATTTCTAAATTGTGTTAAATATACCTACTTGTGTTGATATATTCTTTTCTGGCATTATCTTTTCTTATTGAAGACCTTAATCTTATCTGAAATTTCTTTGATTTCATGTGTAATTTGTCCTTTCTTAATAAAGAAATGTAGTGCTTGATTTGAGTCAGTTTGACTATATTTTATGAGTCAATAAATAATGGATTTGATTATGGAGTGGGATAATTTAGAGTTAATGGATCTTATACACAGAGAATCTTATTTAGACGTAATGAGTTGTTGTTGAGTAAAGAATTTGTTGATCGGATCATGTTTCTATATTTTTTATTTTATTTTTATGACCAATATCTCGTGAAAAACCTGTTAATGGCTTTGGACACTGTTTGTAGTGTTTGTTGATGAATATGATGATTTCTTATAATCACTCTCATATTTATTTATATGAGAGTGAGTTACATAGTTTTAAGGTAGCTGTTGGGTTAATATTAACACTCCATGGCTTACACAATGCAGCCACCCTTCCATTTTGATAATTGCAGCCCCCTCACATCCTTGTTGATATGAACCACCCTCACATCCCTTTTGATAAGGACAAGATTTTTTTTCCTTGAGATTTTGGAGTTTTATTCAATGATTGCACATGGAGGTTCTATCATTAACATAATAATATGTGCTTGAATGTTTTCCCTGTGTGCACAAAGTATGGTTTGAGTTTCATTTGTTGAACCCATATGTATATTTCATCACTAGTTGAAAAGTATCGTGAGATTATGAGTCATCTGTGTAATGTATTAGAGAATTAACAAGCCCTCACATTTTTTATACTAGCAGCCCATACACCCTTTTTGATAATGTCAGCCCTCACAATTGGCTAATAAGTATTTTTGGGAACTATGATAACATATTGGCAGCTCAAATCCACTTATAGTAAATCCCAAATACACTTTGAGTGTCTCATAAGGTTGAACTATCTCAATTTGATGTTTGAATACTTCCTTCACTCAGCAGTTATGAATGAATAGTTCGACTACCGTCAGTATAGGTCACAATGTCAATTACTCTAATATAGCTTGCATTTTAGAATTTATTACGCATTTTCTTTGAATGTGTCTACTTTCGAAGTGATGCACTGATTGATTCTGAACATTCTAGTCATATAAGTTCAGGATATTAAAATAAAAGTTAGTTGATTATATAAACTTTGAAGCAATAGGTACATTTCAGCCAACTGTGTTATTACAAGATTATATGGTTGGGTTGAATAATAAGACCAGCAGTTATATTCTGTCATGGATAAGAAAAATTTAATTATTTGGGTTATTATTGATGACTGGGTATAGTTATTCGTTCACAGGAAATCTTGTGCTAGTACGTTAGAACTGTATTTTTTGTCTTGTCTGTCAAGTTGAGTAGGATGTAGCATATTTCACATGACCTTACTCGTGATAGCCATATCATTTGTTAGAATAAAGAAAATCAATGTCGAAACAGGTCTTATGAATGTATCTTTGCTTTCTTATTCCTTGCTTAACTAGGCTTTGTATGCCGTTACTCGTTATGATCACTCTTTCACAGTATATAAGAATAAAATATTTGAGATATTTGGATATTATTCAATTCCGTGTCCTTCAGGTTCAAATCTCTGAATAAATGACGGTGTTTTAATGGTTCAGATTATATGCCTTGTAAATCTTTAATCTGTTACTTTGTCATAAATTGTAATATATTACCACACAATGCATGTCTCAATACTTGTTGTACAATGGAATACACAGATAAAGTAGTTATTTTTATATGTATGATAATTCAATATCATATATAATTGCCCATATCTTCTTAACCATTTCATATTAGAATTATCATTAAATAGGGATGTGTGTAAGGTTGGTTTAATGGGTTTTGTATGAAATAAATATAAGTAACTGAATGCTTTACTAACATTACTTGAGTGCCTTATTGTTATTGCTAGTTTTGCTCAAAAATGATAATTTTTTATGATAGAATAATTCTATTTTTTTTATAGAGACTTCCTTAGTCTTTTATCCATTAGTAAGCCTTCTCATTGCACGGCGATGAAGGCTTTAGCCCAAGCCCATTCTTTTGAGGGACCTACCTGGGCATGGTAGTGCTCTCCTCCCTTTTCTTTTCTCTTCTTTAGGTAGAGATCTCTTCCCCCTTTAGGCACTTTTAAATATTAGCTCCCTTCATTGCAAGGGCAATGAAAGAGTTATCTAAAGCCCCCACTAGGAGACACACTATGTCTCGTAAGGCACTCCTCCCTTGGAGACAAGCCTTATCTAGAGCTTACCCCTTAGGAAATTTATCCAAGTCTTACAACTCATACCCTTTGGAGACAAGCTTTGTCTCATTAGTGAGTCAACCCATAGGAGACGGGCTTTGTCTCACTTGCCCCAATTATCCTTTTATTTTAGGAGACTAGCCTAGTCTCATTAGCATTCCCCTCTTAGGGTTATGCATTAGGAGTCAGTCCATTAGCATAGGAGTTTGTCCTTAGTTAAAGAGTCAGTCTTTAGCTTATGAATCAATTCTTCAGTTTCAGGAGCCAATCCTATCATCATAGGGGTTAGGATTCTGTCCACCTTTCATCAAGTCATGTGATTTTATCCAATCTTGCAAGGTATAGGATGCTGTCCAACCCTTGCAGAATCGTGATTCTGTCTTTTTCTCCCGCAAAGCATAGGATGCTGTCCAACCTTTGCGGGATATTGTAGACACCCCATTTTGCTCTACCTTAATCGATAAAGAAATTAGGGTTTGTTTTCCGTCGGTTTTCCAATGTCTTTCTTTCCCGCATCCGTTTGTTACATTTCTAAATATTTTTGGTCGTTTCCGTCGTGTTTCGTATTTTCCCGCTAAATGTTGAGAAGGATTATTCAGAAAAATCTAAACCAGAGAGAATTGGGACCCGTTTGGTGGGCCCGCATTGGGTGCTTCGATTAAATTTGGATCGAGAAAGTTGGACCCATTTGGTGGGGCCGCATGATGCATTTTGATTAAATTTGGACTCGTTTGGTGGGCCCGCATTGAACATTTGTTTAAAATCGAATCAACCGAGGGCCCACATTGTGGGGCCCGCGTTGTGGGGCCTCAGTGGGGCCTCTTGTGAGGCCTCTTATGAAGAGCAATGATGGTAGCTCTCCACTAAGAAACATGATGGGCCCTCCACTAAGAGCAATAATGATGGACTCTCCACTAAGAAACATGATGGGCCCTCCACTAAGAGCAATAATGATGGACTCTCCACTAAGAAACATGATGGGCCCTCCACTAAGAGCAATAATGATGGACTCTCCACTAAGAAACATGATGGGCCCTCCACTAAGAGCAATAATGATGGACTCTCCACTAAGAAACATGATGGGCCCTCCACTAAGAACAATAATGATGGATTCTCCACTAAGAGGGACAACATGATGAGCTCTCCACCAACATATCTCTCTCTCTCTCTTTCTCTCCCTATATATATCTCCCTTCCCATCCATAAGAGAAGAAAGGAAAAAAAAAAGAAATTTATCTTCCATTATCTCTTTCTCTTCCATTATCTCTTCTAATCACTCCCTCCAATCCCTTTCCTCAATATATTCTTCCATCCCTCTCCCTAATATTCTTCTTCCATTATCTCTTCACTCCCTCAATCACTCCCTCTAAACACTCCAGAGAAAGCGAAAGACGGCGGAGCGGATCGGCGGCGGCAGGATTTTTTATATTTTTTTGGATTGGGCGGAGATCTTCACCACAGGTAGGTGCATTGTTCTCAAAATATTTCTGTATTTTTCCGAATTTTTCTGATTTTTTCCGCAAATTGTGTTTTAAAAATGGAAAACTCTTCAAAAAACATCTTTTGACGAAGACAAATTAAATTATATACCAAACAGATTCTAAAATTAATGAAATTTCGTGGGAAAATAATATGTTACTGATTCATTTTACCATGAATTTGTAAAGATTTTTGGAGTTTATTTGGTATATTATTTAATATTTTCTTTGAAACTTATCAGATTTTAGGAGACTTTTTACTAACATCAGATCATCATTAAAATTCATAAAATTTTTACCGTAGTCTTATCTTCCATATTACTTGTTACTGTAAAATTTTCGTGTTATTTGGATCTGTTTTAATATGGGATGTAGTGTTAATTTATAATCTGGTCTGGAAATTGTAAAATCCGAAATTGGTAGTAAATAATTTCTAAAATTCATGAAATTCTCACTGCATGCTATTTTGATTCATATAGTATTTCTATAGAAATTTCATAGAATTTAGAGTGGTATTTCTACTAGTTTATGTGTTAATTGTGCAATCTGGACATTTAATGGATTAATCAAGATTAAATGTGAATTTAATGTAAAAATATACAAAACTCATCATGTAAGCTACATACATTTTCATCTTGCTGCTGTAGAAATTTCAAATCATTTCGAATTTATTTGCAACAATTTCACTTGTAAAACCGCTCATATGCTTAAAATTGATAAAATCCATGGAAAATTCGAAATTAATTGAAAATCATATAAAAATTCCTAAAGAACTTTAAAATTCTGTCAAATGTTCACTCCTTAATCCATTAAAACAGAAATTTTAGGATCTTTAGATTTTCCTGGAAAAATGGCCAGTGCATCCATAATCGTATCCCAATTGCAACTTGATCTTTGACAATTTGAATATTTAAGTTATAGCATGTTGTTGGCTCCGAGGTTATTGTCCACGGAAATCCTGAGATTCTGCCAGGCAATAAGATGCTATAACCTAAGTATTAAATTGCACAAGGAAAGAGCGCACGATTCCCTCCTTTGGATGCCATTCAAGGCCGAAACTGGTGAACCCTAGAACCATTGGTAATCCTTAAATGTCTAGAAACTGAAAATCTTCGAAATCTGAAACTCATTAACCTCGAGAACTTAAATCGATTTATCTTGTGTCTTTCGGAACCATTGGATTATGGTTTCCAATCTAAGAACCATTAGAGCCCAATTTAGGAACACTGGTGTCGTGCCGTGTCCTAGGTTTTAGGGAGTCCTAGAGTTAGGAGTCCAGCCTCATCACGGACGCTTGCTATGAATAGCAACCGTACCATAGGTCTAGTTACACTAGTCACCCAATCTTTCCTTAAGACAAGCCTAGTAAACTAGGATGTAGGCAAACCTGCATTAGTCTAAGGAACAACTTGCATTTAGATAAGAATCATACAGCATCTTAGATGAAATCCTAAGATAATAAAATCCTCAACTTGAATTAAATAACTACTTTTAAAACTGTTGAAACAGTCAAATCCGTTTAAGTCGGTGTCCTAGTTGAGTTAGGCATAAGTAGCTTAGCTTAGGTGCACTGAACTACGTCGACTCTGATCCCAGTGAGGCTTGGGTACGTAGGCAGCTTGGATGTCTGACGGCATACCACCCGCGAGTCGGCACCACAACAAATTGTGGTGTTTTGTATATTAATTTTCTTGTAAATACTTAATCAAATCAGTTAGGGTTTTCCATGAAATTAGAATTCTAGGAGAACTTTCACTTAGAATGAATCCAGACAAATTAATAAATCAAGATACACATCTAGGATTCACATTGAAATTAGATTCTAGGATGCATGTCACTTAGTTCGCACAATAACATAGAGTTGAATGAGCCATTTAAAATAAATTTAAAAGAGTTAGCTTTTGGAATCGAAGACCGATTATCGGGCAGGAATGGTGCATGTGGTGGATAACTCCCCATACCTTCCATTCTCGTAACCAGGTAGCGAGTCTAGATTTCTGGTTAATTACGGGTCCTAGATCCCACATCTAGGTGGCGACTCTGTCAGTCTCTTTCGTGTGGAATTCGGATTGCCTTAGTGATCCCAAGTTTACAGGAAAGACAAATTCAAATCAATAATTAAAATGCACACGCCAATCGCGTGGGTACGAGAGACCAAGGGAGAGCGCGCGGCGGCTCGCGCCCCACGCCCCTCTCGCGGGATCATGTCCCACAGTCTGGCGACTCTGCTGGGGACCACCTAACTTCATTAAAATTTCAAAAGATAATTCATTTGAATTTAATTTAACTGGCTCATAAAAACTCTATACTTGTTAGATTAGTTTGTCTCGTTTTATTTTCTCATCACATTTTACTCGAACTTAATTTAACAAAACCTGAAGGCATCATAGATTGCGCGAACTTATTGCACACACTTACATCACTTGCATCTAAACCCTTGCATTTCACATGCACACACGTCCTATTTTAGGAACCCGGAGTGTTATCTAGCATGGTTGACTGGGATTTCATCACCTGGTGCCTCTGTGCTAGAGAAGCATTCCACCCTTAGCCTAGTACCTTTATGGTGCGTAAACGGATCTCTTGTTCACGTACTGATACGCCGGACACTGGTACAGTATATCGAACATGGATTCGCGCTAAGGGGACTCTTGGCCTTACCCCTAGATTAACCCACACATGCATGCAGTATACGAACACATGTGCACCACATGTGTGAGCCTAGTTTAGGATATCTTACCCATTTGTGTCTAGATTAGGCCGTAGTCCATCTTCCAATGGCTACGATCGGTCCTAGGTACACAAACAAAGTCATGAGTCGAGATCCTCTCTCCACTCCGCTAGATTAGGATTAGGGTTGATGCCTTCAGGTAACACTGTTAAAATGTGCGAAGACTAAAAACTTTTCCTTTGGGGTTAGGATATAAATCCCATCATTTCCAAAGATCTCATAGGATTAGTCATTCATGATCTATCCGTTGAAAGCAATCCTATACTATCTCATCTAATCTCTTGATCGTGCGTCTTTCATTCTTCTGTCATACGATTCGATCGTATCTTCATGCCATCCCCTAACTGGCAGGAGCAGAATCTCACAATCTTTCGATTATGCAATCTCATGATCTGATCATGCCTGGTCCAGATGATCCAATCTTGCTTGTACCCTTGGTCTTTTCTTACTCTAAGGGCAACCTTTTTCAAGAATATTTTGCTAAGTCCTTCAGAGTTCACTATCATAATCCTTGAACTAGGGGCGTTCCCCTATGCGAGTCAGCCATCATGGTCAGTACAATTGTTGAGTCCGGTTCTACAGTTCAAGGTTAATGCCTAGTCCAGGCAAGTTATCTTTTGCTTTTCTTTTAGAGTTGTGAATCATGAACATGTTCAGGATAGGTTGTGAGATGTAGTATCTTTTTCTTTAAATAAAATTTCAGTTCCAAGAGTTCACTTGTGTCTATTTCTTAAGTGTGCTTCTGATATTAAAATAAGACTCCCTCCTCAAATGAGGACAAAATTGACGAAACTCCACTTGAGTCACAACGATTACTTGAACAAGAGGAGGAGCGCCAATCTCAGCCTTTCAAAGATGAAATTAAAGTGGTAAACACTGGCACTGAAACCTTGATCCAGTAAATGCCGATTGAAAATACATTACCCTCTGAAGAGTGTGAAGAATTGGTAAACCCATTTTGAGGATAAAAAGATGGTCCGGTAAGCGTTACCATTAATGCCAAGAGAAAGACCCAGATAGAAGGTTCAAGAAAGAATGAAGTGAATATCATATGCTATGCAAAGGGCATGGAGTGGAAACAACTTTCATATTTCCAATCAATGACCTTGGTTCTCAAATTCATAACATGAAGCTAACAAATTCAAGATAAGAAGTTCAAGAGCAAGTATTGAAAAGTGGTCATCAGATATCAAGAGTTACAAATCCATAAATGGACGATGTCAAAGAACAAGTTTCGCTCTATGAAAGTCGAAAGCACGTATTAGAATCTTGAAAGAAGAAGATCCATTATCTCTTACCTGGAAATGCCGTCAAACTCCGAAAAAAAAATGAAAAAAAAAATAATAATCAGTACCAGAGGGACTCTAGTAACCTAGATCGATTCCCAATCTGAACATCGGAAGGCCTCCTTTGGCTGAATAAATTCCAAAATCAGAACCCAACGTCAAAAGAATACTGGTTTGCAAACCCTTCGAGCCTAAATGAAATTTTCTTGAAAACCCATCAAACTAGGGGCATTCGCCCCGAACTACGCGAGACCTGATCCCTACACTGGGGTACGTAGGCAGCTCGGTTAAACTGAGTTCGGTCAATTCAAAAAAGAAAAGCAATTCAATCAATCCAAAAAAAAAAGAAATTCAATCCTTTCAGAAAAAAAAAAAGGGGGACAAGTTCCTAAAGAAGAGAAGTCAATTATTCCAGAAAGAAGAAAAAAAAGAAAAATCAATAAACTTTCGAACAATTTATCTTCAAACTAGGGGCATTCGCCCTGAACTATACACGACCTGATTCCTACCTTGGGATATGTAGGCAACCTATTCACAGGTTCGGTCGAAATCTTTGTTGAACCTTAAGCCATTCTTTGAAAAGCCCTATCCTACCTATAAAGTCCTTCCGGTGTTCAGAACTAATGATCTAGGTCCCGAAACAAAAAAAAAATGATGATGAATAAAAAAAAATGGAGTTTGAAGATCTGCTAGACTGAAAACCTGAAAGGGCGGTTTAGGCAAAATTTAAGATCATTCCCCTGTTAAGTTGAAAACCCGAAAGGGCGGCTTAGGCAAAAGCTAAGGGGATAGCCTGCTGAATCGAAAACCTAGAAAGACGGTTCAGGCAAAAGTTAAGGCTACCACGGTCCGCCAAGTTAAAAACCCTGAAGAGGTGACTTGGTCACGGTAAGAGAATCATTATAAGAAGGCTACAGCCAGTATCAAGACTGAAGATCAACTGAAGTTCAAGCAAATTTATAAGAAGGTTACAGCCGGTATCAGGACTGAAGATCAATTGAAGTTCAAACAAATTCAAGTGACATCCTCAAAACTGGGGGCATTGGAGCTAAGCAATCCTAGGAGTTGTAATTAAATCATTGAGGCATTACTGTTTTAAGGAAAAAGTCCAGTGTTTACCAATTGAAAAAAATATTCCTTGAAAGGATAGACTTACCAAATAAAACGTTAACTAAGTCAGAAGCATTACTGTGTCTGTCAGTGTAGTTAATCAATCGTTGTTATTCTATGTTCACTCCTTTAGAGCTCCTCAATCCTTTGAGTAGTGCCTTTTATCTAAGTTTTCTATTTAAAAAGAGTCAATCGTCATCCATATGTCCAAATGATGCAACTGTCTCGGTGAAGGAGGCCCGGCCTCGTCAGCTCCCTGCGATTGTACCTGAAAAAGTTCGAGAATCTAGTCAAACAGCTATATTTCAAAGATGATCAACCCAGAAGAATTCAGAAGTAGAAACATCAGAAAGCCCAGCTTCCGTAAAAAGATCATACCCCAGGAAGGCATCTTAAGCTTGGAAGAGCCTCAGATGCAATGATGGTCGAGCCAATTTCTCAGAAAGATGAACCGTTAAAATTCAGAATTTCCTTCCAGTTAGTTAAATACTTTCCTGGTCAAGAAATGTTTATCTAAACACCTATCAAGAGGCAAGTCCCACTTTTCCATGATTATATCCAAGAGAGCCGTTGTTCTAGATTACCAATTTCAAGTGTCTTGTTCAAGGTTTCAGTCATCCAAATCCCCAAAGACAAGACCAGCAGTCTCTTTGAGAAAAATCTTGTTGAAGTTTCATAAAAGTGTTTCTAATCCATTCTTGTTAGTAATGGTTCTTCGGTTTGCCGTTTCATCATTCGTCAAAGTCCTAGTTTCCGATATCTTTGTCAGGCACGATCTATAACATCCTCGATTTCATTAAGTTCAAAAAAATCAAAAATTCATCAAATCCAATCCTATGTCAAATTCAAGTTCATGAAAAATCTCTAAATTCTTCGTTATTGAATTCATCAATCAAAGCTATCTTGTTTCTTTGAGCCTGTTTGTGAACGGTGCCTCTTTTCTCGAGTCCATTTGTAAATGGTCTCGTCTTCTCCTTGAACCCGTTTGTGAACGGTGTCTCATTTTTCTGAGTCCATTTACGGTCTCATGTCCTCCTTGAGCCCGTTTGTGGACGGTGCCTTATTTCTGAAAAATCAAAAATTCATCAAATCCAATCCTATGTCAAATTCAAGTTCATGAAAAAACTCTAAATTCTTCGTTGTTGAATTCATCAATCAAAGCTATCTTGTTTCTTTGAGCCTGTTTGTGAACGGTGCCTCTTTTCTCGAGTCCATTTGTAAATGGTCTCGTCTTCTCCTTGAACCCGTTTGTGAACGGTGTCTCATTTTTCTGAGTCCATTTACGGTCTCATGTCCTCCTTGAGCCCGTTTGTGGACGGTGCCTTATTTCTGAAAAATCAAAAATTCATCAAATCCAATCCTATGTCAAATTCAAGTTCATGAAAAAACTCTAAATTCTTCGTTGTTGAGTTCATCAATCAAAGCTATCTTGTTTCTTTGAGCCCGTTTGTGAACGGTGCCTCATTTCTCGAGTCCATTTGTAAATGGTCCCGTCTTCTCCTTAAGCCCGTTTGTGAACGGTACTTCATTTTCTGAGTCTATTTGTGAATGGTCTCATGTCCTCCTTGAGCCCGTTTGTGGACGCTGCCTTATTTCTGAAAAATCAAAAATTCATCAAATCCAATCCTACGTCAAATTCAAGTTTATGAAAAATCTCTAAATTCTTCGTGGTTGAAGCTATCTTGTTTCTTTGAGCCCATTTGTGAACGGTGCCTCATTTCTCGAGTCCATTTATGAATGGTCTCATGTTCTCCTAGAGCCCGTTTGTGAACGGTGCCTCGTTTCTCGAGTCCATTTGTAAATGGTCTCGTCTTCTCCTTGAACCCGTTTGTGAACGGTGTCTCATTTTTCTGAGTCCATTTACGGTCTCATGTCCTCCTTGAGCCCGTTTGTGGACGGTGCCTTATTTCTGAAAAATCAAAAATTCATCAAATCCAATCCTATGTCAAATTCAAGTTCATGAAAAAACTCTAAATTCTTCGTTGTTGAGTTCATCAATCAAAGCTATCTTGTTTCTTTGAGCCCGTTTGTGAACGGTGCCTCATTTCTCGAGTCCATTTGTAAATGGTCCCGTCTTCTCCTTAAGCCCGTTTGTAAACGGTACTTCATTTTCTGAGTCTATTTGTGAATGGTCTCATGTCCTCCTTGAGCCCGTTTGTGGACGCTGCCTTATTTCTGAAAAATCAAAAATTCATCAAATCCAATCCTACGTCAAATTCAAGTTTATGAAAAATCTCTAAATTCTTCGTGGTTGAAGCTATCTTGTTTCTTTGAGCCCATTTGTGAACGGTGCCTCATTTCTCGAGTCCATTTATGAATGGTCTCATGTTCTCCTAGAGCCCGTTTGTGAACGGTGCCTCGTTTCTCGAGTCCATTTGTGAATGGTCTCGTCTTCTCCTTAAGCCCGTTTGTGAACGGTACCTCATTTTCTGAGTCTATTTGTGAATGGTCTCATGTTTTCCTTGAGCCCGTTTGTGAACGGTGCCTCGTTTCTCGAATCCATTTGTGAATGGTCTCGTCTTCTCCTTGAACCCGTTTGTGAACGGTGTCTCATTTTTCTGAGTCCATTTACGGTCTCATGTCCTCCTTGAGCCCGTTTGTGGACGGTGCCTTATTTCTGAAAAATCAAAAATTCATCAAATCCAATCCTATGTCAAATTCAAGTTCATGAAAAAACTCTAAATTCTTCGTTGTTGAGTTCATCAATCAAAGCTATCTTGTTTCTTTGAGCCCGTTTGTGAACGGTGCCTCATTTCTCGAGTCCATTTGTAGATGGTCCCGTCTTCTCCTTAAGCCCGTTTGTGAACGGTACTTCATTTTCTGAGTCTATTTGTGAATGGTCTCATGTCCTCCTTGAGCCCGTTTGTGGACGCTGCCTTATTTCTGAAAAATCAAAAATTCATCAAATCCAATCCTACGTCAAATTCAAGTTTATGAAAAATCTCTAAATTCTTCGTGGTTGAAGCTATCTTGTTTCTTTGAGCCCATTTGTGAACGGTGCCTCATTTCTCGAGTCCATTTATGAATGGTCTCATGTTCTCCTAGAGCCCGTTTGTGAACGGTGCCTCGTTTCTCGAGTCCATTTGTGAATGGTCTCGTCTTCTCCTTAAGCCCGTTTGTGAACGGTACCTCATTTTCTGAGTCTATTTGTGAATGGTCTCATGTTTTCCTTGAGCCCGTTTGTGAACGGTGCCTCGTTTCTCGAATCCATTTGTGAATGGTCTCGTCTTCTCCTTGAGCCCGTTGGTGAACGGTACCTCATTTTCTGAGCCCATTTGTGAATGGTCTTTTTATTCTCCTTGAGCCCGTTTGTGAACGGTACCTCATTTTCTGAGTCTATTTGTGAATGGTCTCATGTTTTCCTAGAGCCCGTTTGTGAACGGTGCCTCGTTTCTCGAGTCCATTTGTGAATGGTCTCGTCTTCTCCTTAAGCCCGTTTGTGAACGGTACCTCATTTTCTGAGTCTATTTGTGAATGGTCTCATGTTTTCCTTGAGCCCGTTTGTGAACGGTGCCTCGTTTCTCGAATCCATTTGTGAATGGTCTCGTCTTCTCCTTGAGCCCGTTGGTGAACGGTACCTCATTTTCTGAGCCCATTTGTGAATGGTCTTTTTATTCTCCTTGAGCCCGTTTGTGAACGGTACCTCATTTTCTGAGTCTATTTGTGAATGGTCTCATGTTTTCCTTGAGTCCGTTTGTGAACGGTGCCTCGTTTCTCGAATCCATTTGTGAATGGTCTCGTCTTCTCCTTGAGCCCGTTGGTGAACGGTACCTCATTTTCTGAGCCCATTTGTGAATGGTCTTTTATTCTCCTTGAGCCCGTTTGTGAATGGTACCTCATTTTCTGAGTCTATTTGTGAATGGTCTCATGTTCTCCTTGAGCCCGTTTGTGAACGGTGCCTCGTTTCTCGAGTCCATTTGTGAATGGTCATGTGTTCTCTTTAAGCCCGTTTGTAAACGGTACCTCATTTTCGAGTCCATTTGTGAATGGTCTCGTCTTCTCCTTGAGCCCGTTTGTGAACGGTACTTCATTTTCTGAATCCATTTGTGAATGGTCTCTTATCCTCCTTGAGCCCGCTTGTGAAAGATGTCTCATTTTCTTTTTTTTTAAAAAAAAAAAAAAAAAAAAAAAACCGCTTGAGAACGATCTTTGTTCTTTCTGTTCGGAATCCATTCGAAAGTGGTATCTCATTCTCTCGTTGCCCGTTTGTGAACGGCACCGCATCAGGATTTCTTATTATGTTCTAATTCTAGGATTTCATTTAGGGCCTTGCATTAGGTAGTAAATGTTTGCGTCTAAGTTCCGTTTGTGTAGAGTCTTTTGTCGATTAAAGCTACGCAAAATGGCTCTGTCATTTTGACTTTGGTATTCGATGACTACGTCATCTCTACCAAAGAGGGGCATCTGTAGACACCCCATTTTGCTCTACCTTAATCGATAAAGAAATTAGGGTTTGTTTTCCGTCGGTTTTCCAATGTCTTTCTTTCCCGCATCCGTTTGTTACATTTCTAAATATTTTTGGTCGTTTCCGTCGTGTTTCGTATTTTCCCGCTAAATGTTGAGAAGGATTATTCAGAAAAATCTAAACCAGAGAGAATTGGGACCCGTTTGGTGGGCCCGCATTGGGTGCTTCGATTAAATTTGGATCGAGAAAGTTGGACCCATTTGGTGGGGCCGCATGATGCATTTTGATTAAATTTGGACTCGTTTGGTGGGCCCGCATTGAACATTTGTTTAAAATCGAATCAACCGAGGGCCCACATTGTGGGGCCCGCGTTGTGGGGCCTCAGTGGGGCCTCTTGTGAGGCCTCTTATGAAGAGCAATGATGGTAGCTCTCCACTAAGAAACATGATGGGCCCTCCACTAAGAGCAATAATGATGGACTCTCCACTAAGAAACATGATGGGCCCTCCACTAAGAGCAATAATGATGGACTCTCCACTAAGAAACATGATGGGCCTTCCACTAAGAGCAATAATGATGGACTCTCCACTAAGAAACATGATGGGCCCTCCACTAAGAGCAATAATGATGGACTCTCCACTAAGAAACATGATGGGCCCTCCACTAAGAACAATAATGATGGATTCTCCACTAAGAGGGACAACATGATGAGCTCTCCACCAACATATCTCTCTCTCTCTCTTTCTCTCCCTATATATATCTCCCTTCCCATCCATAAGAGAAGAAAGGAAAAAAAAAAGAAATTTATCTTCCATTATCTCTTTCTCTTCCATTATCTCTTCTAATCACTCCCTCCAATCCCTTTCCTCAATATATTCTTCCATCCCTCTCCCTAATATTCTTCTTCCATTATCTCTTCACTCCCTCAATCACTCCCTCTAAACACTCCAGAGAAAGCGAAAGACGGCGGAGCGGATCGGCGGCGGCAGGATTTTTTATATTTTTTTGGATTGGGCGGAGATCTTCACCACAGGTAGGTGCATTGTTCTCAAAATATTTCTGTATTTTTCCGAATTTTTCTGATTTTTTCCGCAAATTGTGTTTTAAAAATGGAAAACTCTTCAAAAAACATCTTTTGACGAAGACAAATTAAATTATATACCAAACAGATTCTAAAATTAATGAAATTTCGTGGGAAAATAATATGTTACTGATTCATTTTACCATGAATTTGTAAAGATTTTTGGAGTTTATTTGGTATATTATTTAATATTTTCTTTGAAACTTATCAGATTTTAGGAGACTTTTTACTAACATCAGATCATCATTAAAATTCATAAAATTTTTACAGTAGTCTTATCTTCCATATTACTTGTTACTGTAAAATTTTCGTGTTATTTGGATCTGTTTTAATATGGGATGTAGTGTTAATTTATAATCTGGTCTGGAAATTGTAAAATCCGAAATTGGTAGTAAATAATTTCTAAAATTCATGAAAATCTCACTGCATGCTATTTTGATTCATATAGTATTTCTATAGAAATTTCATAGAATTTAGAGTGGTATTTCTACTAGTTTATGTGTTAATTGTGCAATCTGGACATTTAATGGATTAATCAAGATTAAATGTGAATTTAATGTAAAAATATACAAAACTCATCATGTAAGCTACATACATTTTCATCTTGCTGCTGTAGAAATTTCAAATCATTTCGAATTTATTTGCAACAATTTCACTTGTAAAACCGCTCATATGCTTAAAATTGATAAAATCCATGGAAAATTCGAAATTAATTGAAAATCATATAAAAATTCCTAAAGAACTTTAAAATTCTGTCAAATGTTCACTCCTTAATCCATTAAAACAGAAATTTTAGGATCTTTAGATTTTCCTGGAAAAATGGCCAGTGCATCCATAATCGTATCCCAATTGCAACTTGATCTTTGACAATTTGAATATTTAAGTTATAGCATGTTGTTGGCTCCGAGGTTATTGTCCACGGAAATCCTGAGATTCTGCCAGGCAATAAGATGCTATAACCTAAGTATTAAATTGCACAAGGAAAGAGCGCACGATTCCCTCCTTTGGATGCCATTCAAGGCCGAAACTGGTGAACCCTAGAACCATTGGTAATCCTTAAATGTCTAGAAACTGAAAATCTTCGAAATCTGAAACTCATTAACCTCGAGAACTTAAATCGATTTATCTTGTGTCTTTCGGAACCATTGGATTATGGTTTCCAATCTAAGAACCATTAGAGCCCAATTTAGGAACACTGGTGTCGTGCCGTGTCCTAGGTTTTAGGGAGTCCTAGAGTTAGGAGTCCAGCCTCATCACGGACGCTTGCTATGAATAGCAACCGTACCATAGGTCTAGTTACACTAGTCACCCAATCTTTCCTTAAGACAAGCCTAGTAAACTAGGATGTAGGCAAACCTGCATTAGTCTAAGGAACAACTTGCATTTAGATAAGAATCATACAGCATCTTAGATGAAATCCTAAGATAATAAAATCCTCAACTTGAATTAAATAACTACTTTTAAAACTGTTGAAACAGTCAAATCCGTTTAAGTCGGTGTCCTAGTTGAGTTAGGCATAAGTAGCTTAGCTTAGGTGCACTGAACTACGTCGACTCTGATCCCAGTGAGGCTTGGGTACGTAGGCAGCTTGGATGTCTGACGGCATACCACCCGCGAGTCGGCACCACAACAAATTGTGGTGTTTTGTATATTAATTTTCTTGTAAATACTTAATCAAATCAGTTAGGGTTTTCCATGAAATTAGAATTCTAGGAGAACTTTCACTTAGAATGAATCCAGACAAATTAATAAATCAAGATACACATCTAGGATTCACATTGAAATTAGATTCTAGGATGCATGTCACTTAGTTCGCACAATAACATAGAGTTGAATGAGCCATTTAAAATAAATTTAAAAGAGTTAGCTTTTGGAATCGAAGACCGATTATCGGGCAGGAATGGTGCATGTGGTGGATAACTCCCCATACCTTCCATTCTCGTAACCAGGTAGCGAGTCTAGATTTCTGGTTAATTACGGGTCCTAGATCCCACATCTAGGTGGCGACTCTGTCAGTCTCTTTCGTGTGGAATTCGGATTGCCTTAGTGATCCCAAGTTTACAGGAAAGACAAATTCAAATCAATAATTAAAATGCACACGCCAATCGCGTGGGTACGAGAGACCAAGGGAGAGCGCGCGGCGGCTCGCGCCCCACGCCCCTCTCGCGGGATCATGTCCCACAGATATCAGGAGTCTATTGTACCCTTATGATGATAGGATTCTGTCCTCCTGAGTCAAACCTCAAAAACATTTGAAAAATCCAAAATATCTCAAAAGTCTTGAGTAATTAAGAGAGTAGTTAGGAAAATCTGTTCCGAACTACGTTGGCTTGATCCCTTTCCACAGGGTACGTAGTGCAGCTTGGGATTTTTATCCCAGGTCCAGCCAAACCTTTAAAACTAAACATTTCAAACCTTCCAAAAATATAAAACTTCTTCAAAATCTTTTCATAAATATTTTTCCCTAGAGTTAGGAGTCTGTCCTAGATATTTGGGGTGTTTTGGAGTTAAGAGGCTGTCCTGTTTGTGTTGATATGGTGTGTCTTGTGGTGTGAGTGTCCCTAGAGTTAGGAGGCCTCGAGTCATGGTCGGTTAGACATTTAGTCGAACCGATGGCTAGACTAGGAAACATATAGTCAGCCCATGGTTTTCCTTAAGATGCACAGCCTAATTACACATAGGATGTAGGGTCCACCTGCATTAGCTTAAGGTTAATCAACTTGCATTAGTTAGGGCATATAGAGAGTCCTAAAAATTACAATTCACCTGAACTTAAGCAATCGTACAAAAAGCTTTAAAAATCAGTTGAGTCTAGTGGATCGAGTCTAGGATAACGGTTCTAGATGGTTAGGCATCGTAGTTAGAATAGGTCATCGAACTACGTTGATTCTGATTCTTTCCGAGGCTGGGATACGTAGAGCAGCTGGGATGGATGGCCATCTTGGTCCGAGTCAAGGGTCACATTAGAGTCTTAGGGTTTATCGTGTCGAGTCGTGTGTGGAGTTAAGTCGTGATGTGTGTTTTGTTATGTTTTCTTACTTTCATGTACAGACCCTATACCTTTAGCTGTAGCATGAATGTGTTTGCACACCACAACTTAGACATCATTTAGAGAATTCACTCAAAATCTAGCTATTCTTAGGTGGCAATTATTTCTTTATTTTGTGTGTGTTTATTATTCATCTCTGAGACATGCATAATTAGGTAGACGTCTTCTCGGAGATATGTGTTCCCATTTCACATGACTTTCGCCCAAAACTCTTCAAAATCAATAAGTAAATGGCATAAGAGACCAGGTGTTTGCACTTGGGCGGATGAGGTGCTCTTCGGACCTTCCAAATTCGTAACCAGGCACGAACGTTCTTTTATATCTCTGCTTATCCGTTGCAACAGAGCATAGTATGGGATCCAGGGCCCACTTCCTTAGATGACGACTCTTCTTTTGTTTAAGGTACGTCTCGAATCCGGGCTGGTCTCTGAATCTAAAGGTATCTCACCTTTCATCGCCACTTATGCTGTGAGAGGCACTTCTTTCGAGAGTTCCTTGGTAGAGCTCACCATTCACGTGGATGATTCCAGATAGAGACTCTCTCGTGGGGGCTTGTCCCCCACCTCTCTTGGATCGGGGTCCACATGGGCTTGTGCTCTTCTAAAAGCCTATGATCCAATAAATTCTAAAGCCCCTTGAAGGCCCAAGCCTTTCTCCAACTCTCCATCTTATATGGATGATAAGTTTTCTCACAAGTTCTGTCACGCCTCGAGACCGTTGGGACACGTGGCAGGTGCCGCCCGCCCGCCAGGGCACACCTTGCACGCGTGCAAGGCCATATCTCAAAGCCGAATCACATCAGATCAGATATCAATGGTACATAATATAAATCAATATCCAAAGCAAAGCTAAATAACCAAACTGATTCACACACACACACACATATATATATATATATATATATATATCTGAAAGTCTGACAAAAGAACATATATACAAGGTCAAAAAAAGAAAATACAAATTCTACCTAACCAACTACGAAGCTCTCGGATAACCAAATCTGTCCTGAATAGATTCCTCTCCGGGCTCAGCCACTAAATCTGAAAAATGTTGTTTAATCCACATCAGTTTCGCAGAACGGGCGAGTAAATACAGCACAGATGTAGCATGTCTAATATGAGTTTGAAAATTACAGTTATCAAAGCATTTTAAATCATATCTATCGCTGGGCATGGCTAAACATATATACATAACATATTGTAAAAGTCATAACATATAGCTATAGTTCACACAAAGATGCTCATGAAACAGAAGGCAATAAACTATCGCTGCGGATCAGGCAGGTACAAAGCGGATACATGTATACATGGTCAATATTTTTTTTCTACCTCCATTGACAAGAGGGCCAACGAATTTATATCCCATTGGCGGGCTTACAAATATTGTCCAACTTTTCATGAGCCAGATACGAGCAACACCGAGTGTTGATTTCGTAATATAAAATTCTTACATACCCAGGAGTTTCAAAGCACATCACAAAACATAGCATGGAAAACAATGCAAGTTTTTACATAGATAATCTTTTCATGTCACATGCAAAGATAATGCTATAAGTGTGCTAAATTACCCACCTTCGAAAACTTTTGTTTTTCCCTTATTCTTCTTCCTTTCCCTCTGCTCTGCGCTTTGCACCCCTAAATAATTGGGCTTAAGTAATCAATAGGTACTTAAGTACTATACACAGTACACATATTGGGGTTTTCTAAATCAATGCCTTTCTTAGGTCTTAAACATCAAGTACAAGTCATATAAGGTGGTGAAACCACGATTCAAAAGCCAAAACACACTTTTAAGCAGAAATTCATATTATCTTGATTTTGCACCCTCTAAAACTCAAATCAAATGCATGAATTATCAGAACTTGTAAACATATAATCTGTAGATTATAAACCAAACAACATCTTTTTAGTTGAAAACTCCGGCCAAATCCCACCAGAAATGTCCGAAAAAGTTAAAACTTCAGAATGCACAAAATCTGTCTTTTTCTTTCAAAACTGAAATTTTGTTATAATCATAACTCTTAAAATATTTCGAACTGGGCTTAGTTCAAAACATAAAAGTTGTTGAGATTTTTTTTTTAAAACTTTCATATTGACACCTCCAGCCAAATCTTACCGGAAAAGTAGCTTTTCCGACATGATATTTAAAATAGGGTTTCAAGAAAAAATGAAATCTTAAACTCAGTATATCTTTTTGTACACTCCAAACTGGAATAACTCATAAACATATAGGTTGTTCTAAATAATATTTTCAGAAACTTTCATGTTCATCACTCCAGCCAAATTTGGCCGGAAGTAACCCAAAAATATGAACATTACCATTTCACGTCTTTAAAAACTGCAGTTTAGTAAAACTACTATAACTTTCTCAATTCAAAACCAAATCAGAAAATATTTATGTGTAATCATACTAGAAAAAAAAGATCTACAACTTTGTAGTTAACCAAAATTGTTAAAAATGAGTGTATATCACATAAGAATCAAAAGAATCTCAGAAGGCATGATTAAACTTACAATTTTAAGAAATTTCTTCTCTTTTATCCACTTACTTGTAATCAAAATTTGGTTTCAAACTTTTTCAGACCACAATTCAATTAACATGTATTTTATCAAATTTTTGCATGAATTTTTCTTCAATATTTCTCATTTTTCTCTTCATTTTTCATAATTAAAATGAATTAATACGGATTTATAAGCTTTGCATGATAGAGAGATGGCGCTTGAATTTCCAAGTGTTATTTTCCTCTCTCTCCTAGCCATGCTAATCTTTAACACCCAAAATGCCATTGACTAATACACTTAGCCTTTTATTAATTCCAGTTGTGTCCCTTATGAAGTTACCAAAATACCCCCTTAACTTAAATAATTAAATAAATCAAATAATAAATATTAATCTCACTTAATCACCTAATCACTCTTATTCTCTAAATCACTTAGGGTTAATGTTAAATCCAAAACCTTGTCCTTTCAAGTTCCAATGTGGGACTATTTATTTTTGCTTGTAGTTGAGTATTCACTTCAAACACACGCGCGCGCACACACACACACACACACCAAGGTCTTGGGTTCAAGTCCCCATTCATGCAAACGAATTTTGCTTTAAAAAATAAAGAGGGAAACTTTATTTGAATCTTCCCTCTATATTTTAAATACAAAGAAAAATGCATCTTTGACTTTTCAAGTTAATTTTGTTTTTAAAATTTCTAACAGGGTTTCTCACGTTGAATTTTGACAGCTCAAGTTTAGGAAACCCTGGTCTGGCTGGAACAATGTTTTGAAAGATGAGCAAGGGGGATCATTATGGGCTTTCTCAGGTTCAATTGGGATGTTGGACTCCAATGAGGTAGAAGTTAGAGCAGTGCATCAAGGCTTGAGGATGATAACTCCAATGTTTCTTGATTGAGTAGTCGTGGAGGGGGACTCACTAAATGTCATTAGGTGGTTGAAGGGGAGTTCCCCTGTTCCTTGGCGGTTTGCTCATCGGATGGACATGATCTTGGATAGGTTGGAGGGATCCTCTGTTTCTTTCCGCCATGTTAGAAGGTCGGCAAATAGTGAGGCCGATAGGCTTGTCAGGGAGGGAGTTTCTAGGGCAGCACTGGAAATCGTTGACTTTCTCCCCCCTGAGGAGTCTTTGATTGCTAATTTACATTTGATCTTTTATTGGTTTCCTTCGTATTGATTAGCTTGATCGTCAGGGTTTTTTCCTCATCATTTATATAATTCATTCCTATTCAAAAAAGAAAAAAAAGTGCCTTGATTCTAGTTAGAGGATGGCTGGACTCAGACGACAAGGGCGACATTTGCTCAATCAAAATTTGGTGGAAAGCACCTTAAAATGGAGACGAAGAGGAAGAGTATTGTATCTTCTTCCATTTGACCACAAACCAAACGTTGGCAGCTATCCAAGTGATGAGCAAAGGGAGTTAAGTTGGTGAGGTTGGAGCCCTCTAGATTCTCCAGTGATAGCAACAAGAAGCAAAATCAGTGGGGTTCCTTGGTGCAAATTGCAAATTTTTTTGGTAGGTAAGCTGGAGTTTGGCAGGGACCCTGTAGACACCCCATTTTGACCTAGCCCCAGTTTTGCAGGGACCCTGTAGACACCCCATTTTGACCTAGCCCTAATTTCTCAAAAAAAAAAAATTTTTTTTGAATAAATCCCGAAATCCGAGTCTCGAAGCCGAATTCACTGTCTTCCCGAATCAAGTCTCAAGTTCCCGAAACCTAAGGTCCGGAACCAAATTTAAAGTTTCCCAAAATATCCAATATGGGTGTGCTAATACCAACTCCATGGGCAGTAGAGCTAAATGTTAACCAACCCCATTTTTTTTACCCAGACCACCCCTCGTAGTTAACAAGAGTAGTCATAAATACACTTGAAGAGGGTTGTCCAAGGAATAAAAGGGGGTGGAATATATCATTTCCCTAACAAAAAGGATCGAATTAGGGTTTAGAGGGAGAGCCCCATTTTCTGAAAAAGGGGATTGAGAGAGGGCAGCCGCAAGAAAAATCCAGAGGAAGAGGAGAGAGAGAGTCGAGGCACCACCACCTCCATCTACGCCGTCCACCATCACCGACCAACCCCTCTTCTCCGGCACAAACCCATCTCGAACCATCTCTGTCACCGCCACCGACCACCATCCTCCACCATTTTCCCACCCAAGAAAAAAAACCATCAAACCCTCTCTTCAAAACCCATCTCCAACCATCTCTGTCACCACCGCCTCCACCATCCTCCACCTCCATCTCCGCCCAACACCACCCTTCGAAAACCCTCTTCCACCCTCATCTTCACCTTTCTCAACCCCCAAAACCTAAACCCATTTTCTGCGCCTCCAAAAACCGAAACCCACCTCCATCTCCACCCCAACGCCACCCTTCTTCAACCTTCAACCACCTTCCCGCCGGCCACCGACCCTACCTCCACCAACAGCAGCCACCAAGGGAGAGACCCCCACCTCCATTGATTCCGGCAAGCTTGCCGGAATCCGGCCTCAAACCCGAAACCCAAAACCCTCTCCACTACCACCATACCCACCTCTAACCCTCTTCCACCCTTCTTCACCTCTAACCGACCACCATCCTCCACCACCGCTACCCCCATCCTTAAAAAAAGAAAAAAAAGAAAAGGAAAACAGAGACAGATTAGAGAAACACACACACACAGAGAGAGAGAGAGAGAGAGAGAGAGAGAGAGAGGTTTGGGGTCGTTTTCCCCAACCTCCCCATCGCCTCCACCCGGAACCGGGCCAAGCCGCCTCCACCTCCTCAGTCCCAATCCCAATTTTTTTTCTTTTTTCTAACATCATCCCTTTCATCTTTCCCATCATTTGCAGCCACTCCCAAACCCACAAGCCACCACCAATCTCCATCATTGAGACCCCAACTACCATCACCAAACCCACTTCATTTTCCCCTCTCCACCACCACCGATCATCTTCTTCTCCAAACCCCCATCTCCTCCACCGAGCCCACCATCTCCCTCAAACCCTCAAACCCTCTTTTTCTTTCTTTAAAAAAGAAAAAGAAAAAGAAAACAGAGCAATAGAGAGAGAGAGAGAGAGAGAGAGAGCGCTAAGAGAGAGAGGGGTTTTGACAGGTTCTCTTCTCCGGCAAGCTCGCCGGTGCCGGCTCCCCACCTCCGCCCTGGCCGCCCACCTTCAATCAAGCCCTCTTCCCTCCTACCTTTGCTACCTACTCAAACCCATTCCACCGAACCACCCTACCCTCATCTTTTTAAACCCTCCTTATGATCACCATCATCTTGAGAAGTCTCGGATCCGCCCCCTTTTCTGGCAAACCTCTCGCGGCGATTTTCTTCCGCTAACATCGGAACCCGGCTTAGCTAATCCAATCTCTGGTAATTCCGAAGATTCCGTCGACATCAGTTGAAGTTCAACCATTCTACAGGTAATTTTCCTTTTCTTCTTATTCCGTCTGTAGATTTCAATGAGTTCATCGCATGAATTAGGCCCATGTCATTAGCCTGTTCTTCAGATTTCTAGTGGGAACGATAGTAGGCATGAAAGACAATTTGCTATTGGATTATCTATATTTCTCATTTGGGTGTCTTGACAATATGAGAGTAATCGATTTTGCTGATTGGAAGTTGACTCCCCCCCACGATTTTGCTTTCCCATATTGTTTCACTCACCCTCTGCCGTTTCTTCTTTTGGGAAGCGATGTTCACACTGCTGAATGTTTCCTGACCCATCCCTTTGCCCTCCATGCCTCTATCCTTATCTCATCATTTCTCATGGGCTTAGCGATTTCCCCATCTTGGAGGCCATCCTTTCTTACAGGGCTTAGGGATTCCTTCCTCTCTGAGATGATCATTTTCTGCAGGGTTAGGGATTCACTTCTTGCCTTCTTCGGGTTCATCTCTCTTCACGTTCCTTGGGATCCTCTTCGCATTTCGGGATCCCCATCGATTTTGGGAACACTCGTCGAGTTTAGGCGATGACGGACAGCAACCTTTTGAGCCTAAACCCCCTTTCAATCAAAAGGGATAAAAACAATAAAAACAAAAAAAATTCAAAAAACTCAAAGGCGTTTTTTGAAAAGCTGTTTCGAACTACGTTGGCTTGATCCCTTTTCACAGGGTACGTAGGCAACTTTGGATCGTCATCCCAACTTCAGTCAAACTTTTCAATAAAATCATTTAAACCCTTAAAAAAAATCATTTCAGTATCTAAAAATATCTTTCAAGCTGTTCCCAAAAATACAAAAACCAAAATGGGCAAGGATGGTGATTGTCAGGTCACTCAGAGCCTTCTTTTCATTTCATTTCTGATTTTGATCGTGGTTTGCCGGTTTTATCGGTTTTCCGACGTTTTATCAGGTTTTGGGATGGGCGACGACGTAGCGTGGCCCCTTTACAGGGATTGTCCTCGCTGAGCCCAACGATAGGCTATGACGATCGCGAGACTTGTCCGATCTTTAGCGGATCAGGATCACTGAGCTCGATTCCTTTAGAATCGCTCTCTGAGTCTATCGTATGTCCCATTTTCTTTTCCCTGGCATTTTGGGTTTGTGCACACCGTCTATTTTCTGATCCTTTTCTTTCCTTGCATCTTTTAGCTTATTGTGTGTTTGTCTTTGGTTCCTTGTATGATTACTTTCAGCTTGCTTATTCCTTGTGCGTTTAGTCTCACATGCTTAGCTGTAGATATTTACTGCTTTTCTGCTTATCATAGCTGCCATTACTTGCTTAGCTGTAGCTGTGCATGCGGATGCTATTGCTTTCCTAGATGTGATGGGTTAGGAGTAGATGCGGTGAGTTAGGATTTGGATGTTTATTTTCTTTTGCCCACCCAGGATCATGCATGCTTAGATAGACGTTTTCTCAGGGATACTCGTTCCCATTTCACATTATTTTAGCCCAAAACTCTTCAAAATTAATTAAAAATGGCATAAGAGACCAGGTGATTGCACTTGGGCGAATTGGGGGCGCTTAATACCTTCCCCATTCGTCATTAGGCACGGACTTTTGTATCTCTGGTTATCTGTTGCAACAAAGTATTTCATGGGATCCAGGGCCATCTTCCTTGGATGATGACTCTTCTTTGTTATAGGTACATCTTGGTTCCGGGCTGGTCTTTGAATCGAAAGGTATCTCATTTATATTGCCACCCATGCTGTGAGTGGCACCATTTCGAGAGTTTCATGGTAGAGCTCTCTTTCACATTGTGGAGATCTTAGAGGATCGGCGTGGGATCTCGTGTCTCTCGCTCACCGTCCTCGGGATCGGGGTCCACAGACCCCTACCGGTTTATTAGATAAAGAGAAAGATGTTACATTTATGGGTACAATAAATCATCCCTAACTCAGAACAGATGAGACACGAAGATCTAAAAACTCGGGTTTGAGAGCTAGTTAAATAATAAAAGACACGGTAATTTTGTCAGCATCAAACATGGTAATGCAAATATAAATTCTATGGGGTGGCTGCCCTTTACATATAAAGGGCGGAGAGAGAAAATATCAACCCCCTTATCAAAATCAAGGGGAAAGTCAAAAAAGGGGTTTGGGGGTTTGACCTGGATCAAAAATGAAAGGGGAGAGTTTTTCGTTATTTGACGGTCGGCCACCATATAAATTCTCAAAAAAAGATTAACGACTAAATTGTTTTGCAATGCCAAATGATACCATAGATCTTAAGATTGGAGCAATACTTTGTGAAATCGTTAATTTCAGTGATGATGGCAAGTTGGTAGTTAGAGAAGTGGGATTGAGCATTAGACATTGTTGGTGGCGGGTGGAGAAGAGAAAGGCACCTGTCATAGAGGTTGCCCATCTCACGAAATCAACCATTCACTTTTTTGCGTAGGGCCGAGATCATTCTCATTAAAATGTATTTTTTTTATCTCAGCCCATATCAAATTTGTGGTTACACGCTTAGACAGGATGGAGTCCAAACAATCTCCTTTTTCATATAATATCATATATATATAATAATATATACCCCGGTGTCGCCCATTGTAATTAAGGAGGGGTTGCCGTGCCCAAATTAGGACCCTCCATTCCAAGCACGTTGCAACTTGCAAGTCCAACCGATCTAAGTGAGCAATGTTGAAAGTTTAGAGTATTCAGTACTTAGGGTGGCCCATCCATGAAGAATCCAGATCATTGGCATTGGCACATCATGTGGGCCCCAGTCAAATCATCTCATGGGTCTAGTCCAAACACTATTGGTCCTAGTTGATACAAGAGAGAGAGAGAGAGAGGAATAGAGAGCCATTACTCTCTCTAGTCTCTAGTCAAGCTGACCCTGGGATTCAGGATAAAGGCACCTCTGGTTTAACTCAACCATGGTTAGTCTATATTTGGTTGGGTTCTTTTTTATGTTGCCTTTTTCTTCGCTACACCACTTCCTCCTTCCGTCGTACTCCCCGCAGTGCGAGGGCTGTGGGTAAAGTTAGATTTCATGTTCCCGTTTTTGTCTGTTTGTTCTGGGATTGAATCTAAGATTGAAAGGTTTTCCTGCGGATTTGGGTATTGATGAAATCAATCGATCGCAGCGGAAATTAGGTAGAGTTTTTGAGTTTTTGATTGATTGAGAGAGAGAGAGAGAGAGAGAGGGAGGGGGTTGATTTTTATGGGTGTTTGAGGATGTGGATGGACAGTGATAAAGTAGCTTCATCGATAAGTAATTAGCTGTTTTCTGATTGGTTCTTTGGGTATTAGAATCGTTAGATGGGATGAGAAGCTTCTGCTGATAAGAGGGCCTGCTTGGTTCTTTTATTTAATTATTTACTGTATCTAATAGTATGGGTAAGAAGAAGAGAAAATCAAATATTGTAGCAGAAACAGCAAGAAGCGAAGATCAACAACAACCCCCTAAAAAAAGGGGTCGAGGTCGGCCTAGGAAAATCATAGAGAAGGAGGAGGAGGTAGAAGAAAAAGATGAAGGCGACAAAGGAGAAAAGGAGGAATCTAGAATCATGATGAGCCAAGAGGAGGAGAAGCAGAAAGGAGTAGTGGGATCATCGTCTTCAGCTGCTGCTGCTGGTCCGCTACAAGAAGAAGAAGAAGAAGAGAAGGGTTTAGTAAAGGAAGAGGAGGAGGAGCCTCTCAGAAGTAGAACAAGAGGAAGAAGAAAAAGCCAGCCTCGAAAGAGTAGCTAGCTCAATCATTATTTCAGGTAAATTATTATTAATATTATTATACATATTGATTTTCTCTTCTTCCCTTTTTTTATCTTCTGAATGCTTCGGTAAACAGTTTAAAGAGAAAAAAGATAAGGAGTGAACAGTGTAATTGTAAGAGGGAGGAAAGGACATACTTATTTTCTTTGTTATTGCTGTTATTATATTCTCTTCCTTTTTGTGCATATACACAAAGGATAGACGAGGGAGAAAAGAAAATAGAATGATGAACAAGGAAGCATGGGAGTATAATATCCAAGCTTGTTAATTTGATCATTAGCTGCTCTTATTCCATGTATTTCTCTTTATCTGCTCCTATTCTTCTTCTTCTTCTCTACAACAGAGAGAGAGAGAGAGAGAGAGAGAGAGAGAGTAGCCACTCACTGCTTTGTCCTTTTTTTCGTCTGGGACTAATGGTCCTCGTCAGGATGGATATCACAAGAAAATAAGCCAAAGGGCGTTGATATCTGGTTACCACTACCTACACATTTTTATAATTCCACTCACTTTTATCAACGCATTAGATAGGGTAAAACGAAGATAGGATTGATATTGTCAAAATAAGGAAGTTCGGATATAATAATGGTTTGTAATGAGGAGAGTAGTAGTACTCTCAGATTAATTTGTATTTCCATCAATGTTTTCACAACATAACTAATGCAAAATTTTCAATAATGGGTATGAGTCCAACTCTACAATGAGTGGCATGCAATTATTCTCTCTTAAGCCCTGTTTGTTTTGGATTTTGAGAGCAGATTGGGAGTCCCAAACCGAGTAATTGGGACTCCCAATCCGTTCTCAAAATCCAAAACAAACAGGGCTTAGTTTTGCGGAATCAGCACATATGTGATTTTCTTTTGGAAAGCCACTCATTGATGCAAATTTTTTACATGACCATAAAATTTCATCGGTTACTGCCCACCAACCCCTGTATGTGTAAGATTCATCAGTTAAAGAAACGCTGAGGGATAAGAGAAGATTCAATGACAATTTTCCATTAATATCACTCTATCAGAAAGAGAGAGAGGTTGGAATTGTGGCTGAAATGGATGTATACTGTATGGGCACACTCATCTTTCTTTACCCCTGCCTGACTACATATTTGGAAAGTAGGTCCATCTAAACCAGAGTTTTTGTCAAGTACCGTCCCTTATTTGATCCAACAGCGACCCACTTTTAAGAGGCTATGGTTGGATCAAAATATCAAGGGTGGCAGAACCAACCCATCGCTTTTATATGTGAATTTGACTTCTCATGGTGCCTTATGTGTTTGGAACAATTACCAATAGGGAACAAAAATTAGGCGGAATTATCAACAGGACCCATACTTTTCAGAAATTATCAACGAGGGACAAAAGAGGTCATATTAGTAAAAGCTGGACGAGAAAATGCCCTATGGCATTCTTCCCTCTTCTTTAACTTTTCCATTTTCACTTTTTTTTTTTACCCTACTAGTCATCTTCCTCCTTGTTCAGCCACCATTGTTGCTGGCAAGTTTTGAAAACTTGAAAGTCGAGTTCTTACTCTATATCTCTCTGTATCTAGGTTTTATTTTTCTTTTTTTAGAGTTTTGCACTATTTTTCATTCCTCTGTTTCTGATCTATCTTGTTTAGGGTTTAAGCGATTTGTATTTTAGGGTGTGTTATGGAGATAATGCATGGATGGCTTCACTCACTTTTTGGAAGACAAGTGGTTGTATAGGAAAATTTTGACGTAATACGTGAATGGATGGCTACACATTTTTTGATGTACTTAAATTTTCTTATAATACATGAATTGGGATGTAATACATGAAGCACATTTAATGAATACAACATCCATTTCTTTTGTTATTTCTACCATGAGCAGAATTGTAATGCCACTAGAAGAGTTGTTATAGGCAAGGAGTTTTGTAGCAGAATTTATCAACTCTCTGGAGCGGGGTTATCAATTAGCAATTTCCGAATGGGCTTATCAAGTGCCTGAAAATTGGCCGAGGGTACTGGAGTTTTGAAAGGGGGTTTTCAAGTCTCTGGGATTGCGGTAATCTAGTATAAAAAATGGCGTTACCAATTTCTGAATGGGCTTATCAAGTCCCTGAAAATTGGCCGAGCGTACTGGAGTTTTGGAAGGGGGTTTTCAAGTCTCTGGGATTGGGGTTATCTAGTATAAAAATGGGGTTACCAATTTCCGAATGGGCTTATCAAGTGCCTGAAAATCGGCCGAGGGTACTGGAGTTTCGGAAGGGGGTTTTCAAGTTTTTGAGATTAGGGTTATCTAGTATCAAATGGGGTTACCAATTTCTGAATGGGCTTATCAAGTCCCTTCAAATTGGCCGAGGGTACTGGAGTTTTGGAAGGGGGTTTTCAAGTCTTTCGGATTGAGGTTATCTAGTATCAAAATGGGGTTACTAATTTCCAAATGGGCTTCTTAAGTTCCTGAAAATTGGCCGAGCATACTGGAGTTTTGGAAGGGGGTTTTCAAGTCTCTGGGTTTGGGGTTATTGAGTACTAAAATGGGGTTACCGATTTTCGAATGGGCTTATCAAGTCCCTTATAACACGTTTTTACTTCCAGTTTTTTTCACTCGTTCATTTTCAGCATTTTTTTCTTTTTACCCTACGATTCATCTTCCTCATCCGCCATTGAAAGGAGAAAAAGAAATGCAAAATCCTAAAACAAATGAAAAATAAAACCTACATGCACAGAGATAGATAGGAATGAACTCACGTTTCAAGTTTTCGAGACTTCCCAGCGACAATGGTGGTTGAGCGATGAGGAAGATGACTGGTATGGTAAAACAACTGTTAGCCCAAGGGTTCCCATGGGTTCAACTATTCACCTTTACCTTGTTGTTTTGATGCTAGCAAACCTCAATTGATTAGTTATTATGGACTAATGTGTTCTGCCTTAGACAAGAACTTGACATGTCATATCGCCATTACACAACTCAACACAACACATGGCTTGCGAATCAACATGCACAATGGAGCAAAGAGCTTGTACACACATGGAAGAGATCATCTTTGGGAGATGTCCAAGCATAGAGCTCAAGTTGAGGATCCCACAAGCATGCCTATCATATGCCAAGAGCAGCTTGAAGTTGAACAAAGTGTTGGTGACCTTCTCATGCCTCAAAAGTGAAGATTCATCCAAGAAGAGAAGTCACATGTACCAAAGCATTATCAAGTGTTCACTTACAAGCCAAAAGACCAAGGAAGACCTTTGAAGCCAATACGATCAATGTGCTAAGTAGTTTTACATTTCTAGATTGTATTGGAGATCTTTTTCATGTAGTTTTGCATTTCAAAGTGTTTTTTAAACATCCATCAAAACCAAACTTTAAACCTATTTATATTTCATGGAAAACCATTTTCAAAGGTCATAAATATTAGTAAAACAAAAGTCCATAGCCTAAGGAACCAAAGCCTAAGTGCCAACCAAAGTTTACAAATAAAATGAATGACATTAGCACTTGAATTGTGAAAATAACACTTTAAAACTGATTTAAATGGTTCAAAACATTTTTAAATATTTTTAAAAATATTTTTAACAGATAGCTCTCATTTGTCTAATGTTCGTAGAATATAAGAACATCAAAATCCGATAAGAAACGAGTGAGATATGAATTTTACAAGAAGCGGTTGAAAACTGTTTTTTGCTGAAACAACAAACCAGTGGAGGGCTACCGCAGAGCCCCGGTCGACCGGGACATTAAAAATTCTGTTTTTTTTAATTCCAGATGACCCTCGGAGGTCGACCGCCCTACCTCGGTCGACCTCCACGGCGCAAGAAACTAGCCGTTGGGGCATAACGGCTAGTTGCTTTCTTGACCCATTTTTTGTCTTTTCTTTCCCAAACTACTCCCAAACGGTCATGAATCATTGTTGGCTATAAATATGTTGTTCTATCATGGATTAAAAGACTTTTGGACTTATTGAAAATCTCATTTGAGATTTAACCTTCAAATCCATTAATTTCTTCAAAGAGCTTTGAACTTGCATATTTCATTTTGAAGAAGATCTCCATAGGGCTTTCATTTGTGTTATCTTTTAGAGAATTTTGAGAGCTATTATCTTTGTATCAAGCCTATCAAGAGGCTAAATAATATTTTTCTTTATTTGTTCTTCTTTGTATTGAGGGTCTCCGATTCGGCCTCATAAGAAAGATGAATCTAGGAGTTGTGAGAGGGGTTTCCGCTTCGACCTTAAGGAGAAGCTTGATTATAAGAGGGTATTCGATTTAGCCCATTAAGACAGGTGAATCCGGAGCTTGAGGGTTTTTCCCCTCAGAGGTGCAGAAGGTGTGTGTAAAGCTTTCAACATTAGTGGAGAAATCCTAAGGAAAGACCAAGTACTTGGTAGTGGAGTAGGTCCGTTAGTGACCAAACCACTATAAATCTTTGTGTGGTCTCCTTTCTCTCCTCTTACCTCTTTGTGGTGATTGATAAATTCTAACATTTCTTGTGTTTATGTTTTTATTGAACAAGGGTTAGAAAATATAAATGATAAGAAATATCTAAACCCTAATTGTGTTATCTTGATTACTTGAACTAGGGTTTGATATAAATAGCTTAAAATTGGCAAATTGATTTTAACCTTCACACCTAATTAAGCCAAAATTTCTAATTAACCAATTCACCCCCCTCTTGGGATGCCACATTTGTATTTCATTTGGTATTAAAGCTTAGGCTCTTAAAGAGATTTTTTTAATCTAAAAATCTATAAGAGAAAAGATCTAAGGCAACCTAATGGCATCTAGACTACCTTGCTTTGATGGAACCGATTATGGATCTTGGTCGATCTGTATGAAATCCTATCTGAAAGGTGTAGATGGGGATTTATTAAAAGTAATTGAAAATGGATTCACCCTATATAAATCTAAGAGAGTAAATGAATATGACAAAAAATTATTTTCCTTAAACTCTAAAGCTATGAGTGCCATATGTTGTGCTTTACCTGCATATTTTTTTAATAACATTTCTACCTGTAAAAATACTAATGAAATATGGTCTAAACTTGAAAACAATTTTGATTCAATATGTCTCATTATTTTGGAGAATTCAAATGATAGCATATCTAATGAAACTCTAAACATTAAAGAACTTATTGATAAATGTGAAGAATTGAAGAATGCTTTAAATGTTGAATTTTCTAAAAATGAAAAACTAAAACACTCTCTTACTTCTATTTCTAATGAATTATTAGAATCGGAAAAAGATTATCAACACTTATTAGATGAAGAAAATGAGTTAATTGAAAATAATAAGAAATTACAAAAAGAAATAGAGGAATGGAAATTAAAGAAGAACTTAGAACAATCTCATCTCATGAATTAAATGCTCTAAAAGAAGAAATTAATGAGATAAAAATAAAAAATGAAGAACTCTCCCAAAATAACCACAAGTTACAAGAAGAAAGAGGTAAACATATATGTGATCATTCTTGTGGTTCATCATGTTCATCTACCTATTCTCTTATATATTGTGATTATTGTGGTAGATTTGGACATGACAAATCTAAATGTAAGTTTAGATTTGTTAAAGATTCTAAGTTTGTATGGATAAAAAAGAATTCATTATAGAAAACAAACTTGAAAGGGCCAAGATGGTTTGGGTTCCAAAACCCCCTACTTGAAGCATTTTCTATACTTAGTAGATTTAGGGGTTGTGCTTAAATTGTAATATCATTTGAATATTAAAATATAAGATACATGCATTCAAAGTTGATCATCATCCTATATCTCATATGCACCTGATTGTCATATCTATTGGAAAAGGTTCCCTAGATGTCCCGTGTTGATATCTGGTTTATATTTGTGCTTCAATGTGTAGATCATTTTAAAATATGATTGCTAGATACCTTGCACTTAGTTTTTGAATAAAATTACCATATCTAACTACTTGTGCTTAAATATTGCATCTTTTTATCTCCCATTTTAGATACTATATGATTAGTAATTAATTCACCATCTTGTATCTAGTTGGAATGTACCCAAAATGTCATATCATTTTAAAATAAACTTTAGATAAAATAGGCTTATCTTGTGTAATCTTTATATATCTATGATGTACTATTCATACCATTTGTGACATGATTCACTATGCTCAATTGATCTTATTATCTCATGTCATTATGCCTAAGTAGATTACACTCTTTTATAATGGTATGAACTTGTATCTTGGGTTAAGTGCTTGATATTCCATTTGAAACTTATTCATGCACTTAGTACCCTTATTGACCCATAGGATTTGCCTAGTTGGTCAAAGATAGGTTTCTAAGTTTAGATATCTTAGTATCTTGAACCCTATTAGGTCAAATTTAGTGTTTACTAGATCCTAATTAAGGTATTCACCCTGGTCTTTCATATGTTATCTAGCAAAACCAAAATAAACATATGCTCATAATAAGTAATATCCTTAAAGAACTTAATGTCTTTGGAGCCAAAATTAGTTAATCTAGATAAAGAAAATGGAAAATGAAAATTAAAACCTTTAGTCATTCTAATCTAGTAAACTATGATAGGTCAAAACAAAAAGCTTAATGAATTTCCAAATCTATAGGATATATCATGAGAAATTCATTACTTATTTCATGAGCCTAAAGTGACTCTCATCTATGAAAAATTATTAAAATCACTTGGCTTTTGAAGTATTCCCTTTGAACTTAAAATCTTAGATCACTTAAGGGAAATTGAAATTTGGTTCAATGTGAGAAATACATAGACCTGGCAAACGGGTGGGTCGGGCCGGGTCAACCCGCGGGTGATGCGGGTGCGGGTCACACGGGTCGGGTCAGGAGATGACCCGCATTTTTGGTGACCCGTGCGGCCCGCGGGTGGGCCGGGTCAACCCGCGGGTCACCCGCAAATTCAAACTATTGTTTATTTTGAAAAATGTTATCACTGGTTGTTGTACATTGACAATGGCATATTTCGTTGTTCTGACGAGAAATCATTTCTCAACGTTGTGTTGCTTTTCAGAGAAATCACCACAACCGTCGATGGTTTGTGATCGAATGCCTAAAATGCCAAGTCATCGATCCATGCCTAAAATTAGTCATGTCATCAATCCATTTGCACTCAAAACCCTAAAAATAAGCCAAGTAAAGCTGAGAAGAAACCCGGCCATGGAGGAGCCTAAAATACGCGATCCATAATCATCTTTTCCTCCATGGGCGCCGAGAAGAAACCCATCCGGAGAAGAAGCTAAAGGCGGAGAAGAAGTCCAAAGGCGGATTAAGAAACGGTGGAGCCACCGGAGATAAGATAAGTAGAAGAACGTGGTGTGAAAAAGGGGATCTAAAGATTTGCTAGCGTCCTCTTTTCCTCCTCAAAATGTCTTCTGCGAAGGACGCTAGCAAATCCCACTACGAGCGGGTGCCCGCGGGTTGACCCGACCCGACCCGTGTTTTTGCGGGTTGGGTCACCCGCGGGTTAGTTTTGACGGGTCACTAAAACTCAGACCCGTGCCCGCAAATTTGCGGGTGGGTCGGGTCGACCCACGGGCACGGGTCGACCCACGGGCACGGGTCGCTTTTGCCAGGTCTAGAAATACATATGAGTCTTCTTGACTTCTCATTGACCTAATCATGTCTATGAGCCTTACTATGGTTAATTATTTTTGACATGTAACTCACTTGTTGAAAATAACTCTAAAATTAACTTAAAATTATTCAAACAAGTGAATTTCATGGAGATTGTGAAGTAATAAGAAACTTTTGTCATCCCTAATCCTTCACAATAAACATAGGTGCACTAGAAAAATGAAAACTTAGTTAAAATCTACATAAGTGTGCACATTGTCTCTATGGAGTGTGTTTCATATTTGAATATCTACATTATCCATATGACATTGATAAGCTCACAAAAAGATTGTACTTGAGACATTCTAGATATGTGAACTCAAACTATAGTGGAAGTATCAAATGTAATGATTATTAAAATCCACTTAAAGAGAGGTATGTGATCTAAAGTCATATATTCTTATACACTATGCTTTTATATGTGATCTATGGACATCAACATTTGAATTTTCTTAAGATAGATCACTATAGAGTTTGAATGAGTTGATGGTATGAAGAATCTAAAGTTACTCAAACTTGTATCTCATGAATTGCATTAATTGTGAACATTTTCAAAATCATGAGATTATGGTTAAAAAGCCAACAAATATGCTAAAAATGAGATATGTACATAATTGGCTTTAAAAGAAAAACTTGTAATGAAATGTGTTGTGTTAATAAAAGTTTAATCCATTAAAACACATTAAAAAAAAACTTGTGAGGAATAGATGAAATTGAACCCAAATCTTTAGAAATCTCATATGATTAGATATTCCCTCTATTTAGATGAAAACTAGTTTGCTTTTGCAGGAAAACTTAAAAGAACTAGTTGCCTTCACATTATCATAGAGTTGCGTGTCCTAGGATAGTGTGCCTCATCAAAGTTATTTGATTTTGCTATGGTTGGTGTGCTTTTGTTTGTTTATTATGGGACTATATATATATGATATTCCCCTTGTGTGGTATTAGCTGAATGGTAAATATGTTGAACCGTAAAGTTAAAAGCTACTCAATTTATGCTTTTAGCCTTCTTACTTGTTAAGAAGGAGACACTACCCTCACATTTAATCAATGCATCTAATCACTTTAGCTTCTTGCCAGCATCTTAACCATGATTAGCCATATGTGTCTTGATTTGCTATGTGTATATGAATATACTCATATATATGCAATTATTCAGGGGTGTTGCCAGGATGTCTCACCACACTTGATATCATTTGAGCATCCTTAACAAACATGTAATTGTAGCCCAAGGGTTATTTCTCAACTAATTACCTCTTAAACCCTTGGTGACCCTGTGTTGGACATCCCTTTGGATTCATACACTGTATGAGTCACTAATAAAGGGGGAGCTATATATATGATATCTGTCCTTTTTTGTCTTATCATATGTGTTTGATATGGTTATTACATTCCACATGATAAGTACACTCATTTGGAGCCTCATTGCTCCATTTGTGTTATAATAATTGGGATTTGTCTTATGCTTTCATTTTGAGATCATCTCTCATTTATGACAAAAGCCCATAGCCTGAGCCTTAGTGTCACATCATCTTAGGCTTTAGACTTTTCTTGGATAGATTCATATATTACTATCTCTGCCAATAATAAGTATCTTGTTCTAGAGCATTATCTTGAAAATTTTCTATAATTATCTTTCATAGGATTCTGTGATGCAAGAATTACCCCATCTCCTATGAATTATACACTCTTATCATGTTCTTTTGAAGCTAAGTACATCATTCTCCATGATAGGATCCATTGGCTATGCACTAACTCTCACATCTATAGCCATTGTGTATTGACATGCCTTGCCTTATAGGTTTTACCCAAGGACAATGACAAATATGTTGGGGGAAAGCCGAAGTGTTATATCTTTATGTTTATATAGACTATAATGATATGCTTACATTGTCCATTCCAACATTTTTCCATTAGTTATGCTTAAAATTGTAAATCTTGATAAAAAAAATAGGGTGATTACCTAGTTTTCGATGTTAGTTCACTCCTATAATGAATTTTTCACTTTGAGCATCTTATAAACATGATATGTAGGTAGGGGGAGTGATTATTGCATTGCTTGGCATTACAGTTGGATTTTTCATTGTTAAAACCTTCATTTTTGCTGCTACCAAAAGAGGAAGAATTTTGGACTTGATTAGGTAGTCCATATTCTTTATGCATCTTTTGCTTCATATTGTCGTAATATACTTGTGCATATAGTGAGAGGGAGTAATATTCCATTGTTTATATCATTTGAAGCTTATTTATCTATTCTTTTGATATCTCCTGCCTCCTAATCAATTTGGTTTGCCATCATAAAAAATGGGGACAATGTTAGCCTAAGGATTCCCTTGGGTTCAACTATTCACCTTTACCTTGTTTTTTTTATGCTAGCAAACCCCAATTGATTAGTTATTATTGATTAATGTGTTGTCTTTGAGTGTTGTGCTTTAGACAGGAACTTGACATGTCATATCGCCATTACACAACTCAACACAACACATGGCTTGCGGATCAATATGCACAATAGACCAAAGAGCTTATACACACATGGAAGAGATCATCTTTGGAAGATTTCCAAGCATAGAGCTCAAGTTGAGGATCCCACAAGCATGCCCAGCATAAGCCAAGAGGAGCTTGAGGTTGAACAAAGTGTTGGTGACCTTCTCATGCCTCAAAAGTGAAGATTCATTCAAGAAGAGAAGTCACATGTACCAAAGCATTCTCAAGTGTTCATTTACAAGCCAAAAGACCAAGGAAGACCTTTGAAGCCAATACGATCAAGGTGCGAAGTAGTTTTACATTTCTAGATTGTATTGGAGATCTTTTTCATGTGGTTTTGCATTTCAAAGTGTTTTTTAAACTTCCATCAAAACCAAACTTGAAACCTATTTGTATTTCATGAAAAACCATTTTCAAAGGTCCTAAACATTATTAAAATAAAAGTCCATAGCCCAAGGAACCAAAGTCCAAGTGCCAACCAAAGTTTACAAATAAAAAAGAATGACATTAGCACTTGAATTGTGAAAACAATACTTTAAAACTGATTTAAATGGTTCAAAATATTTTTATTGAAAATATTTTTAACAGATAGCTCTCATTTTTCTAATGTCCGCAGAGTATAAGAACATCAAAATCCGATAAGAAACGATGGAGATATGAATTTTACAAGAAGCGGCTGAAAATCATTTTTTGCTAAAACGGCAGACCAGTGAAGGGCTACCGCCAAGCCTCGGTCGACCGGGACAATAAAAATTCTATTTTTTTAAATTCCAGATGACCTTCGGAGGTCGACCGCCCTACCCCGGTCGACTGCCACGGCACGAGAAACTAGCCGTTGGGGCATAATGGCTAGTTGTTTTTTGACCCGTTTTTTGTCTTTTCTTGCCCAAACTATCGTCAAACGGTCATGAATCATTGTGGGCTATAAATATGTTGTTCTATCATGGATTAAAAGACTTCTGGACTTATTGAAAATCTCATTTGAGCTTTAACCTTCAAATCCATTAATTTCTTCAAAGTACTTTGAACTGCATATTTCATTTTGAAGAAGATCTCCATAGGGCTTTCATTGGTGTTATCTTTTGGAGAGTTTTGAGAGCTATTATCTTTGTATCAAGCCTATCAAGAGGCTAAAGAGAGTTTTTATTTATTTGTTTTTCTTTGTATTGAGGGTCTCCGATTCAGCCAGATAAGAAAGGTGAATCTAGGAGTTGTTAGAGGGGTTTCTGCTTTGGCCTTAAGGAGAAGCTTGATTGTAAGAGGGTTTTCGATTCGGCCCATTAAGAAAGGTGAATCCGGAGCTAGAGGGTTTGTCCCCTCGGAAGTGGAGAAGGCGTGTGTAAAGCTTTCAACATTAGTGGAGAAATCCCAAGGAAAGACCAAGTACTTGGGTAGTGGAGTAGGTCCGTTAGTAACAGAACCGCTATAAATCTTTGTGTGGTCTCCTTACCCTTCTCTTACCTCTTTGTGGTCATTGGTAAATTCTAACATTTCTTATGTTTATGTTTTTATTGAACAAGGGTTAGAAAATATAAATAATAAGAAGTATCTAAACCCTAATTGTGTTATCTTATTTACTTGAACTAGGGTTTGATATAAATAGCTTAAAATTGACAAATTGATTTTAACCTTCACACCTAATTAAGCCAAGATTTCTATTTGACCAATTCACCCCCCTCTTGGGTTGCCACACTTGCATTTCAAAAACAAAGTTGAAAATAGAAAAGTAAAAAAAAAGAGGGAAAGAAGAGAGAAGAGGGAAAAGTGGAAAAGCAAAACGTGTTGCTTGAGAAAATGGCATTTTCGTCCAGCTTTTATTGAGAAGACCTCTTTTGCCCCTCGTTGATAATTTTAGAAAAGCATGGGTCCTGTTGATAATTCCGCCTAATTTTTGTCCCCCATTGGTTATTGTTCCTATGTGTTTCTACTTCTTACTTTCTCAGAGTTCTGCCGCCATAATACATGGTCACCATAAAGAAATTAGAGAAAAGTACGGAATGGGGGTTATAGTTTTGAGAAATTAGGTATTTCAGATATTTTTAAAAACAATCATCAAACACAGGTGATTCTTACAAAAAGGTGGAAAAAGACCCCAATACCCTTCTGACATCAACATGATTCTCCTTGCAGGTTCCTTTTTCATTACAGAAAATTCCACTGTATTTAATGCCCATTAAATTGGCGTGCTTCACAGGGCTTCTTTTGGTTCGTCTGAATGTGTATTTGAACCGACAGAACCTTGGGTTCGTTTCTATCTTGGCCGTCGGAAATAACCAGAATCTGATAGATGTTATACACGTGTTAAAAAAATGTTTTGGAACGCTGGCGCCTCTATACACAGCTGGTTTGGTTTGGATTTGAAATCTTTCTTTGAACCCAGAGTCCCTTGGGTTTGTTTAAGTCTTGCCCATCGCCAATATGCATAGATGGTCAGATCCATGACACCTGTACATCAATATGGAACGGTGGTGTCTTATAATAATAATGCCTCTATGTATGAGATTCTGTCGGCGTACCCATTATTTCTGCCGGCGTACCCCTGAATTCCATCGGTGTACACCCTATTTTCGCCGGCGTACCCCTTGATATTCCGGCGACGTCCCTCAATATTCCGGCAGTGTACTCTAGAATCCGACGGTGTACTCGATACGTTCTGAACACACGTTTGAACCCCGAAATCCGGCAGCATACTCGATATTCCGGCGGCGTATTTGCTATCTTTGAACGATGGGTGTTTCTTAAATCTGGCGGCGTACTCTAGAATCCGGCGGCGTTCTAAGCCAAAAGAGACGTGAGAAATAATAAAATATTCAATAACGTCGCCATTCTAAGCCAAAAGAGACGTGAGAAATATTAAAATATTCAATAACGTCGTCGTTCTAAGCCAAAAGAGACGTGAGAAATAATAAAATACTCAGTAACGTCGCCGTTCTCACCCAAAAGAGACGTGTAAATAATAAAATATTCAATAAAGCAGCCGTTCTCATCCAAAAGAGAAGTAAGAAATAATAAAATATTACTTTAAAGATAATGATTGACGTTGGGTTGTGAATTTGTCAGGAAAGGCAACGTACGAGGACTTTGATCATGTCAGAAGGGTATTGGGGTCTTTTTTTCCACCCATTTTTAAGAATCACCCGTGTTTGATGATTGTTTTAAAAAGTACCCGTTCTTTTCTCAAAAAATCAGGAGGTATTAGGCCCATCTTTTTGAGCTAGCAAAGTTCATGTAAATACCCAAAATACCTCCTTATTAAATTTCAGGGATGTTTTTGTCTTGGAAAGTTTGGTTTTAATTAGGGCTTCTTAAGAAAGCATATAAATACATCGTTATGTAGCTGAAACAAACCCTAATTGCTTTGTTAAGCCCTAAGAGAAGAGATTCGTGAAAAAGAAGAAGGAAAAGATCGCGCCTTGGAAATTCCAAACACAAATCAAGGTAAGATCTATGTTTTCTGAAAGATTTGGGCGTTTAAGAACCCTAAAACAAGGATTAGATAAAAAAAAAGAAGAGATTTGTGTCTAATATGGCTTAGAAATAAGAATTCCTAGGTTGATCTTGAGTTTTTTGAAATGGATATTGTTCTATGATCCCAACAAACCCAAGCCCAAATGTTGAGAAATCCGAATTCGAAGAATTGGAGATTTTGACCTAGATTCTTAATTATTTTATCGGTTATCGTTTGTTCAATTTTGAAGCGTGAAATCGGGTCTGACGGATTCCTCCCTTCGCAAGGAATCCATCGGATCCGAACTCGCGCAATTTGGAGTCTGAACGAAGAAGATATGAATTTTTAAAATTTTGAACAGTTCAGAAGAAAATATAGAATTCTAGCAAAAAACCCAACCCGCACTTCGGACGCCCAAGTAAGGGTGTTCGGGCACCCGAAGGGTTGTTCGTACGTCCGTTTCAGGCGTTCGAACATGAAGGGAATTGTAACCCGAGAGTTGGGTTTCTTCGAAAAATTTGAGAGGTGTCCGAAGGGGGCGTCCGAGGTGGGTGTTCAGGCGTCCGAAGATCTGGTTCGGGAGTCCGAACCGCTTAGAAATTTGAAGTTTGTTTTGAGATTTGGACTTTGATCCTTTGGGTTGTGGGTTACTTCTAGGACCCTTATGTGATGTTTTTGCATTATTCAGATTAAAGATACTGAATCGTTCGGCAAGTTTGGAGAATTAATCTTCCGTCTCCGAGGTACGTAATAACGTACTATTTTGGGTGATTCGAAAACCCTATACCTTTGTAATCAACTTTGATATTGAGACTATATACATTGCATATGATCTTTGAACCGTTGAAATAATCTTGGGTCTAGCATGCCTATTTACTTTTAACCTATTTAGTGTTATGTCACTACTATTCTAAACCTTTGACAACTATCTGTTATGAATCTTCGCTTTGAAATCTAAACTTTTGAAACTATGTTATGGACCTTGGACACACTTTCTGGACACTTTTGTGGAGGCTTGGGTTATTTCTGGAACCTGCCATATGAGGGTAAATCAATTGGCAACTTTGGACTCGCCGTGGGGGTATTACATTGGAACTTGTCGCCCATTAGTGGGATAAAACATTGGCACTTACGACTTGTATCTGAACTTTGAGGAACTAGTTCCGACACCGTGGACGGTCGGTGTAAGCAATAACACGTCTTATGGACCATGCTGATGATTTTGAAGTGTATTTGTATTCTGGACACATTTTTTGCCTTGACCATAAGTTGATATTGAACTGCTTTAATGCACTTTTATTTAGTACTATGTTTGACATGCACCTATGATTATTATTGTGCCCATTATTTTGTTGAGACTTTAGTATTCGGTTTTGAACCTATTTGTTTGACCCTCGTTGAGCCTTTGCATGCTTAGACCTTCACTTAGAATATCATTTTATTATGTACTTAGCTTTTCAGCTGACTGTGGTTATAACATTTTACTTTCAGATTTTGATCCTCGGGCGGAGAACGACGAATTGGACACTTAGCTTTTGGACCAGTCTAGCTTGGAGACTAGTTAATTATTTGATTTAGTTTTCATGAGTATTAAGAAACATTGTTAAGACCACATTCATGTTTATTTTATTATTCAGGGGAGAGTTGAGATTTGATTTATATATATTAGATTCTTGTTATTGGGATTTGATTATTAATGATTATGGATTTAGTTAAGTTTGATTCTGTTATTGCTTTGTAGCCTTGTGTGCTTGCGGGATTTATCTTGTACGTGTACGACGCTATCATGTCCTACGCCCAGGGTAGGGTTTGGGGCGTGACAAAAAAGTGGTATCAGAGCCTAGGCTTTAGGTCCTAGGTAGATCATTTGAACAAAAGATTTTGACTGTGAGATTTGGGAATTTAAATAAGGAGCATTTAGGAAGCATTTGACGGATTTATGTGTCTCGGGGACTCCTGAACAATACATGAGTCGGTCACGTGATCAAAACCATTTTATAGACTCAATTGCACCCGGAGACGCTTGGGAAGCATGCGAGTTTAGAATGGGTAAGAAGTTTAAGTGATAGATATTGGCTCCAAGTGGGAGTATTTTGTAGTGCTATATATATATATATATATATATATATATATATATGAATATAATATATGTATGTAATTTATTTTGTAGGCAGTTTTCTAATTAAGTGTTTTATTAGATTTATAGTATGGCGATCCGAGGAGGACGTGGTGGTCGTGGAAGTTGAGGAAACCGTACTAGAGCCCTCCATGACATTATTGGGGGACATCAGGATGGAGCTCCAGAGGAGCCAGTGATTCAGAAAAATCAGAACCAACGGGTTCAAGATGAGGAAGTTGTTCGGGAACCTCTGAATCAGGGAGACCAAGCACCAAATGAATCCTGAGGCACCTCAGCCTCAAGATGATATGGAACAAAAAATGACTGAGACGAGAAATTTTATGAGAGCTATGATTGGATTGGCAAACCAGCAGCGACATCAACCACAACAACAGGCTCAAGGACCACAAGTGGTAGGACAACTCCATCAAGTATTTTGGATTTCAGAATTAATGAAACTTACAACAAAAGTTTTCATGGAGTCGACTACGGCAAATGATGCCGAGTCATGGTTGGAAAATGCTGAAAAGGCCTTTAAGACAATGGGCTGTAATAGAAATGAGGACAATGTTAACTATGCTACTTATATGTTAGAAGGGAGAGCCCTTCATTGGTGGAAAGGGATTCAATGAAAGTATGAGCACCACTAAGGACCTTTCACTTGGGCGATGTTTCTCACCGAGTTTCTTGTGAAATTCTTCCATCGTAGTACTCTGTACCACATGCATCAAGAGTTCACCCAATTGGTGCAAGGAGATATGACTGTAGAAGATTATGAAGCAGAATTTGACAGACTAGCTCGGTATGTACCTTCTTTGGTACTCGACGAAGAAGCAAAAATGAATAAAATTGAGTTTGGATTAGCCATGTATATGAAGAAAGGGATAGTTGGGCGGAGTGGTATGACGACTTGGTGGAAAGGGCAAAGAAACTTGAGGCAGTTCATCAGGAAGCTAGAGCTCTTGCTCAAGCCAATCAGAAGAAAAGAAAGTGTGGAAAGTGAGATCAAATGAGGACATGCTTCGAGGGGATAAGCCCCGAATCAGCAAGCACCCAAACCTCCTGCTTTTAGAGAGCCCCGTGGAAAGCAAGGGAATCAAGGGGGTTATCAGAATAAGCCAACATCGGATAAATCATTTGCCTCCAAATGTGAACATTGTGGAAAGAACCACCATACTGAGACTTGCAGATGGAAAACTGGGGCTTATTTTCGATGTGGCAAGGTAGGCCACATAATTGCAAAGTGCTCACATGCAACGGGCGATGCCCAATCAGTTCAGAGGACGCCTACTGTTTGAGTTCAGACATTACAGACTCAGACCATTCAAAGTAGAGCTGCACCAGTTAATTCTCAAGGGCAGCAAAGGACTGACATGCCTCGTGTTCCTACACGAGCTTATGCCGTCACTCATTAGGACGCTCAGGCTGCTGGCACTGTAGTATTAGGTACTCTGCCTATCATGTCTTCTTATGGTTATGCATTATTCGATTCTAGTGTGAATCACTCGTTTGTTTCATCAACTTTTGCTACACTACATTCTTTGCCTAATTCACCTCTTGACTATGACTTGTGTGTTAGTACACCAGTAGGAAGAGAAATTGTGACTAATGAAATTAGTAAGATGTGTTCTGTTAAGATTGGAAATAGAGAATTATTAGCAGACTTCATCTTGTTGGAATTGTCCAATTTTGATGTGATTTTGGGCATGGACTGGTTGTCAACCCATTATGCTTTGGTGGATTGCAATAAGAAGATAGTAAACTTTGAAATCCCTGGAGAGGAGAAGTTTTGTTTTGAAGAGAGTGGAGCTCACTCTACTCATGTAGTTTTGTTTGCAATGTAAGCTTTTCGACTTCTTAGACAAGATTGTGAAGCATTCTTGGCATCAATAGTTGAGGTAAATGATAATGAAGTGAAGATTGAGAATATCCCTGTGGTTAGGGAGTTTACAGACGTATTTCTTGAAGACCTCCCAGGTCTGCCACCAAATAGAGAAGTTGAGTTTACTGTTGATTTAGCTTCTGGAACAACACCTATCTCTAAGGCCCCGTATCATATGGCACCTATGGAGATGGAAGAATTAAAAAGTTAGTTGGAGGAACTGTTAGAGAAGGGTTTTGTGCGACACAATGTTTCACCCTGGGGAGCACCAGTGTTGTTCGTTAAGAAGGAAGATGGAAGTATGAGGTTGTGTACAAACTATAGAGAATTAAACAAAGTCACCATAAAAAACAAATATCCGCTTCCGCGGATAGATGACTTGTTTGATCAGTTGCAAGGGGCATGTGTGTTTTCAAAGATTGACCTTCAATCTGGTTACCATCAGCTGATTAAATCAGAAGATGTTCCAAAGACAGCCTTCCGAACTCGGTATGGCCATTACGAGTTTCTTGTCATGCCGTTTGCACTAACCAATGCCTCGAAAACTTTTATGTACCTGATGAATAGGATATTTAGACCATTGTTAGATCAGTTTGTGGTTGTATTCATCAATGATATTTTGGTATACTCTAAAAGTCGGCCAGACCACGAGCATCATCTGAGGGTTTAGAGACAGAGAAAAGAGAAACTATTTGGGAAACTGAAGAAGTGCGAATTCTATCTTGAATCAATTTCTTTCTTGGGTCATGTGGTTTCTAAAGACAATGCGTCTGTGGACCCAAAGAAAATTGAGGCGGTGATATTGTGGAATAGACCGAATAATGTTGTTCTTAGTTTTCTAGGTTTGGCGGGATACTACCGTCGTTTTGTTGAAGACTTTTCTCCTATTACTGCCCCTTTGACCCTTTTGACACGGAAGGGAACAAAGTTTGTTTGGTCTGAGGATTGTGAGAAGAGCTTTCAGGAATTGAAGCAAAGGCTAGTCTCAGCTCCCACCCTAACTTTACCTATTAGCGGAATGGGATTCACAATCTATAATGATGCTTCGAAAAAAGGTTTAGGTTTGTGTTAATGCAAAATGGAAAGTGATTGCGTATGCTTCATGTCAGCTAAGACCTTACGAGGAGAACTATCCAACCCATGATTTGGGATTAGCACCCGTCGTGTTCGCTTTGAAAATTTAGAGACATTACTTGTATGGAGAACCATGTGAAATTTTTACCGATCATAAGAGTCTGAAATATCTTTTCACTCAGAAAGAACTGAAAATGAGACAGAAGCATTGGTTAGAATTGTTAAATGACTACGACCTAACCGTAAGCTATCATCCTGGAAAGGCTAATGCGGTAGCTGATGCTCTAAGTCAGAAGTCGTCTGTGAACTTGTCAACTTTGATAACTTCTCAAAAGCATATTCTGGAAGACCTCCGAAGAGTAGAAATAAGAATTCGTGCTCCAAACTTTAGGGCAATAATGTTAGCACTCCAAGTTCGGCCCACATTACAAGAAAGAATCTGAATAGTTCAAGAATCTGACTCAGAATTTTGTAAAATCAGAAGTAAGTTAGAAGAAGGATTTGAATCCAAATTTTGAATCCACAACGATGACACTTTAAGATTTGGAAATCGTATATGTATTTCGAATGACCCTTTATTTAAAAAATAAAAATTTGAAAGAAGCACACAGTTGTCGTTACTCTGTACACCATGGAGGTACAAAAATGTATAAGGACTTGAAAGAAAATTTCTGGTGGAACAATATGAAAAGGGAGATAGCCCAATATGTATCTCAGTACTTAACTTGTCAGGTAATTAAGGCAGAACATCAAAGACCACCCGGAATACTGCAACCACTTCCCATCCTAGAATGGAAGTGGGAGGAGATTGCGATGGACTTTGTGTAGGCTTTACCTCGTACTCCCCCGGGCAATGATTTCGCGTGCGTAATTGTGGATAGATTGACAAAGACCGCTCATTTCATACCCATTAGAACATGCCTGACGGAGGATTAGATATATTTCAAACTCGATCTATTGTCTATGTTTCATCTATCTAACCCATTTCCTAAGACATACCCAAGACTCGTGCAACCAGGTTCCTCACAGACTAAATCTAGTGGCTCTGATATTGTCTGGTTCTAGACTGCAGCCTTCATGCTTTTGTTTTTCCGCAGAAGATGTCTCTACACAGGGAAGGTGGGGATCTACACAAATAGCCCGAGAACTTTTTCTCTCCGCTTCTGGTGTGGGACCAACACACCCTGCTAAAGGAGATATAGCTTTGATACCAACTGTAACGACCCGAATTTTTACTGCACAAATTGTTACGGGCAACAAAACATAATTATTCCTGTAATTACACAGTGGAAGGTTAAAGTACATCCCGAATTTACAAAAATCCTAAGTATGACATATTTAAAATCTTTTTACATCTGAGGAGATTGACTAGGTTCATCATTTATGTATTTCCTCAAGTTGCTTTCTCACTTCTCATAACTAAGGTTCCTCATTGACAAATATTCCTGCATCCAAATTTTTAAATCCTGGTAGGAAAAAGTGGGTTAGGAGAGCCGGTATATAGAAGCTTCGACAAGTAGCTGAAATCAATAATAAGCGACAGTTCTATAAAAAATATGCAGTATTTGTATATAACATAATGTGAATTTAAAACTAATAATAATAGAATTTTTTATAGAAACAATTTAACAAGATAGTAAAACAAACAAACCATTTAAAGCCCAATAGTTTCCAACTCTTTCTATTTCTGAAGTTTCCTGTAACGATCTGTCTCACCCTCGTATTGTCCGTTTTGGACTTAGCCCGCTTCCTCTTTTGGGTAAGTCGACGGCTAAGAGATACAAATACGTCACACGAGAGAGACTATCTCATATTTACGTCTTTCATTTCTTTCATTTCTCATTTTCGTTCAAACTTTTCGTGCATATGAAATCCAACATTTTATTTCATTTTCCAGAATGAAACACATTTCATCATTTTGAAACAAATATGATTTGATATTTTCCAAATGTAAACGATGAATATTTGAAGTAAAACGGATAAGAAATATATGAATAAAACAACATATAATCATATCTCTATCACTTTCATTGAGAAAAGATACCAGTCGAGTTTAGCTATCACCTGCCTTATCAAACCTGAGAAGTGGAAATTTGAAGATGCTTGACCTTGAAGATGACAACGATCAGGGAGAAGTGATTCTCTTAGCCTTTTCCTTCTTCTCCCTCTCTTCGTCCCTTTTATTTTCTTTTCTTCCTTTTCTCTTCCTGGCTGCTCTATTTATAGGAAAAACTGAGGGGAATAGTAACATGTGAATAATTTTGTGCATACTAACTGTTATTTTTACCGGGTATTACATTATGCTTCAAGTGGGGTTACATCTGGAAGAACTCTAGTGATGCTCCTGTTTTGAAGATAGACAGCTGCAAAAATCGCTTATGCCCAAAACTTATTGGGCATGCCTTTGTCTTTGATCATAGATCTCGCCATCTCCATGACCTTTCTGTTCTTTCTTTCAGAAACACCGTTCTGCTGCAGTGTGTACGAAACAGTAAGTTGGCGATGCACACCTTCTTCACAAAAATTATTGAATTGAGAAGAAGTGTACCCGGTGCCATTGTCACTGCGCAGAGTCTGAATTTGACAGCCACTTTGATTTTCCACCAACTTCTTGAATTTTTGGAATGTTCTGAACACCTCAGATCTTTCTTTTAGAAAGTAGGCCCAAGTCATGCTAGAAAAGTCATCAATGAAGAGGATGAAATATCGGCTGTTGTCCAATGATGAGGATTTCATCAGACCACATACGTCGGTGTGCACCAGTTGAAATTTCTGTGAGGCAGCCATGCCTCGCTTGTAAAGAATGATTGTCAGTGCATCTTTTCGAGTTGGCGGCCTTCGCAGACACCGTTGAAATCGCAGATGGTTGGTAGATCCTTCACCATGGCCTTTTAGGACAACAACTTCAAACTTAATATTGCAGTGCCCAAATCTTTTGTGCCAGAGTGAAGTTTCCACACCAGCTTGTGAAGTCAATGACATTTCAGTGGTGTAGTTCCATTGAATAGGAAATGTCTTGTTCACCATATTGACACTGTTTATCTGTTTCTTGTGGGGATCAAGAATTGCACACGCGTTGCCTTCAAATAATAAAGAATAACCATTTGTCATCATTTGAGGCACACTAAGCAAATTCTGGGCTAGATCTGGAACATAAAGAACAACCTTGATGAATCTTTTGCCTTTGTTGGTATGAATAGCAACAGTTCCTTTCCCTTTGGATTCTACCAGACCTCCATTGCCCATAGTAACCGGTGCTTTGACAGTAGGATCTAAGTGGGTGAAGTAATTCTGGTTCTTCCCCATATGATTTGTGCAGTCAATAAGCCATACATCTTCTCTTTTTGCTGTCACTGCTTGACAAGCATAAAAGAGCTGGTTTCTTTTTTGTTGGTCTCAGAGACGCCGGCTTGTTGTGTTTGCTTAAATCTGCAAGTTTGGTCGATATGACCGAACTTCTTATAGATTTTGCATTGAGGCTTCCCTTTGTACCAACAGTTCTTGTCTTGATGATTGGTCTTTTTACAAACGCTACAAGGTGGGAATTTTCCTTTAATTTCTCCCTCATTGAAGCTGCTTGCATTGCCTTGCTTGTGAGCACCTCCTCTTTGATTTTTTTCCTCCTTTGTTGAGTGGAAATTTATTTTTGTGACTGATAGCTGAGTGAGATCTCGATTCTTCGATTATGTTGACCATTGCATCAAATTTTTCGGTTAGAGAAATTAGAAATTTCTCTACCACTCTTCGTCCCGTGATGTTGTCACCATAAGCCTTGATTTGGTTAACAACTTGAATAACTCTAGAGGACAAATCTTTGATGCTCTCTCCTTCTTTCATTCTAAGATTTTCGAATTCTCTTCTAAGAGTTTGAAGTTTAATGGCTCGAACTCTGACAGTGCCTTGAAATTCGTCTCGTAATGTGTCTCAAGCGTGCTTCGCCGTAGATGAATTCATGATTCTTGTAAAAATTCAATCTGAGATAGCTACGTAAATTTTCGCTAGTGCATCGGCATCCTTTTTGTGCCAATCCTTAATCGAAACCGTCACAGAAATTGGGGAGCTTTCCGACGATGTGGTCGTAGTGGTCGTGCTTTCCACAGTTTCCGTTTTTTCTTTTGACGCATCTGCGGCTTTTGGAATGTCGTTTTCCACTACGTCCCACAAATCGTAAGCTCGCAGGATAGTTTTGATTTTTATGCTCCAAAAATCATAGTTTTCGCCGGTGAAGACGAGGATGAGGTGAGTTGAGCTCGAGAAAGCCATTGAGATGTAATAGTGCTGGAGTAGTGCCGAAATCGTGCTAGGATAGTGCCAGAATTGTGCCTGTCGTGATCAACTTGTGCTTTGATACCACTTTTTGGAGATTTAGTGCATAATAGGACTTTAGGGAAGATGCACTAACAAGTAAATACTAGAAGAAATATAGAGATGAGAGAAATGAGAGAAGCAGCTAATGTATTGGAATTGTAATGAGGATGTAATGAATTTTCCATTTGGTTACAATGCCTATTTATAGCAAAAGAGAAATAATATTCTAATAAAATGCAAAACATGTGAAGCCATTCTTTTTGACAATTCACAAGTGAACACAGCAGCCCCTTTTGATTAAATGATCCGGCAGTATGCATGGAATGCATGAGCAGCCATGATTAACACATGGCCTGCTATGCTTTAGTCTATTTGGGTGCTAAGAGTTAATTTCAACAGAGGTATGGAAGGATATAAATACATGTATGCCGTAATCTATAAATATGGGTTGCATTTGATGGGAACAACACTAATATGTTATAGCTAAAGTTTCATCATAAAAAGAGGGTCCCTAATCTGAGAGGAAAGACGGCGCTTGCAATTCCATCAATCGAGCCATAAGGTCTTCTTAAGATTAGAAAATCTCTCTTGTTCGTGTGCAGTGGAGATCGTGTTTGTGTTCGTGGTTCGCCAAAGCTAGAGGAATTCATGATCTTTGATTCTAATCGTCATGGCCGGAGGTAAGTCCCGCATTAATTTTAATTAAATAAAAATTAGCAAAACAATTTAAACATATAGATAGATTAAATATGAGGTATCATGAGTTTGCAGTTACATTAAATTCAATTGATATTTCCATTTTCCAAATGCCATTGTCACCTCCTCACGGCCTCTCTAAATAATTACTATTGAAATAAGGCCCTCCTAAAACTGAGAAAACCCAATGTGAAGAAAAGCTACCCACTTCATAATAGCTTGCAACGGGGTAGCTTTCTAACTAAAATGGATGAATGGCCACCGACTCCAAAAGTCCACACTACAAGAGAAATTGGGTAGATATTTGCTCCACCTATAATGGCCGACCAGCATTAGTAGTACTTTTTAATGATTTTTGGCAAATCAGGTTGTTAGTTAGTTTCGAGACATAAAGACTAGAAGAAAGCAAGTCAAAACTTCAAACCGAATAACTTCTGATTTCTAGGGGTGCAATTCAGGCGGGCTCAACCCGAACCCGGCTGGTACCCCCGAAAAAACTCGGGTTGGGTTGAGTTCAAGTCGGGTTCGGGTTCGGGTTCGGGTTCGGGTTGAGTTCGGGCCAGGTTCAGGTTGAGGGCTTGGGCATCCCGACTTGAGTTCAACCCGAAATTTTTAATAATTTTTTTAGTTTTTAAGCTTAAAATCTCGGATTGGGTCAGGTTGGGTCAGGTTGAACTTGGGTTGGTCTGATTCGGGTTGGCAAAAAGGGCTGCTCAGGTCGGGTCGGGTTGAACCTCGTCGGGTTGGAACTCGGGTCGGGTTGAGGCCAACCCGACTCGCCCGAGTTGCACCCCTACTGATTTCACCATTGGATTGGGCTTATAATATACAGTCGTATTTGTCTCGTCTCAACCAGCTCCATGAAAGACCCAAACTCCTATTATTTTTTTCCTTTATCTAACAATTTGTCTAAATTCCATTCTATACCATGTTAGAAGATTTTGCATATTTTCATTTAGGGAAGTCTTCTTTTAGCATGCGGAGTGAAACAAAGTGTTTAAATCATTTTAGGGAAATCATTTTAGCACTCCACTCTTTTGATATGTAGGGAAAGCTTCTTGTCATTTAGTATTTAAAGGTTGTCAAAAGGTTATTTACATTTCCCAAAAAGCTACAACACCAATTAAAAACTAAAAGACAAGAAGCTTTCGCTACATATCACGGAGTGCTAAAATCATTTCCCTCATTTTAATATTTTACTATTTTACCAAGTCTAAAGCTTTAAGGCGAGCCTTGCCTTAATGGAAAGGTTGCTCCATTGCGACCTGGTAGTCAAGGATTCGAGTCACAGAAATTGCCTCTCTGCAAAGCAGGGGTAAGGTAGGCTGAGTACATCTAACCCTGCTTAGACCCCGCAATGGCGGGAGCCTCGTGCACTAGGCTGCCCTTTACCAAGTCTAAAATTTTGGAGGGTTTGAGACATATTCCAAAATAAGGTGTGAAATGGTGGGCCCTACTCTGCAAATGACTTGGGTGGAGATGGTGGGCTCCACCACATCAAAACATTGGTCCAAAAAGGGGGGCCCACCCTAATGCATGGGTTTGGGTGAAGATGGTGGGACCCACCCATCAAAATATGGAGTTTTTATATGGTGGCCGACCGTCAAGTACCGTCAAAACGGTACCCCCCTTGATATTTGATCCAACAGCTACCCACTTTTTAAGAGGCTGCTGTTGGATCAAATATTGAAGTACCACCATCGCGTGACTCGACGGTCGGGCATCATATATATATATATATATATATATATATATATATATATATATATATATATATATATATATATTTTGGTGGGTAAGATGGGGTTAGGCAGGATCCCTACCAGATATATAGATATGAAAAAAGATTACATCTAGGAGGGCTCAAAAGCCAACAAAAAGGGAACAAGCTCCGACTTACAACCCACACACCCAAAATAGGCAAAGTAGACAAGATAAAAGCTACAAGCTACAAGCGAGGGTATATAGTCCCATTAGAATCAGCGACAATGATGTCCAGCAAATCTATATCCGCTCCCTCAATGCAACAGGTGGGTTTAGAGAGAAAATCAACAGCAGCGTTAGCTTCCCTCCACACATGGGATAACTTCCAATTATTCAGACAGAAAAGAGCATCCCGAATATCAGCAAGAACCGGGATGGCTTTCTAGAGACAGGTCCAAACTTCATTGATAACATTCACAGCAGTTAGAGAATCAGATTCAAGCAAAGTGAGACCCTTCTCCGCTGCAAGTCTAGCCCCCAGAAGGATAGCCTTCATTTCCAGCACATGTAAGGGGAGGGAAAAAGAGATTTGTGGTCATTGAAAACCTAATTCAGATTAAAACTGAATTAAAAGCGGCAAAAGACAAAACCGAATTTGTAGCCGCCAAAACCTAATTAGTAAATGTAAAACCAAATTAGTAGCAGTAAAACCGACTTTCTAGGGGGAAAAGTTTTTCCAATAAAAAGGTTTCTTGAAAAAAAAAAAACAAATGACAAATGGAAAGAAAAATGCTTAGTATATATTATAGCGAGTTTTTATATGGTGGCCGACCATCCTACGTAAAGGGTAAAGAGAGAGAGAGAGAGAGAGAGAGAGAGAGAGAGAGAGAGAGCTATCCCCTTGATTTTTGATCCAGGTCAAACCTCCTTTTTGACTTTTGAGTTGATAAAAAATCAAACGCGGTGGATATTTTCTCTCTCCGCCCTTTACATATAAAGGGCGGCCACCGTATAATTTCTCATATTATAGATAGATAGATAGATAACCCAAAATGATATTATACGTTTGATAATTCTCCTCGTGGATTCAAGGTTTTTATCTAAAGAACAAGATAAAGAGGAAGACGTGACCTTCTTCAATTGTTCTTGCAAATTTTGCTATACTTTTATTCTTAGAGGGAGGTTTTCCCAAGTTTGATGGTGAATAGCAAATATGATCGTTACAACTATACATATTTGTTCCCAGGGATCACCGCAAGTAGAAACGAGAAATGCAAGCTAGTATCTCACGATTAGTGGAATCCATGGAGAGCGCCAAAGTCCACGACAATTCCAGGTCTCAAATTGTCGAAGAGCGATGTTCTTGTTTGCGGTAACAGACCTAAACCACGATGTAGGTAACAAACCTAAACAAAAGATTCAATGACGAAAAGATCAAAGAGATTATTCTTGGAGGGCTAGACAACATCAATAAAGAACGGGATTCTAGAAACTACATGATAAGAGTAGCTCTCTTAACCCGTACAGGTGTGGCTCTTTGGCTTAAAGTCTTGGGTATGCTCCCAGAGACGAGAGTTCGAATCCCCCTGGGCTTACCCGATGCGCGTGGTTTACGGGTGATTGCGCGGATCCGGAGGGAATTAGTCCCACTCTACAAAGTGGGGTGGGGACACCCTACGTCTCAAAAAAAGAAGAAGAGAGTAGCTCTCTAAAACTTTAATGACCAACGCCACGCATAAGATTTCCTCAATTGCCTTTTGAAGTTTTTTTTT